>NW_020955717.1:29892-390626 GCF_003031625.1 Empidonax traillii
AGGATGCACGGTGCAAGCTAAGAATTGTTATTTCTGTCCTTTCTGACCCTCTTTGGAAGCTTTTCTGTTTAAAAGTTAACTATTTTAATTTATATTTAAAGAAAATTAGTTTTCTTGGTTTTAAAAGCCTTCAATATTTTTTAGAAAATTCAATATAGAAGACCTGAGTAGATTCACCTTCAAGTATTGGTTGACTTGAGCTCAGAATTTCTTAAAGGAAGCTTTTGAGAGAGGTTAAATATTAACCACTCTTTTCTTATCAAAGTACATTAGAAATCAGAATACTGCATTATTTTCCCACATGATAAATTATAACCAACAGGTAATGTCCAGGACAAGTGTGACTTGAGGAAGAGCTGAAAGCTTACTCCGTGTGCCATTCCCAATTGCTTGATTGGTACAGGGCACTAATGCCTACCTGCAGGATATTCACATTTGTAACCCTGTGACTTGAACTCACTTTGGATTCCTTGGCTGTTGTGCCTACCAGTTTCTTCTGATGCTGTTTGCAAGAAGTAAATGCATTTGTCTACCATCTGACCTGCGGTAATTCTGATGCGAGAAGGTGATCCTGGTAACTAGTTTGAATTGTACTTGTTGAATAATTTAGCTCAGGTTTGTTTCTGGATAGGTGGCTATCCAGATGAGCATGTTGTATTACTGCCTATTGTCATGGTGACAGTACTAGCTGCTGTCTTCTCCCTTCTCTGAGTTTTCTGAGTGCAATATGAGGGCTGTCCTTGCTTGGGATTCAATACAGCAAATCCTCGCTGACAGACTTAGATTTGGCACAGTGGCTTATAAATGAGTGTTGTTTTGTTTCAACATATGTAATAGAATTCAAATATATGCACTGGATGCACTAATATTAGCTCTACAATATTAACTACTAGCAAGTGGGAAGCTAACTTAAGCAATTACATTTTCTTAGGTCAGTGCAGTTAACTCTTGGCTTTAATTAGCCACATTTAAACTCTTGGTTTTAATTAGTTGAAGTGTTATCAGAATTCCCTGTCAGGAAAAATATCTATATATTTACAAACACATAAACGTACACAAAATACTGTCTTATTTATATTTGTGTGTTATATAAACAAAATATTGTCAGAGCAGCTGCTAACGCATCATACTGATTAGTGGAGTACGTGTGCATTTTTTATGAAAAATAATCAAGTCTTTGGTGAAGGACATGGTGCCTTGTGTGTCTGTGTTGTCTGTGTTTGAACTGGTCCCAGTGAAATGCTGTGCAGCCCCTGTTCCCTGGAGAAGGGGTCTTGCTGCAGTGCAGGACTGTGGTGGTTTTAATCTAGGCCTTCCCTGGTTACCAGTTTGTAACCAAGGAAGGGGCAGTGTTCCCAGTATTCCATACGATTTTTACATAAATCGAGGTATAAATAAGAAGGGAGGAGAGGCCTTCACTCTTTCTTCTCCTCCAGCGAAGTTCAGGAACAGTGGATCCCTGTGTTGGCCTTGCTTATCTAAGGCTGAGGCCTGCAGCATCCACTGACCTGCCACGTGGAGGCTTGGGGAGTGCTGGCCGTGTGTGTGTCAATCCTGGTTTTTTCCTAAGGGACGTGGTGAGATTTGTTTTACTAGTTATTTTACTAGTTCTCAGGTTTGATTGCGCATATCTATTCGGTGTCCCTTTTTATTTCCTTTTGTCCCTTTTTCCCCTTTCCCTATCCCTTCGAGGGGTGTTTGGATTCCCTTTTGCTGTGTACATAGCATCTTAACTGTAATATTTTTATATATAACTAGCTTGATTTTTGAGTTTTTCAATTTGCATAGTTTTTTTCCTTTGCCCTGGGGGAAGTAGAAAGGGGGGAAGAGAGGGGCTGCTACTGGGGGGTTGGGCATTTGGCAGGGAGCCAAGTCCGAACCATCACAAGGACCCAGCTGCTCTGCCTAGCAGCTGCGAAGGGAGAAGGGTGGTTGGAGTAAGAGCACACAGCCCTCCCAGACTCTCCAGACGCAACATCGCTAATCCAATTTCTTTTTCAGGGTAAAATCACTTTACGTTTTCTCCTATGTGTAAGGAAATTTTTTAAACATCTTGCTGAAGAGCTGAATTCATTGGGCAGAATGAACATTGGTGTGATTAGAAGTTATTTGGAAAGGATAGTTTTGCAGCAGTTCCCAAGTTTGTTTTAATGCCGATTTCTTTCACCTGAATTTTTTTTTTAATTTATGTATATTGTGTGCGAGGGTTTTGATGTTGGTTTATATTTTCCTTAGAGATTCATAGGATTGTGTATATGAAACGTGGTCAAAGTGTGATTTAACTGCTGAATGTAGGATGCAATGGTAGGTGTGATAAATATTGCTACAGACAAAATCTAAAAGAAGGGCAGGTACTCTGATCTCAGATTTCAGACTGTGCTATAACTTTACCACACTAAAAAATATGTGGATGCCACTTTGAGTTTTAAATGTATTTGCTCAAAATATTTTGATTTCTAGGAACTTTGAACCAAAAGAACTGGGGCAAGAAATATTCAGCCTGCAATGGTCCCAAACAATCGCCAATCAATATAGATGAAGATCTTACCCAAGTAAATGTGAATCTGAAGAAACTTAAATTCCACGGATGGGAAAAGGAAACTTTGGAAGATACTTTCATTCGCAACACTGGCAAAACAGGTAAAAAGTCAGATTTCATGTTTGGAGCTAAATGAGGTCAGAAAAGTAATATAGCATGACAACCAACCAAAGACTTGTAATGGATCATTTTCATTTCACTTTTCCTTAGCTGATGCATTCTGAATTTATCTATTAAATAAATGAGTAAATAAGAGCAGTGATGACAATACTAAACATAACAGAAAAATCACACAAATAAAAATGATGTGCATTGACAGATATAGCCAAAGCAATCACATCAAAACTATCATCCCCTTCATAGAAGCTAAACAGTAATTTGGCATTTGCTATGAAATACTACATATTTAGAATATTAATATGCAAAAAGTAATTTTTCAAAAGTATGAATAAATTATCTATGCATCTAAAAGCACTTCATGGATGAGTTGAGGTTTTGAAACACTCAGGATGGGATTCATCTCACACATAGACACATACAAGGTAGAAATTTGCATCTGAATTACTCTTACAGACTCCTTCTAACAGTCAAAGAAGAGAATTAGGTGCTTTTATGGTATGATTTTTCTTACCAATCTTAGAATAGTATTTTAGAAAAAAGTGATTTTTTTCTGTTTTTTTTTATTTCAAGTTATATCTCAGTTTAAATGAGACACAAGTGTTTTGCTGAGGATGAGTTATGAGGAAGACCCAAACTCCTCCCTCTAAGCAACTGCAAATCCGAAATTAAGAGGTTCCAATTAAGAAAAAATGTGGAAAAAGGAAGAATAAAAGCCCTTTATTAAAAGATATATGTGTATTGGCAGAAACAACAAAAGGACACAAGTAAAACAACCAAACAATAATCCTATAACCAAAAATAAACCCCTTCAAAACAAATAAACAAACAAAAAAAGGTAAACAGTTCAGTTTGTGCCCTTTGGTGCAATTCTAACCACAGTCAGCAGAGGTCGCTGTTGGATCACTGGTCATCACCACGTGGAGCGGGGCCCCTCTGTATGCTGGAGAAGCCAAAAAAAATTGAGGTCTTCCCTTCCCCCCCACCAGGAAAGGGGAGAGAGGAGGGAAAGAAAGAAAAAGGTCCTTCCCAACAGGAACTCACTCTCCTGCTGGCTGAATCATGTGGTATAGCTTCCCTTCTCCTTTGATGTACACAAGAACTGCTACCAGGAGAGGCCTCCTGAACAGTTCCTTGCTGATAAAAATCCAAGCCACCTGCAAGCTCCTGCTACTTCGACCTTGTTCCAGCTTTGGCAGCAACCAAACTCCTCCCCCTGTTTCCCAGGAGAGGAGAGGAAAAAAAAGTTAAAAAAAAAAAAAAAAAACACAAACCCTTCCACTCAGACAAGATCTTGAGGGCCATCAACTTGGAATGTGGTTTTACCAACCACTTCTTTTGTGTTAGTTAATGACCCAAGCCACAGCTAACCTACCTGTTCAACATCTCTTTCACACTGTGGGCAGGGGGAAGGGAAAATTCCTGCTTAGTTTCTAAGAACAAACAAAACCATGACAAGTTCCTATTTCTCCCAGCCATAAAAGAAGCTTATGTTGGTATTTAAATTGTCAGACAAATATTTTTGCAACCACTTATAAATCCAGGGTAGCAGTTACTAAAAGCTGCTTGTTTGAAGTACTGTTTCTGGTTTGGGGCATAAGTGTAGAGCAAGGAATCTCTTAACGATGTTCTTTGCCTTCTGCCAGTTCCATGGAGACCCCTAGACCATCCTGTTTAGTTTAGTTTAGTTTAGTGTTGTTCCTAATTTCTATTCTTGGCCCTGTCATGTTTTTCCTACATACTACTCACAAATCACTTACTTCCCTCTTGCCCTACTAGCTGAGATAAATAGTGCATTTGTATTTTCAAGATACCCCTGAGAAAACTTCTTAAGTCCTTGAAAGTAAACTGAGCTCTTCCTCATCTACAGAAATTCAAATATTATACAAGGAACTGCTAAGCTCATTAAAATTGTCTTCGAGGTTTTGAGGAAAGGAATGTAATGAAACTGAACTCTGTTAGTCATCTTTTAAGCAAGTGGTCAAGCAATTCTCAATAGCTGGAGATGGGAAAGCAAAATGTACAGTTCAGTGTGTTCCACCCTGCTCATTCTCTCCAGAAGACAAATGCTTAGTTGCATCTACAGTTTGTGTACAACTGTGTCCAGTTGAAGACCTGTTATCCCATTTTCATGTGGGAGATAGCTCAGCAGCTGAGGGGTCTCACAGCCAGGACATTCATCCTAAGAACTGGCTAAAATTTTCTTTTCTCATGTTGCCTCATGATTTGTGTACAGAATTATGGTTAAAAATGGGGTGCAGGTGTGTATTTTCCCTTTTGTTAAAAAAACAGGTGCTTTCAGGGAGCTATGTGTTCAGGAATTTGCTTCCTTAGACAGCCAGCATGGTGGTTAAAGCCAGTTGTCTGAGCTTTTTAATGTAGTTCTATGTCTAGTTTCAGTTAACAGGAGATCAAGTGCACTTCATTAAATGATTGTTTTATGAATTTCATCATTAAATGAAACATTTTCTCCATGATAACAGTGAATTACAACATTTCTTACTTAGTTTAAATAACCAATTTCCTATCAAAT
Source organism: Empidonax traillii (assembly GCF_003031625.1). Lineage (NCBI taxonomy): Eukaryota > Metazoa > Chordata > Aves > Passeriformes > Tyrannidae > Empidonax > Empidonax traillii. The sequence goes on from NW_020955717.1 coordinate 35,082, forward strand.
TACTTATGAAATACAGAGAAATATGTATGTCATATTACGTTATAGCACCTAATACTGAAATATGAGAGTTATAGATGCCTTGACTGGTGTTTATATTGACACTCTTTATTTTATCTCCCTCTCAATTTGTTCAGTGGAAATTAATCTGACAAGTGATTATTATGTAAGTGGAGGTGGGTTAGACACCATATTCAAAGCAAGCAAGATCACGTTCCACTGGGGAAAATGCAACGCATCATCAGATGGGTCAGAACATAGTTTAGAAGGACGAAAATTTCCGCTTGAGGTAAAGTATAGAATTGATTTTGATTATTTTGATGATTTGACAATCTGAAAAATTAGTATTCTTTACTAAATACTTTTGTTTATCTCTTGATCTATTTGCAAATATAATCATCCGCTTAAATCCAAATCAATAACATCTAAATTATGCATTTTAGAAGGGCAGTGTAAAATGTTAGTCCATGGCATGTTGGGAATGTCTCAACATTGTTTTCACACGTCTTTTAAGATGACATGAGATGTCAGTTCTGTTAATCTGACAAAGTTCATGCTCCCACTAACAATTAAGCTTCTACAAGTTTGACTCATCGTATTCCACATCAGTTCATTGTTTGTAGTGTAAATGGACTTCTCAAAGCTAGGACTGCTGAGAGCCCTTGGGAGCTGCTGGACCTCACAGAGACAAAGCACAGCCAATGTCACTGGGCAGGAAGGAGCTGGTAGTGATGTGCCAAGAGTCATGTGAGAGCAGGTCCTGGGTGCAGCTGCATTCACAGGCAGCCAGGCCAGCACACCCCTGGCTGGTTCAGCAGGATAGTTTGCAGCAGCATGGGGATGGAGCAGCTCTCACTGAGATACGCAAAGGCACTCTGCGGGCCAAACTTTCTACCCTCAAAATGACATCATGGTCATTTTCCAGTTAAAAAGATTTAGTTGGGGCAGGCAACTGAGAGGTTGCTTTTAGATAGCCAGTTGCTGATGAATTCTATTCTTTATCTTCAGGTAATGCATGTAGGATAGATAAAAAAATCCATATATTTATGTTTCAATTTTTGTTTGGATCCTTTTTTTTCTCAAAATGGTAGTATAAATAACTGCATTTTTAAATTTTTTATTATATATATATATATAACATTTTGAATATATTTTTACTTGCAGATGCAAATCTACTGCTATGATGCAGACCAGTTTACAGATTTTGAAGAGGCAGTTAAAGGAAATGGAAAATTAAGAGCTTTATCAATTTTGTTTGAGGTAAACAAAGTATATCTTTGTGTCATTTAACAAGCCTTAAAACACACCAGATGTTCAAGCTGAATTTAACTGGTTCCAGTGTGTGATCACTGAGTTAAAAATTTGCATGTATTTTTCTAATTTAGTCTTGCGGAAAAGCAAATGGACAAAACACATTTGCTTGGTTTTAAGTCTTCTATAATTTTAGTGGTAAACTGTAATTTTCAGATTTTTTTCACGAAGCCTGCACTGTTAAAATATGCAATTTCTTTTTAACAGATTGGACTAGAAGATAATCCAGATTACAATGCAATCATTAATGGAGTAGATAGTGTTAGTCGTTTTGGTAAGTTCGCCTCTATGTTTTATTGATTACTGATTAGACAAAATTCCATTTCAGTGTGATTAATGAAACCTTTAAAACATTGAGGATCACAGTATTGTATTGCTCAGCCGTGTCTATTTTATTAGAAATTACAAAAGTTATCTGGATAGACTGGAGAGCTCACGATCACTAACCGTGTGAAATTTAACATGAGCAAGAGCCAGATTCTGCACCTGAGACTGGGTAATCCTGATTATTTGTACAAACTGTGGAATGATTTTCTGGAGAGCATCCCTTTGGAAAGAGAGCTAGGGGTTTGGTTTGATGGCAAGTTGATTATGTGTCAGCAGTGCCCTGGCAGCCAGGAGGGCCAACCATGTCCTGGGGAGCATCAGGCAAAGCATCACCTTCCAGTCGAGGGAGGTGATTGTCCCGCTCTGCTCTGCACTGGTACGGCCTCACCCTGGGTCCTGCATGCAGTTCTGGGTGCTGCAGTGTAAGAAGGACATCAAGCTATTAGAGAGCGTCCAGAGAAGGGCAACCAAGACTGAGAAAGGTCTCGAAGACAAGACTCACAAGGGGTGTCTGAGGTGACTTATTTTGTTCAGCTTGGAGAAGGGGTGCCTCATCACAGTCTACAACTTCTTTAAGAGGGGCAGCAGAGGATGATTTGCTGATCTCTGTGGTGACCAGTGATAGGACCTGAGGATATGAAGTAAAGCTGCATCAGGGGAAGTTCAGATTGGGCATCAGAAAAGGTCTATCACTGAGATGGTGATCTGTCACTGGAACAGGCTCCCCAGAGAACTAAATGGTTATGGCACCAAGCATCTGGATGATGCTCTTAGTCATATCATTTGGTTTCAGATACTCCTGTGAGAAGAAAGGAGTTGGGCTTGATGATCCTCATGGGTCTCTCTTCCAACTTGAGATATGATTTTCTGTGATTTATTTACCCCAAGACTGAGTATTTGTAACAACAGAAGTAAGTGAAAATTAATAAATCTAACTATCACGAGAAATTTGCGACTGCTAAAATGCTAAAACTAGGCTAAAACTGGATTTATTATGTGAGTCTTCTTAATCATACATTTCAGCATTTTTATATCTGGTTGAAAGCCAGATAATGCTGTTCCATCTACCCACAGTGAGCCTTACAAGAGTGAGACTATATGAATATCAGTATTCAGTAGACTCAGTGGAGAGGAATCCTTTTTTTCAGTTGCTCCTGTGTAAATCTGAACTAATACAATTACATTGTATTTGTGGTAGCATTATTAAAAGCAATCGTTAACAATTTTGTGTTTAAGAAATGCTCTGACATGGTTGGTTATTGGAACACATTGGAATTCAGTGTAGTACATGAAGAGATCTGGGCTCTGTTTCTAACTCAGTTTCACAGTGGCTTTGCAGAAGAATAAACATGAATGAGCACGGTCTTGAACAGGAATATTTTCTTGAATCATGTCCATAACCTTAAGTAAACTGTGTCTCAGATTTCCTTTATGTAATGATGCTAGATTTTGTAAAGCTCCTTTAGATCAATAGGTTGAAAGTGTACAAAGCTATTTTAAAAGCTTTCAGAAGTATGACTCTAAAATCAAGATTTTCTTTTCTCTGGAAAATAAACACTATTCAACAAATATAAAAGGGAGCAACTTTCATAAATTATAAAGACAGAGGAGGTCAAAATGTAAAGCAGTTAAGATTCATTACTTTTGTGTGCCATCTTCTATGAAACAAAAAGGAGAACGAGTAATACATCAAGGCAGATGTTGTCTTACAGCCTTGGAAGGAGCTGTAAAGCTATCACTAACAAGATTCAAGATAAAGTCACTACATGGCACTTCAACGATGAGTAGAATATAATTTTCTTGAAAAAAATGCAAATGAGCTCAGACAATTCAGGTCATGAATAATCAAGTTGTTTCTTCTGAAGAAAGGTGAATAGCACACAATCTGTCTTTGTCTGTGATGTACATGAATTGTCCTTGTCAGTCATATCTGTATTGTGCTTAATTGAATCCCAGTTGCTGAGTTCTCGAGCTCTGCAGAGGAGCACTCCTGTTTCTTCTGGACAAACACTCTTTTTTCTTATTCTTTGTATGTGTTTTATTTTACAATCTAGGCTGTCAATAAAATTTTAAAATTTTATTTTAAAATCTAGGTTGCCATTAAAGGATATTCTAAAATCCAAAGCTGCAAAATGTAAGCAAAATGTATGTATCTCATTCTTCCTATGAATGAGAAGTTTCATGTCCCCAAGCATCTACATAAAATGGACTGGTATTCATTTTTACTGAGGGAGGAATATGTTAACTAGACACATACCAGATAGCAATGATAGCTTCTGTCTGAAGGCTGATTAATGTTTCGACAGGAGAAACAAAAGGATGGGCTTTGCTTGGCACTGCCAAATGTTCCCTTTTCACGACACATGGAAAAGAGATGGGGAGGAGCCAGCTCTTAAATCTTAACTCAGTAGAGCAGTCGCTCTACAGAAGAAAAACTCCAATCACTTGTAATAAACTGTTCATGTGATGTCACCAAATTTGAAAAGAATTATGAAGACAAAGACAGTTAAAAAATCTGTACAGGGCTCCAGTAACGTATCTCTAAAACCACAAGTTAATGCAAGGTCTGAAAATTCATTAGATTTTTAGAAGTAAATATTTACCAAATAGGGAGAAATTCAAAATCTGTAACTTTCAACTAAAATAAGGTATATAAGGATCTATGCTATTCCAAACTGTGAAAAACAGCATTAATTTGGATGCACCAGACAATAAGGCAGATAATTGTCACAGACTGAAAAAATCTACCTTGTTGAAGTTGGTACCATTTATGCCAGTTTCTGTTGCTGGACCCTACCACCATACCAGCAGAAACTTAGCCTTCTGTGGATGGACTTCCAGCAATTCCTCATGCTTACTAACAGCTGACAATGTTCGAGGTAAACTGCTGACCTGAAAGATGTGATATTATTTTCACAGGATAGTAAATAGAGTGGGCACACTCTCCCGGAGGACGTCTTTGCATCCTTCACTGATTTGTGTTACGATGTTTTGCTGTATTATCGCCATTTTAAAAAAACCTGATCCACAGAAATTCTGCTTCCACTATCACGAGTAATATTAACTCTCAGGTCTAATATGGTGACAGCTCCCCATTCAGTGATTTTTTGCAGCAGCTTGGATCCTGCAAGAAACTCAACAACTTGATTAATTTCATGGAGTATTTGAAGCCGTGTCATGAGACCTAGAACAAAGATTTAACATGTTGGTTTTTTGTTTTTGAAGTTCAAGAGTGGGACAAAGATTTGGCATCTTGGACATTTATGAGTAAGCTTAGAGATGAACAAATTCTTGTGAACCAATGTACGGATAATTTATTACTGGAGTAACTCATTACACCTTCCCAAATAAACGGAGTTGGTTTTACAGAATACTTATTCAAACTAAATAGAAAAGGCTCTGCAATTTATTTGTATGTTAGATTCTCTGGAGATTAAATTTTTAATAACCTCAAAATTATCACATTCCTATAATGATAACTCTTTTGGAGAGTGTGATTTCTATTTATTCATTGCTTCTGTAGCATTTTAACTGTCTGACTATTTTTTTTTCAGGAAAACAGGCTGCCTTAGAACCATTTATTTTGCTGAATCTTTTGCCGAATGCAACAGACAAATATTACACTTATAATGGGTCTTTATCAGCTCCTCCATGCTCTGAAACAGTTGAATGGATTGTGTTCAAAGATACCATAAGTATTTCTGAAAACCAGGTAATTTGTGTAATGTTGTAAAAACAAAACATTATACATAATACCAAAGAAAAATATTTGCCCTGTATGGCATTCACTGCCAGCCCAAAAACATAGCTCTTCTTCTATCTAGTTAGAAGTTTTTCATGCAGCCATTAAATTAGAAACCATATATATTACTGGAGTGTATCTTCTCCTTTTTTTTTTTTTTTTTTAAGTTTAGGACTAGAATCTGAGCCATTTCTTGTCTTAAAATGGGGTAAGAACATACTCTGGGCTGTCTGGACTTAGAGCTCAGATAAAGAGGAGTACCCATGCTCCCCCAGCCAAATGGTGGTACTGGGCAGAGCACAGCTCCAATAGCAGAGTGGTTGAGAAATACTGGTGGAGTTAAACTATTAGATATACCGATGGTACAGAAGAACAAAAGTTCAGTGCCATGCTGGATAGTTCAACTGTGAGACTTTAACCAGCAGCATCTACCCAGAGTTTTTGCCTGCTGGCAGAATCTGGTCAATTTATTATGACTTCTGACTTCTTTTTTTCCTCACCTCTTCTAGTTGGCTGTATTCTGTGAAGTCCTTACAATGCAGCAGTCTGGCTATGTTATGCTGATGGACTACCTGCAAAACAACTTTAGAGAGCAGCAATATAAGTTCTTTGGGCAAGTGTTTTCCTCTTACACTGGACAAGAAGAAATTCACGAAGCAGGTACTTACTAAACAATCATTCTTCTCTTCACAAGTTAAAAGACAGTTTTCAGTAAAAGATTCATCCAAGTATGAAGATACTCATTTTAAACTGTGCAGAACATAGCACACTGTATTATTACTCATAAATCTATCACTTCAGAGAAAAAAACTAGCAATCAAAAAACATGTCAGATTAAATGGAGTGGAAAATTAAATGCTTGTCTTGACCAAGCATTCAGTGAAGATCACGTCAGTTCAAGCTTTCTTGCACTGCCCTTTTAATGTGTTTCAGACCCAAACAATGCTGCCTTTTCAGGGACTGCAAGAGAATTTTGTTTTACAAATCCATTTGGTTCCTTGTCATGTAGTGTGAATGTTTTTACAACAGAGACTGAAGTGAGGTCACCAAACTAATTTCATGTAGTCTGCTTAGAAACTGATAGATAAAGAGAATCCTAGAAGCCAGATTCTGTTCCCTGTTTTACCCAAAACTTCAGGGAAGTTTATGAAGGTTATATGACCAAAATAGTACATTATGAAATGGGAAATAAGATCTAGTACTAAATATGGAAGTAAATGATTTCTATGCTTAAAAGCACAGAAGAATATAGAGTAAACCTCTAAATTGAGGGCATTATGTTGCTACTTGAGTGGGAATACCTGTAGATACTTAACCTCAATTGCACTGAACTGTGCTTAATTAGACATAAACAGATCACCAAAGCACATGGTATAGGTGTTCTACAGATTTAAAAGAAGTGTGTTTTCATAAATATACTTGTTTGTATTTATGTGCACATGTGTATATATATATACAACAAATGCAACTATAGAATTTGTTTAATGTAGACCATTAGAGAAGCATTTATATTTTCACCTCCATTTTAAGAGAAGGTAAATAAAACCCCCTAGGAATCATTGAACTCAAATGTCCAGCTGTAACCTGAATGCCAAGGTCTCCAAGAGTAAGTAGGCTTATGCATTTCATGTTTAAAATTGCATAGTAGTTAACAGAAGAAAAAAAAATCTTGTTAATCCCTTTAGAGGATGCAAGAAAAATTACAGGAGTGAGTCTTAGTGAGGTAGACAATTGAAAAATTATTTCGCATTGTGAAACCTATAATCCTAATTAGGAAGTAGGATTAAATGTTTGATTTATTGCTGTTGTTAATACATGACATTTCTTAAGTAGAACTAAGTGTCATTGGAAGAGCTAAAAGAATATTTCTATTACATTATAAACTAATTTCAGCAAAATATTGTCAGAATTGTTTTCACAGTGACATCCTTAATGTTCTTGGAGTACTAGCACTGTCTTAATGTGTACATGGGAGATGCTTTGTTCTCCAGGCCTGCCTAGTAATATATGTAGTTTCCCTGGATGATATGTATGTATATATGTATTTAAGAAGATTAGAATAGCTAATCCTTACAGACATACTTGAGGATTCAACTAAAAAGTGTTTTGAAATTGTAATGCTTTACCTACAACAACCTCAGCTGTCATGCAAATCTATTTATAATATAAATCATTATTTATTCCTATAAACCTGAGAACCATCGTGGTGGCTGCTGAGCCCATTACATGACTCCCCATCCACTCCACCCTTCTGGTAAGGCCCCTGGTGTAAGGGCAGAAACCTGACTCTTATTAATCTTCCTGGAATTAGTACAGGGTCAGGACTCATGCCTTTACCCTATCACATTCCCCAGTCGACATGAATTCTCAGATTCTATCCAAACATTTGTGTGGGACACTTTGCACTGGCAATGTGTGGTGTGCAGGTGCCCAGATGCTGGCATTGGTGGGTACATGTGTGGCCTCTGTGAAGATAGCCTGGGTCTGCCCTGAGCCGGACACAGACAGTTCCAGCTGGCTCCAACTCACCTACCTCAGGGCACAGCTGAGCCCCTTGGCCACAGGTGGTGGCTATGGGAAAACAAAGCTGCACAACGGTGAGGAGTGAGGGGAAAAGTGTGAAAAGCAGCCCTGTGACACCCAGGTGAGAGAAGAAGGTGGTGCTCTAGGAGCAGAGATTCCCCTGCAGCCTATGGTGAAGATAAGATCTTCTGTGGCGCACTGTGGAGACTCCATGCAGGAGCAGGCTCCTGGCCGGAGCTGTGGCTTGTGGAGAGGAGCCCATGCAGGAGCAGGTTATCTAGCAGGTCTGTGACCCCGTGGGGGACCCGAAGTATAGCGGTCTGTTCCTAAAAGACTAAGCAAGCTGGAAGAATTCATGAAGGACTGTATCCTGTGGTTGGGATGCAACACTGGTGCAGGGGAGCAGCATGAGGAGGAAGGAGTGGCAGAAGCAAAGCAATAGAACTGACCACACTGCCCATTCCTTATCCCACTGTGCCACTGGGAGTGGGAAAGTGGAAGAGTCAGGAGTGAAGTTGAGCCTGAAAAGAAAGAAAAGGTGGGGAGATGTTTGTGGTTTTGTTTTTGTTTCTCACTATCCTACTCTATTTATTTGTTGCTAAATTAAATTTCTGGTAAGTCGAGTCTGTTTTTCCCATGATGGTTACTGGTGAGCGATCTCCCTGTCTTTATCTTGACCCATCAGCATTTTCATCTTACTTTTTTTCTCTGCCCTGCTGAAGAGGGGAAGTGGGAGAGCAGCTCAGTGGGTACCTGGTGACCAGCTGACCCAGCACGCATCTACTGTGCTGCTCCACCTCCACCACAGAGAGGGAGTAGACTGGGAATATGATGAACTACTTTTTGCCACACACTATGTCAGGGATCTGCAAAGCCCCTGAATATCTTAATGTAAATGAAGTGATTTCATGGCCTTAACAATTGAAAAGCTGCATTTAAACGATAAAAAATCTCAAACCTAGATTCAGCTAAAAGTAGAAGAAAACAACAAATGTGGGGGGAAAGCAGCCAAATTTGGGCAGCTCGTAAAGGTCTTTCGGTCAAAAATACAGCCCAGGCAGTTTTTGACAATGATTTGGCCAAAGTACTCCAGTCATTCCCCATGACGCCAATTAGTTTAGATGAAAATTTTTTTAAGTTACATGAGTAGCATTTAATTCCATGGACAGATAAGCAGAGATAGGTGCATTATCATGATGTGATATGATATGCAAAACCAGCATCTAAGTACTCATGTGGGGAAAGCAGGGACTTGAATTCAAGCCCAGCAGGGGTTTGAATAGGCCTCTGACTTCCTGTGAATTTTTTTACTCTGTATTTTGCTGCTTGAGACTTGTAATCCAGTTTAATATCTGTAACTTCAGATTAGTAACAGACTTGAGAACTCCCTTTCTTGCCCAGATTTTCCAAAAGTTGTTATCAGAGCAGAAATATTTAATTAGGTAAGTTGTTATGTGATCTCCTTTCTTTTTGTAGTCTCTGGACAGGGAAAATGGGAAAAAGCAGGAGCAAAGTATCTCTGTGTTGCTAAGACTGGCAGGAGAGAAGGAAACAGCACAGACAGAATGACTTAGGAAATGACATCGGAAGAAGGGCCAGAGAACATCTTGGGAAGAAATGGAGGTGAAATAATAGGTAGATTATTGTCATATAGGAATACTGTTGGTCACTGCTGAAATGAACATGAAAAGAAGGAGAACAAAAAGGAAGACAACTTTTTTTTTCTTGTGGGAAAATAGAAGAGCCATCTGGAAAAGGAAAAAAACTCCAAAGAACTAATAGTGGAGACACCAATCTTGTATCTTTAAAAGTTCTATAATACTGTTCTATTACTCTGAATATAGTCAGAGATTTCAGAACCAAATTCACTCACATGCAAAAAGATGAAAGGAGGAAGAAGAGAGAAAAACAAGATAAGTATTTATAACACAGAGAAACTTGATGTTTACATTATAAAAAGCATTTTGAGAGTAATTTTTAACACCTTCAAAAAGAAATATCTATGGAGTCTTTAGAATCATTAAAAAAAATTAAATCAGTTTAATTCATCTGTCTTAATACTCAGAATTGAGAAGGGAATTATCTTGGATGGTTTAGTGATTTACTTTTGCCATCTGGTGGAAATGAGGTGGAATGAAAAATTTAATAATGGAATGTACACAACTTAAGATTTTTTTTTTTTTAATTTGCTCTTCTTTACATCAATTAAAAGGATTCAGTGCCATGAATAAAATGGTATATCAGGTTTATAGCAGAGTAGATTAAAAACCCGGCAAGCTACAGATTTCAGCTAATTTACACAGACACAGATAATGCCTGTATCATTAACTTACACATGCAAACAAAAAAAATTAAAAAAGCCCAAATGCTTATTTTCCATTGACTAGCTCAAACCAAAGCTGCTCGAAACCTGCATACAGAACGGAAGTAGGTTTTACAAATATTTTTGAGAAGTTTGAGTGCCCTCTTGTGTTCAATTGGCAAAATGCAAACCTAGTGGACTTTCCTTTCAAAATGCAGTCTTTTCCACCAAACCATTGTGGCATCATGTTCACTTCCTTTAAGAGGACTCCAAAGGATATGCTCTTGTTTTTTTAGCTAGATAGGTTTGTTTTTTGCTTGTTTTTGCTAGATATTCACATTTTGTTTTAAACAGATTATGAGATATAAAAAGTGTTTCCTCATTTATTCCAAATAGGGAATGACTATGTAATTACTTATGCAAAGTCAAGGTAAAAATGTTTTAATAAAAATATATCCATCTAACAATTTTAATATGTAAGATTTAATTGTTGAATGATTCAGAGTAAATTTCATGTGCTCCAGTCAGTGATTTTGCCAAGTCTAGTAGATTAAATAAAGTAGTAGAAATGAGGTAAGAAATAAAGCAACAGTACCTGTGGAAGTGCATATAGAAGTAATTTCAGTACCTGAGGCAGGAAGTTCCCAAAAGCTAGTGCAGGGCCAGATGGCCACTCTGAGCATTTCAACCAAAGTTCCAAAACCATGTAATTTCAAAAAGATAAGGAAAGGGATTTCTAACAGGAAATATCAGGGACTCCTGCCTTCATTCTGAGATATCAGAACAAATCTAGTTGCTGTGCTCTCAAGTTGGGAACCAAAGTTAGTGAACAGTTTTGTGTTCTCCATTCTTCACTGCTGTGTCTGAAGACAGTTCCCCCTCAAGCAGAAGAGATGATGAGAGCAAGAAAGGAGAATGAGATCTCAGTCCAAATCCAGACCATCCATTTATGATGAAACTCTGTGTGATACTGCTTTATTTTTTTATGTATGTCATAACTCACTAGACTTTTTTTCAGTGAGCTTCAGCTAAATAATTTACAATTTCTGCTAATGTAGTTTTTTCATCTGGGTTATTCTACATTTGATCTTTTATATTATTTTTAAGCCACACACCACTGTACAATTCAAAGAGCAATTGTCAGAATCTCTCCGAATTTCTTGTGCGCTGGTAATCATTACATCTGTGTATACATATGTATATGAAAGTATCGAAATGTTCAGCTTATTTGAATAAGATACAGAGTATTGGAGGGTAAAACCGGGGAAACTGGCAAGAGTCACTGCCTGACCAGGCTTGCCTCTGGTGTTCAAGTTCCAGCACACATAGGTGTGCATGAGCGAGACCCAGGATTGCAACGGCCTGACCAGACTTCTTCAGCGGATGTCTAGATGGTACTTTAAAATATAATAACATGAAATCACTACCTGCTAATATAATAATTTCTTTTCTGCTTCCTATGTGCCTTTTGTCACTCCTTTAGGTACTATAAAAAGATTCAAACATCACAGAGTGGAAGTTCAAGTGTGATAGGTTTACCTTTAACATTTAAATAATTAAAAATCTGCTATAGATTACTGTCTGTCACAGGTGGTGAGAGAGTGTGCAGGTCTTCTAATGCTACTCTGATAGACCCATAAAGAAAGAAAAATAGAGATTTTTTTTTTGTCCTCAGGATAGATATATGAATCTTTATGTTTTGTAGTTTATATATTATTTCTTAGGAACTGGATATTAATATTTCACAAAATATGGTGTAAGAGTGGTGTAGAGGAGACTTAGTCCACAAATTACCTTGCTTTTGAAAATCTGGTGTTAAAATACTGGTTCTGTTTATAGTGCATGGCATCTCAAATATTTTAATGGAAAGCTAAAAATGAGGCACATGAAAGACTTGCATTAATTTTCTCAGGAGGTAGCTCAAGATCTTAGTAGAGTAACTTGTACAATTTAATAAATACCATATTCTTTCCTCTTTTCTTTCTTTCAGTTTGCAGCTCAGAACCTGAAAATGTTCAGTCTGATCCAAAGAATTATACTAGTCTTCTGGTTACATGGGAAAGACCTCGGGTTGTATATGACACCACAATTGAAAGATTTGCTGTCTTTTATCAACAGTTGGATGGAGAAGACCAAACTAAGCATGAGTTTCTGACAGATGGGTATCAGGACTTGGTAACTTACTCTTCAAGTTTCATAAAAAGGGGTGATGGCATAACAACTCTCTGTTAATTATCTTAAGGGATTAAACACTATCTGGGAACTGAGTCAATTAAAAATTCCTTCTTTGGCTTCAGTGCACAGAAGCTGTAGTTCATCTTTTGGCAGTAAAGGCACAAAGACAATTTAAAAAACAAAAAAAACCCTCTTACCCAGAAGAGGAAAAACTCTGCAGGTTGCTGCTTTGACTTGCTTACACTGGGTTCAAATGTTTATGACCATGTCAATTACAGAGCTCAGCCATAAACCTCTTCATCAATTAATAGTGATCTGTACTTCATTGCTCACAGATGTGAAAAAATTACCTGCACAGGCATCTAATAAGATTCAATTCAATCATACTGCTCTAAATATGAAGTTACTGAATGCATCTTCCTGTTATTTTACTGATGAGATCTGTTCCTGTAACCCTCTTTGAAGACTCATAACTTATCACATATAATGTTACCTAAGCTTGTGTTCAGCACTGAATAATTATATAATTTGATATCCTCCAAACGTTAAATGTTAAAACTCACAGGATGTTTTTGTAAGTTGACCGAAGAACATTTGTGACAATAAAATATAAAAAGCATACATTAGAATACTCGAAGAAAGGAGTTTTATGGTTCATATGAAAAAAGTGTTATGAAAAAATTAATATTTTCAAATATTTGATACTTATTTGCAAGTAAATTATTAAACTTCTTTTTTTTCTTTTAGGGGGCTATTCTAAATAATTTGCTACCCAATACAAGTTATGTTCTTCAGATAGTTGCTGTTTGCTCTAACGGTCTATATGGAAAATACAGTGACCAAGTCATTGTTGATATGCCTTTAGAGGACTCAGGTAAGTGGTCTTTTGAGCTTAGTGATCTCTTTTAGCTTAAAATCTGTATTTGAAGAAGTACCTTGTTTGCAAACCAGTTAAAATGCGTGACTATCAAATTACACTAAAATGAAATTTCAAAATCACTGCGGTTAACCTTCAGCGTGTTCCTTGCTACTGATATTTTACGTAATGTAATTCCTTTTAAGCACTACCTGTAAAAGACTGCATGTTAATTTTTTTAACTCTAAGAATATTCTGAAAAACATCTATCTGATTTCAAATCTCACAAGTGTATCTCTAATCAATACAGTGTAGGGAAATAAAACCGTGTTTGGTATTATTTCTCTATGGTTCAAGCCCAAAATTAATCCACACAGCTAAATTATTAAGGAAACAAGTAATACAACCCCAATGTATTTTTTATAAGTCTGCATTAATGATTTTGAAATTTGATTTCTTATGAATACTTGGAGTTTGATTTCAAAAGACTTGTGGTGATGGAATTCCCTTGCTTCTTAATGCTGCCTCGCAAAAAATCAGAAGGCCTAACAAACAAATCTTAATGATTTCACAGCCAGATTTATTTCTTCTGTCTGCTGGTAAATATGAAATAATTTGAAACTATAGCATGAAGCTTGATTTTGCCCTTAATAATTCCTTAAATTCTGTGGAAGTTTTAGCATCAGACCCAGTTCTTAGGAAATTGAGCAAGAGCTGTGTTTTTAACTAAGAACCCTGTAATTAATCATATTTAAAAAACCAAAGACTTTCTGATCATGCAAGGAACCATTTTTTATCTAAGGGCCTGGATTTTGTTGTTTATTTTTACATTCTGTACGTGCAGTTTTACACTTACGTAAGTCTGTTTGGCTTCAGCAAAGTCCTTAGTGATGTTGTGGTGTACTTGGGAAAACAGGTAGTTTTTCATTTCAAGGGAGCCACTTTTGTTTACAGTGAAAAAGAATATGATTCTCAACAGCCTCTAACACATGAATTATGGACTAATGATGGTAACAGGCTTGTAATAGTGTGTTTTTATCTGTAGGAGGAGGACACAGCATCTGGTACAGTACATATAATTTTTCAACAAACATTTAAATTTTCTTTCAAACACAGTGCATTAAGAAGAATGCATTTTTGGAGTCTTATGCTGATATCTACCAGAATTTTCCTATTTCTCTTTAGTTTTCTAAGAATTCCACAAAAAGTTTCTGACATTCTGCCAGTAATTTCACTTTTCTGCTTACCCTTTATCCATCTCTAAAATACTATATTCCTTCACTTACTTTCCAGAATTCACTGGCTTTGTGTTTGAATAATTTTCTTGGATGAGTTCATCTACACAACCCACATCCATTTCTATATGGAATGACAAATAAGCAGAGTAGTGTTGTCATTTTAAACAGTAGTTCAACAAATCAAATCAGTGCAGTGCTGCCATCACAGTTGTAGGACCTCAGAAAATAGATACTGCAAAACAAAATCCAGTATAGATGGTATTCACAGGATAAACCACCCTTCTACTGCTACTGCTGTAACCCTGCTCTAAGGATGAGTTGCATACCACCCTGCTGTGTGCCTCCCTTTGGCAAGAAAGGTGAATTCAGAGACAGGGAGAGAGGCAGGAGCACTGGGTAAGCACTGCCTAGTACACACGCAGTGTGAGCAGATAGTGCTGGGAACAAACTCAGAAAGAGGACAACGGGAAATTTGGCAGCCTGCAGCTGGCCAGCAGTGTAGATACAGCCCCTGAGCACAGCATCCACGTTGTATTGCTGCTGAAGTCATGCAAAGCGGTGGCTTTGCATTCATTCCAGCAGAAGAAAGAGTGAAGGTCTTGCTTTAGAAGTACATACTGGCAAATTAATTTCACCTTCTAGTATATCAGCAGAAATTTCTCTTGAGCTTTGTATGCAGTTCTGACTTAAGTCTGATACTCTCAAGCCTTTTTATGCAGACACTCCATTAATTTCTTTATTGATGTTTTAAATTTTACAAAACAAAAATAAAAATGGGGGAAGTTTTTAAATAACAATTAAATACAAAAATTAGTATTTTGCATGTGTCACCAAAAAAATGTTTCTTTGGCATGCTTCCTATCTGAAGTGAACACCAGGTTATTCAGTCTACTTTGGTTCTTTTATTTTGACACTTCCGCAGTGGTATCTCTGAAAGTGTTGGATGAAGAAAATTCAGGGGAAAATTCCTCCCATGTAACTAGTATGATTCCTAAGGGTGGACAGTGCTCTATAAATAAGTTGTATAGATCCTGTGCCAACCCTGGATAAATTTTAAAATATAAAAAACCTTCATTTCTAATATTAATGTTTATTTGCATACTTACTTTTACTAATTATTTATATCTGAATTAACTGCTGCAAATTTGGCAAATATTTTTGGATTTAATTTTTAATATTCCTAATATTAAACAAGATATATATGAGAATGTAGATATCTAATGAGAAAAATTTGTTCAGAGCAACTTGCTAATTTCAACTGTAACATCAAATTGGTTTTGTGATCTGCTTTATAGATCTTGAGGCAAAAGGGGATTTCTTGGAGCTCCTGCTTGTGAATTTATGAAAGAAAGGTTATCTTCACCTTGAAGACATGAAATAAAGTTGACTCACATAAAGCATAAATTAAATCTTTCATTTTCAAGAATTACTCTCATTAAGCCAGTTTAATTAAAATGAAATTCACCACAGTCACCTCCAGATCAATTAATATTCATGTTAAGAGCTAGAGCAAGGCATGAGTCACACAGAGGCATTAGATGGGCCTTTTCCTTGAAGAATTCTGCCTTTGGGGTGGCCACTTCTAATGAGGGAAGATTCAGTACATAAATCTGGTATTTAAAAAGCTCAAGACCATTGTTTTAGACTTTTCCTTGTGAGATCCTTGCAAGAAAGTGTTTCTCATGCCTTCCTCCCACCCGGTCTGTGTGCCTCCCTTATGAAGTTGGTGAGGGCTCTGCAGGCTCTGGTAATCCAGACAAGGTTTAAACCCTCTTGTTCTCAGCATTGCTTTGTAAGAGGAAGGACCTCTCTCAGACCGTGCTCTCTGCCTCAGTTTGTGGAAGCCTCAGAAGCAATGATATGACACTGGGCAAACCACCATAGTGGAGACCTGTTCTCTTTGGGATTTTCCTAATCTCTTTAGAGTGGCAGCCTTTCATCTTGTAATACAGTATGTGTGCACACTTAGTAAAAGTCACCAGATACACTATGTCGTGTAGCTACACAACCTCCATTGAAAACTAAGGGAATTGTGTACAGAGTGTTTTAGTAAGCTTTAATAGAAGTCCAACCTTTTTTTATAAATTTTTTTATTTGCAATTAGAATTGGAATTTGAATAACTATTTAAATTAGTGCTTTGACTCTCTAAATAACATCTGTATAGCTCTAAAGGTTCTGCAGTAGTTTGTTGTGTAGTTAATACTGATGTTACTTATATATATTTGCTGACACAGGAAAGGAAAAACAAGAATGTTGCTCCCTGCTCACCTTCCTTTGTGTCAACTTCAGTTGGTGTTTATCAAAAAAACCCTATGCTGTCTCCTGCATGGCAGCTCATGCTGTCAGCAATGCTTTGCGAGGGTTTAACTATGCAATATCTTTGTAACTCATCTTTGTGATTTTAGTCCTAAAAACCACTAAGCATATATTAAATGTCTAATTCAGGGGATGCTTTTTTCTAATTTTGTACTGATAAAAGTAGAAATCTAAAAATCAATGTAATCAAAAGAAACAGGCTCTACTTGAGTTCTTTTCGTGGCATTTATTACATAAGTCAGTACAGAAATGAAAACAGTTTATGCTGTACACATTATTCTACAATTACAAATCAAACTCTTTAAACAGATTCTTTTGAAGATTTACGTTGATCATAAATGTAGGGAAATGGTTACCTTTTTTGTATTTATTCTATAATGTCTTCATCTATTTTTAACATGGACTATGAAAAGACCTCTACAAAACTTTTTAACTAATGATTTATTTTACTGAAAAATGTAAGCTATAGAATAATCAATATGTGGTTCCAGAAAAAATAAAAGAACTTGTTCATAAATCTAAATCTATGGGTTGGATTTGGAGGTTGCAGTTCCTTTTGGTTGCAGGATGTTAGTATATTTCTAAAATCTCCTGTAAATCAGAAGCTCAGCATCAGGATTAAATGTGTGTCTCTCATACTTTTGACAAATAAATTTCCTATGACCAACTAAATTTAAACAGGCTTTATAAATTCCTTAAGATTTACTGTTGTTTTTATATAAATGTATGCTAATACCTCTCTATGGAGAAAACTAGAAACTGTACTTTTATCTGGTGGGAGAGCATGTGCCCTACTGAATACTCTAGCACATTCAGAATAGTTTATTTTTTTGCTTAAGTCTGGTTAAAGCTCAACACAAGAATAGAGAACACAAAAAGAATGGATAGAATTTCTCTGTATTAGAAAAATTTTTTTGAGAAGTCTGTTGAGTATATAATACATGGCATGGGTCTACTGTGGGAAGAATTTCAAACTAATGTCTACAATATTTGATTTATATCATTGAGAAGCCAGGGAATAGCATTATCTCGTCCACCCCCTCCTTCCCTCCGCTCCCCTTCCCACCCTGTCCCGGAGCCTCCTGGGCTTCCAGGAGTCAGAGGTAAGATAATTTTTATTTATCTTACTATGAGAGGTTAATTCAGTACTTGGTAATTTATAAATGTTTGTTACAAAAGAAAAATTTATGAAGATTTTGTGCATAATTAGTCATAATTTTGTGCAGATTAGTAATAATTTGTTTACATGCTTTAATTTACAAACGAAACTGTCTGAGCTTATTATTTGGATAAACTTCATCTAGTGTATGTTGCATGTAGCATACCTCAGTTTGTTTTGAAAGGTAGACATGGGCAGACCAAAGAGATCATAGATGCCCATCTGACTTTGCAGAAATGGGAAATATAAAGATGACAACTTTATACTTGTGTATTGAGGAAACTTCATTGGGGAATTGTGGAGGAAATGCAGACATGGAGCTATGTGTGATGCTATTGTTCAAATTGTTCCCCAGAGTGAGAGTGGCATTTTCACTTAGTGCAAATCAGCCCTCAGAATATGTGCTAGCATTTGCATACAGACAGAGTGCTAGGACATTTCTTATGAAAAAGCTTTAGAAAGACTCAGAACGGGAATGGACCTTTCTGTGGACAAAAGAAGCAGTAGGATGCATTAGCTCTCTGGAAAGGTTTAACTTTCCTCACTGGAGACCTGTGCCACTTCCTACCAGAGATTTTTACATTTCTTTCAACCTGCTTTGAAGCTTTTCTTGCTGATCACCTTCGGCAGTAAGACATTAAGTTAGTAAGTACGATATTGGATTTGGCCAAAATGGCAGAGCGAAAGAAGGCAAGAGACTACTACCTCTGAATTTGGAGAGAAGGATTTTCACCTGGGCTGTAGGAGATGAATGTCTTCATCCTGTTTCAGCTGTTATTTATTTATAAAAATTAGGGATGACTCAAAAGCCTTTAGAGCAGTTTTTCAGAGAATGCCCAGTACTTGTTTATTAAGGTCTTTTTGTAGGATGTGATACAACTGTCTTCATGTCCTTAAATTAAATCAAGTGGAGTGTGAATTTGAAAGAGACCATAAGGAAGGGTGAATCTCTTTCATCTGCCCTGATAGAGGCTGGCAGCCTGCTGCACACTGAGTATAATGACACAGCTATTGCTCTAGTACCTAACTCCAAGCCTGGATGCACAAATACAGAATTTGCTGCATGACAATTATAGAACAGATCATTTTACAAAAATATGTTCAGAGATTTCAGATTAAATGCAGAGAACTAGTTGGTTCTCAAACTTACCATTTTTCTCTTTTCTGTATTTCTGCATTAAACTGTACTTTCTCATGGAAAATAAACTTGCCTTTCCCTCATCAAGATGTGGTTCCTCATCACAAAACCAACATTGGCTGCAGTGTCAAATTAGAGCCAGGCAAAACTGCTGTGTCTGAATAGGTCCTGTCTAGGTGCATCAGCATTGTTACCCTCGGTTCTCAACCCAGACGTTGGCCACTCTTCCAATCACAGTCCTATGAAACATCTTATACATGGTATCAATAAACATGTTAACTAATCAGTTGAGTCCTTCCAGAATTAATAATTCTGTCAATTTAAAATGTTCGATGATACGGTGTGTATTTTTGTTTTGTAGAGGCTGACCTCATTCCTGAACTGAATGAAACTGAAGAATATGAGGTATAGCATTCATTTATTTTTGAGAGCATTTCAAATAAATGCATTTCAACTAAATTGAAATCGTATTCTGTGAAACTCAAAACTATGTCACCAGCTGAGTGTATTATCTGCATTTATGTATACATACATATGTATGCACATATACAACCTTTAAGCTATATTTCTCCCTAGATAACTCTAGAGATACCTCAGTATTTAGTTCTCTAGGGCCAGAGATAGATTGTGAAGTAAGGGATATCACATGGGGAATTGAGTTACTTCACCTCTGGGTGAAGTCTGACAAAATTGTTTATTTAGCAGAATCAAACTCTCACCCAGTTTTAGGCTTTTTAGTTTGTTTCAAGAGAAGTTGAGTTGCTTATGATGGTCTTATCATGTAGTAAACTAAAGTAAGGGATGAAGGCAATTGTGCTGAAGAGTGCGATTCATGTGTGTCTGCTATCAGTGTGTTATTGGTTGAATAGTTATTCCAAAATTCTTGGAGGGTCATTTGCTTCTTGAACTCAAGTTAAACTTTGCAATATAGGTCTGTTTTACACAAATTTTTATGCCTTTATGATAATCTCTGAAGGCTTCATATTCGGTAATTAGGTTTCTGGTGTTCCAGCAAGGACAGAGGTAAAAATACACAATTATGATTTTAACAGTCTCTAACACCAATTTTGCAACACGGAAAATTCCTTCAGTAAGACCTATAGTTTTATCAAGTAATCCCTCAGAATTTTTAAGGAGGTTTATGACCTCAATATTTTCACTGTGTGACCCTGAGAGTAGCTCAGTGGTTAGAGCATGGTACTAATAACACCGAGTTCATGGGTTAGATCCCTGTATGGGCCATCGCTTAAGAGTTGGACTCAATAATCCTTGTGGGTCCCTTCCAGGATATTCTGGGATTTGACATGATTTAATCAAGTTCTTGTAGTTAAGTAGGCAGTCTGTGCTTAACTGTCAATCTGTTTACCCTCCCTTGCATTTGTGGACACTGACTAACCAATAATATAGTCATTTCTCTGATGTAAGCTGTGTGTCCAGATTATTATATTGTACCTGTCAGGATAGTAGCTGAGTGCCAGTGAACCTCAATTGATTTTTACTTGAATCAAGGAAGTTTGAAAGTGCAGGCATTGCCCTATAGGATGTAGATTTTCAGAAGCAAGGGCTTGTCCAGTCCAGCACGTGTTTGAGGAAACAGAGTCAAGGTGCTGCTGTCCCTACATTTAAGCTATTTAGCCTGCAGAATAAAATCCAAACCTGAGTCATGTCTGAGCTACTTGATGTTGTGTCAGTGCACTAGTACTAGTTCCTGATACAAAAAGGGACTGCAGTGTGAAGCACAGCTCCAGCCTAGTGGGTAAAGCCCTTATTCTGGTGAGGCTGGGTAAAAGCAAACAACTCCCATTTGCTGAATGCTTCAGTTAATAATATATTCCACAGGTATTTACCTTGGGCACTTTCTTTCAAAGGCTTTTTTGATTTTTTAAATTTTTTATATTCTTCTCCCTGCTGTGCCCTGTTCAGTGCAAGAGTGGATGATCTACTCAACCTAAACTATAGTGGAAGATGAGGGGTTGTTAGATTGATAACTGTGCCCCAATCTCCAGTCTCCTCAGTGTTTTCTCTCAACATTATGCTTTTGAATCAAATCAGGTGGCATTGCCACCACATCACCAAGCCAGATCTTTAAAAAAAAATAAAAAGAAAGAAAAAAAAAAAAAATAGTTGGGACTATATTTTGCTAGATACTCTGTGCTGTGTTTGCCTGTCAAATCAACTCCCTTCGGAAAGCGAAGGTGTCCTTCAATCTAGTTCGCAGAGTTATGCTTGGACAGGTTTGATTGTGATACAGGTCTAGATGGGGCACAGCACAGAACTGCAGGTGCTCCTGTGTCTAGGTCAAAGTAAAATTGCTTGCTGAGTGAGTCAGATGCTTATGTTTTTTGATTTGGAGTATGTAAAATCAGAGAGGCGATAAAAAGTTTTGAACTTAAATCCTCAAGGACTGCCTAAATCCTGAAAATTTAGGCATGTAATTTATTTTTTTCTTTTCAATATGTCCTTAAAAGTCAAAACTCTAGCACAGATTTTCCACAAAGTATCATTATTCATTGTTATTCATGTTAGGCAAACAAAGGGTCGTAATGGGGACTACAGGATGTCACTCACAACACTTGTGAAACACAGTCATGCTGACCATCCTGAAATCTTTCTCAGAAAACTCAGAAGATTCTGCAGATTTGAGAGCAGGTCATAAATATATTTTTACAAATTCTGTTGTTATTACAGTTAAATCAACATCAGGATATTAGTGCAAATCTCTAAGACATTCTGATAGCAAACCCATATTTTCATTGATGTGTATACCATATATACTGTATATTGCATATAAAGTTACATTTTATTAGGAAAGAGGTAGGGGGTTTTTTAATAAAGTAAATACTAGGTGTGATTTTTGTTTCTCAAGCACAGTAAAAGTAACATATTTAAGCAGTTGTTTGGACACAAGAGTTTTTTTGTTTGTATTGAAAATAAATAATTTTTTTCAAGAGAGAAGAGGATACCTGCCGGGGGTGGACCAGAAGAGGCCTACAGAGCGTGGAGAGAAATGAAAGGGCGCTGCAAGGAAGGCTCAGAGGAGGAGATCTCTCTGGAAGACTTTTAGCAACTTCAGCTGTGCAGAACTGCCTGGGTTAGACGGTATCTCCGGAACAACAATTATTCCTTTGTCACGACATTCTAAGTGTGGGGTCAGCAGGAATTTGTCATTTTTGTTTAGAGTTTGGTTTGGACGAACAGAGACTGTTATGATGTCGAGAGTCTCTAGGTTTATGTTTTCCTTGGGAAACAAAAGAATTTCTGGCAAGTCATTAGTAGGTGGAGGTTCAGGACTCTTGGGGTCGTCGTATGGTCCCGTACGCTCTATCGCCCGTTTCCCTGGTTGGTACGGCGAGGCTGCTGGTTATAGGATCGGGCAGTGGTTCCTCCTCCCCTGGGTAGGATGGGTTTCCCATCCTTGGTGAAGGTGGAGCGGCAGAGGCGTGCCCAGTGGTATCCCTTCTGGCATATGGGACACAGGCTCCTAGGCAACTTGGGGCTAGGATCTGCTGCGCCCGGAACGGCGGGAGCCGCACCGCTTTTCGGATGGGTTTAGCGCCTTTCAGGCGGCGGGAGGAGGGGGGGAGCGGCGCGCAGCGCAGCTCTGAAGGCTCGCAAAAGCACGGCTGCCCATATGGCAAGGGGGGACAGCTGCGCTCGGAGCGGAGTGATCCGAGAGGCTTCCCGGACCGGCTTGGAGCGGTGGCGCTCCCGCAGTGGCAACAGCTCAGAGCAGGGGGGGGTGCAGCGGCGCCACTCAGGCAGCGGCAGTGACTTACCCTGAGCGCGGTCCGGCGGCTTGGGAGCGCGGTTTTTCAGTGTGGCGACTCTCTCTTCAGCGGCACGGTTGTCCCGGGCGGCGGGGAAGGTGGCTGCCACTCTGGTGACAGCGGCGGCAGGCGGTGGCTCGGGCCGGTTCGATCGCAGCGACCGTTTCGGGACTGCTCGGGGTCAGCGCGAATCCGGAGGTGCCTCACGCAGCTGGCTTCTCGCAGCAGCAGCGACTGAAGATTTGGTGGTCAGGTCCACCAATCGCTACTGTGAGGGGGTCTTTGGGACAGACTGGACTCCGGAAATCCTCGTCTATCAGTAGCTCTAGCGAAGGGCAGTCTTCCTTAATATAAGAAAGATGAGTTGCTCCACGTTACGAGCGCCATTTATAGCAGGTTAAGGGGGGGACCTGCTACAAAACCCAGTGGCACATTTTGCACTGGGAGACGGGACACACACACAAGAGACGTGACCCACAAAATGGCAGTTTATTAAAACAAGAAGACAGCTTTTATACAGGGGAATACAGAAGGTTCAGGAATAGGGGTAGGACCCTGGCTAGGAACATCAAATCCTGAGGGTTACTGATATGGGGACTTGGAGGGATAGGTTGCTGGGGTATGTCAGGTTACTTAGGGGGAAGGGAGAGCTAGGGGAACAATAGAAGAACTGTCCTGGGTGCACGGAGAGGGGAGTTTGCTGAGGCTGCAGTGCTGCGGCCTTGTAGCTGAGCTGGTTCCCAGGCAGTTCTGCACAGCTGAAGTTGCTAAAAGTCTTCCAGAGAGATCTTCTCCTCTGAGCCTTCCTTGCAGCGCCCTTTCATCTCTCTCCACGCTCTGTAGGCCTCTTCTGGTCCACCCCTGGCAGATACCTGTTCTTTGCACAAATACTTTCTTAAGTATTCTTAAACATTTTTTTAAGACCAGCAGTTTTCTCCAGTGTTGTCTTGCTTTGCCCCTCTTATTTTATGGAGCCATGAAATGTATTGTTGCAGTTTTAGTTTTCATTTGGGTACAGAGTCTATAAACATTTTTAATTGTCTTCGGCTATGATATTTTTTCAAAGGATGAAGTTGATGAGAAGGAAACAGAGATGGGTGAAGAAACTGCAGTGGTTCCAAGCACTGACAGTACAATAAACCAATTGAGGAGAGGTTTCCAGGTGATTACATCCAGCTACAGTCAAGAAAAAATGGGGACAAATCCCAATGAAGATAAAACAAATAGATACTTAACAAGAGAGGAAGAATTGCGTAGTAAGGATAATGTTTTCAAAGCAGTTTATTATCCTACTTCTCCACCTGTTGCTGCAATTTCTGAAGAGGAAGATCATTTTTTGGAGTCCCAAACAATTACTGGAATTCCTCCTCAACTCATCGACTCCACCAAAGGCATAGAAGAAGAATACATATACCTTTCTTCAGGCACTGAACCGACAAGAATAGCCACTACTGGCCACAGTGATGAAGATTTCTTACTGTCTCCTTTTAAACCTGATGAGGAATCTGATGACTTTTGGAGTTCAGTTCCTACCACTTCTTCAGTGCAGCTGGTTACAGAGGAGACCTCCCAAGAAGATACCCTTCCTTCAGGAAGTCCAGATATAAGTGTGCACGATGTTCTTTCCCAGGGCTCCATTAAGTATGTTTCAGAAGGTGCAGCACCCTCAAGCTCTGATGAGCCTCCAAAGCATACTTCAACTGATGGATACTTATGGATTCATAATGCTACAGGTCCAGCAACTCAATCTGTTGATACATCAGCTAGCAGGCAATTGTCTCAGACCAGTTACACTGATGCTTATGTAGAGGGATTAAGGCCAGCTACAATGCCCTATTCCAGCAGCCCAGTGATTTCACAAGACACTTCAGATGCGGATTTAGAATTGCCACATTATTCTACCTTTGCTTTCTCCTCTGCTGAATTATCACCTCACTCTATCTCTTCAAGCTCTGGAGAATTTGGTTCTGCTTCTGCTGCCAGTGAGGTACTCTCTCAGACAACTCAGCCAGTCTATAATGGTGAGATACCTCTTCAACCTTCCTACAGTAGTGAAGTGTTTCCTCTAGTCACCCCTTTATTGTTTGACTCTCAGATGCTCGACACTACCCCTGCTACATCAGATAGTGATGTGACCTTGCATGCTACACCTGTATTTCCCAGTGTTGATGTGTCATTTGAACCCACCCTGTCTTCCTATGATGATGTACCTTTGCTTACATTTTCCTCTGCTTCCTCCAGTAGTAAGATGTTTCACCGTTTGTATACAGTTTCTCAGATGTTTCCACAAAGTGCTACTCCAGCTGTTGCAAGTGATAAGGTGTCCCTGCATGCTTCTTTGACGTTGGCAGAGGGTGATACATTAATACAGCCAAGCCTTGCTGAATATGCTGATGTGGTGTCACATCAGACCACTCATGCTGCTTCAGAGACACTGATATTTGGTCATAATAGAACTCACATATTTTCTCAAGTTGAACCATCCAGCAGTGATTTAAATGTGCATGTACTATCTACAATGTCTGAACTTCCTTATGCTTTGTCTGGTAATGTGGGCTCCCTCCAAAGCTTTACTGTTTCCTATGACTCTTCAGAATTTGTGCATGATTCTGTTGACATATTTCGTCAAGATCCTTTATTTAGCAGCTATAACAATGTACTGGTGCATAAATCTTCTTCTGTAATATCACAAGCTGATACTTTGCTGCAGCCTACACACTCTCTATCTAGTGACATGGATTGGTCTGAAGCGTACTCTGGTAGTGAGTCCCTTTTGCCTGATACAGATACTTTGATGGTACTTAACGTTTCTTCCTCTGATTCTGTAGATGAGATTCCATATGAATCATCTGGGTTTAGTGATGTTAATAAGATGCTTCAAAAAGGTGATGTTATATATGGAGATGAGAGAGAACTGCAAATTTCCTCCTCTTTAAGTGAAGTGTCTTCCGGTGCTCAAAGTAAAGTGATACATGAACTTTCTGCATCTGTTTCTAATGATGATGTAATTAAGCAGAATACATCTCTGCAAGAAAGTCCACTTCCTGTTTCTAGCACAAAGGGAATCCTTCCAGTGTCTTTTGCTTTTCCCACTACTAAGATATTTGATTATGATATTAGTAAACTTACAGAAAATCACCTTTCTGTTCAGCCTTTGCATGTTACAACTCCGGCCTTTGACGACACTTTGCTTAAACCTATGCTTAGTGCAAGCTCAGATCAAGCTCTCTCTGCCCCTGCTTATAGCAAAATGTTATCCTCGACTCAGCTTTACTTTTATGAGACCTCAGCTGCCTTAAATAATGAAGCGTTACTGCAGTCCTCCTTCCAATCTTCTGACGATGGCGCGCTGCTTAACACAGTTGCAGTTGCGCCTAGTGATCCAGTATTGGCTGAAAGCTCAAGGGTTCATAAAGATAGTTCTACATTTGACCAAATATTGCATCAAATGGCACCAGGTTCTGCTACAACTGAAAGCAAGCTGCATCCTACATCTTCACCTTCTGTTGCTGATATGATGTCAAACACTTTTAGTAAGCGCACAGCGTCACTTCAAGGTTTATCTGTTTCTTATGCAAGTGAGGAGTATGTTTCATCCAGTTTGTTTAACAGTGAAGTCATTCAGAAGGTTATGCCTTCATTGTACAGTAGTGATGTTTCATTCCAGCTGACCAGTTTAGAAAATACAAATGCCTTTCCCTTCCAAGCAGCAAATGCCGTAACAACTACCTTCCTAAGAGGTGATACATTACCACACATAACTACTCCTACAGACAGCCATATCTCTTCAAGTGTTTTTGAAACAAGTGAGGCTGCCAGTGTCTCTTCAAGTTCCACACTTGGTTTTGATCCTGTTCATATGCCTGCAGTTGTTTCTGTTTCTGATGTGTCCATTCATCACACTCTTCCTTTACCAAATGTACATATTTCAGTTACGGGTGTTCCTTCCAAAAGTGAGATCCCCGTAACTTTGAGTAGTTTGCTGATTCCTTCTAGAGAATCCTCTGGGTTGTCTCCCAGTATCATGTCCAGTACTGATTTGTGGCCTCCTGTAGTTGAGGATGACTACGATGAATATGATGATGGCTTCCCTGTAAGTAACTGTATCTCATGCACTTCTCATGGAGAAGATGAGGATATGGTAGTAGAGGATCAAAATACAGAGGTAAACAATAACAAGGATCAGAGTAACCTAATTATAAGCTCACATTCTGAGAAACCTGAAGAAGATAAATTTTCAACTGCTGCGTCAGACAGTCAGATAAATCATGCCATGGACAGACATAATTATACATCCATACCGTCTTTGACAGCGAGTGTGATACCTAAGAAGCACAACGACCCAAGAGTTTCGGAGAACCACATTCAGACTTCTAATGTCCAGTTGCAAAACACATCAGAGTCTAAGTCTTGGGCTGTTTTTACAAGTGATGAAGAAAGTGGTTCTGGCCAAGGTACCTCAGATAGCCTTAACGATAATGAAACTTCAACAGATTTTAGTTTTCCTGACCTTAATGAGAGAGACACTGAAGGGGCAGTTGAAGCAGGTAACTCAGAATTAACTCCTGGATCATCACAGTCATCAGCCTCATCTGTTACTAGTGATCACTCATCAGTATTCAACATCTCTGAGGCAGGTTAGTTATGGATAAGTCTAATGAATACCATGGAATGCTGTGAGGGGATACTTTTGTGCTGTAGAGAATGAGAAGGTTTATCTACAGATAATAAAAGGAGAACATAACAGTTCCAGTAGGTGGGATTAAGAAATTGTTGGGGAACAGGGGTGAATGCTCAGCTGGATATCTTGTGAATGCTACTTTTGACTACTTAAAGCTGCACCTGAAATATTCTTCAGTAAGAAGATTCATACTCTGCTTTTGGATAGATGCATTCTGTCAGCAGAAGCTGAGTGGTGCAAAATCCAAAACCAGATTTTTTTTCAGTGCTAATTGTTTCATTTTAGTTTTAAAGGTTTGAGAGGCACTTAGGTTCTCTGTTAAGTTCTCTGTACAGAGACAACTGCTGCACTTACGGAAATAACACGAGGAAAATGTGCCTTTACCAGAGGAAACATACTCTGATATTGTGTTTTAAACTTACAGCAGCACATTGTTTTTTATTTTCTAAGAGGTATTGAACAGGGAAGAAGATGCTTGTTTGATTCTGATTCATCTTAAATTTTAAAAATATTAATTTTTATTCTTACTGTGTATGCCACTTTGAGATTTCAGTGAGATGCAGAATTTTGGTGCCAGATTTGCATATTCCCAAAATAGAGCCTGATGCTCCTCTACATGTTTTTACTTACTGCAATTTTCCAATTTATTCCTCTAAAAGTCAGGAAGAGTGTTTGTGACCAGTGATTCCAAGGATAAAGTCAGAAAGCAAAACTCATAACACATTTCCTTTGTATTTAAAAATGCACTGTGGAAAATCTGAAGTATTCAGACACAAAATTTGGACTACTTCTAGTCGTGTTAGAGAATTGAAAATCCAAGAGCCAAGTCAAAAACCATCTATGATGTTTGGAAAAACAAAACAAAACAACAACAACAACAACAAAAAACACCACAACCCCCCCGCCCCGCCAAACACACACCGAAACAAAGCAACAACAAAAAACAAACAAACAAGAAACAAGGCTGAATTGGTATTTTAGAAAATAAATTGATCTTCCATTAAGTACTCACAGCACCTGTAGAGGGCAGTATCATTCAACTAAACCCACTAAGTAATGGAATCCACAAAGCATGGGAAAGTGTCGGCCCAGTCCTACAAGCAAATATAGTTATATCACATGACATCATATTACTCGTGAGCAACAGAATACTATTATGAAAAGGTGATAAATTGGCACTCTATATAGGTAGGACTAGTAGAATGTGAAAAATAGAAAATAAAATAGAGAACATATTTAAATTAGTGGGAGTCCTAACAAGATAGGTGTTACAAAACTAAATCAGTAAGTGAATTAGTTCAGTGGGTAAGTAGTTACAATTTTGTGTAAAATGCATAACATTTCTTTAAAAATAAGCAAAAATAACATCAATCTTTCAAAACCTATGTTACTAATATGAATGTTACCATAGGATACTTAGAGTTTATATAATGGGTATTATTTGAATTGTTATCAATAGTAACTCAAAAAAGATTATACAATGCTGGAGGAGGAGGAGTACAACAGGCTTATTTTTTCTTCTAGATACAATTGAAAGACACTATACAGTATCATTTCATGCATGTTATTTTTTACAATAAATGATGCCAAATACTGTCTTTTAATAAACTGAAAATTCAATTTGAGAATGTCTAACATGGTCTACTGTAAATCCAAGACATAGTGGCTTAATTAAATTATAAAGAAATGAAACAAAAATAAAAAAAGAAGAACCTCTCAGCTGAGAAATTATTTATACATTACAGTGGATTTGCCAGAAACTGATTAAATGTCTTCTTGTGACCATTACGGAAAAAAAAAATTTCATTTAAACTTCTCCCATTCTTGTAGTTGTTGATGCATAATTATTCTTGTTCTGAACTAGGACTTTCTCCATAAGACCTCTATAGCTACTTAAACCTTTCAACTTCAATTGAAAAACTAAGAGAAATCAATAGAAAGAAATATGTCAAGGATCCAAACACATCAGTTATTAGAAACAAAAGAAATCTAATATAGATGAGACTGCCTTTTCAGCCACTATCACTGGAGTGATACCGATATAGACAAGAAGCCCTGTGTTACAGGAGAAGACTGCACTTAATTAATCATAGGAGGAATCCTAATAGGATTTGGTCATGCAGTTTGAAGGAATCCTGTCATTACACTGATAAGATTGTGTTTTATGCTGTGAATTAGTCCAGATAAGCAAGTGTGACTGTTTCAGTGGGATCATATTCTGTTCTCTCATGCATACATAGAGTTTTTTCTGAAATCAATAGCAGGTACTGATCTTAACCCACTCACTGGAAACTCAGGGACAAATTTTTCAGAAGTAACTTGTGACTTCAATTACTTTGCCCACTGAGCTGCAGGATTTAAAGAGTAATGATTGATGTGGGTGTTAAGAGTGCTTTAAAACCAAGAAGACCTCTGCAAGATCAGAGCCTAGACCTTCTTGCATATGAAGTTCTAAAAGCCCCTAAACTCAAGAAAATGCAAGCAACCAGAGAGCTGCGTGGAAATCTGTACAGCATGAAGCCATTTGGTTTTTGACATCCTATTTAGAACACGTTGTTTGCTGTCTTTTTTTTTTTTTTCTTTTTTTTTCCCCAGATCCAACTCCATTCTTCCTCTGTTTTGTGTGAGAGCTTTTTATTCTTGTCGAATTGGTCTCTTGAAATCCCAATGCAGTGCAGCTGATTTCTAGACAGCAAAATTCTGCTCCTATACAGAAAATTCACTGAATTAGGACTATTCACAAAAGCAGGAAACATTCTAGAGGTTTAATCCTAACAAGTGCAAAAAGCACTTATTTCTGCATTTTAACTCACATAATGGTCACAGATCACAATAAACAGCCCAGATTGAAAAAAAAAGAATTAGTTATTGTGAGTCAAAGTTGCAGCTTTAAAGTGTTTACTTTTTAAGGTCTGACCAAGGTTAAAAATGCAGGATTGGTGTCATCCACCATTGTGGTTTTTTCTTTAGTGAAATTAAAGAATATATGGTTTTAATTTTCATACAGATTCCTATGCTCAAATATTTTGTTCAGTGAGCATTACATGGCTCACAGAAACAAGAAATCTAAGCAATATCTAAATAATAATTTGATCACCTGTAAAGGTGTAGGTAGGAAATTTAATTCTGGCACCAGTACTGCTGAGGGAGGAGGTAGACCAATTGGATTCAAAGGAAGAAGGATGTATCTATAAGACAAGTTACACAATGGGCAATGGATTAAAATAAAGAAAGCTTAACCACAATACAGCAAGCACATAAGAACTATTGTAAGAAAATTTTCCTGTTAAACTGTAAGCCAGAGAGGTGATTTGCATTATATGAGTGACAGTTTAATATAAATTCCAGTGCACATTCCAATATTGCATATTCAGATTTTTAACTCATTTGGCTTTCAGCTAATAATCAGGTGAAAATAAAAAAACTTTCTTCTGTATTTTAACAACAATCTTCTATTCTTACAAAGAGAAGTTTCCACTGCTGGAAGGCTGAATCACATAAGCTTGAATACTTTGCTTTACCCTCTATCTGCTTATTTTCTGTAAGCTGGTTTGCAAATGTATACACTTTCTGCAGTACATAGTAAGAAATAGAGGTAAGTGATATTAAGTAGGCTCATTATAAGACACATTCACTCATGCTGTGCATTTCTCAGAATTTAAACATGGACTGTTTCAATTTTCTCTGACTGCAGAGGCAAGTAATATTAGCCATGAGTCTCGTATTGGTCTAGCTGAGAGTCTGGAATCAGAGAAGAAGACAGTTATACCACTTGTGGTCGTATCAGCCCTGACTTTTATCTGTCTAGTGGTTCTTGTGGGTATTCTCATTTACTGGAGGTAAGTTGTTTTTTGGTTGATCTTTTTTTTCAGTTCTAAAGAGCTCTAATTTGAAAACTGTGATTGGCATTATTGAGCTGGTTTATACAACAGAGACTGCATCTTGTCTCTCACCATGTCTTCATATTGTTTTCAGTGCCATAAAGATGACAAAATAAAGTGGTTTCTGTCCAAAGTACTCAACTGCAATTCTTTTTGTTTGCAGAGGGTTTAACCATTGCAAATAGTTTATTTCCATACTGAGAGATCTTAGTAAACAATTACTTATGAATATTTATCTCCTAGAAGCCAAGTGACTTAACAGAGCACTGGGAAGAGCAAGAGGGAAAAGAAAAATAAATAGCATGGCATGGGGTTATTTTCTCTCTTTCCAATCCATTAACAGTTAAAAAACGTAGTTGTTGATTCAGAATGAGAATCCATAGTCCTCAAAGGGACTATATGAATAAGCAATTCATACAGTACTGTAGGAGCTTCTGTAGCTGACATTATAAGCAAGATAGAAATGGATGGGAGAGTTTAGTGATACTATAATAGTGTAACTGTTTGAAGATCACT
Source organism: Empidonax traillii (assembly GCF_003031625.1). Taxonomy (NCBI): domain Eukaryota; kingdom Metazoa; phylum Chordata; class Aves; order Passeriformes; family Tyrannidae; genus Empidonax; species Empidonax traillii. Next base: position 67,012 of record NW_020955717.1, read on the forward strand.
TACTAAGTAGCTCTTATGATGTTCTGTGACTAAAAAGGTGTTCTACTTTGTGATTCTGCCAAACCAGAATTAGGCTTCCAGCCTTTCCAACCTTTTATCAGGTAACTAAGGATGTGCTTTTTGTGCACACACATGCTCAGGTTTCCTCATGGTTGTGTTTTTCTAACTTAATAAATTGATATGCCAGTAAGAAAAAAAAATAGGATAAAGAGAATTGATAAGTATAAGAAGTCATGATAACATAATCTGTGAGAGTGTGAAAATACTCTGTGTGTAATCAGTGAATGTGTGAAATACTGCAAGTTGGCCTGAGCTAAAAGCATATCAGGAATCTAGTTGGCACTATGTGGCACTGGTCCAACCCTTTGGCACTCTTTTGTTGGTTCTAAAGCCAATCTTCCTAGGGACATGTATGCTTAAGATCCCAAACCCATGCACTTTGTCAAATGTGTAAGCTCTCAGGGACAAAATGCAGCAGTGGACCAGAAGAGGGAAATAAGTTGCAAAAATTTCCTGCCACGGAGGTTCTTGCTGTTCAGTGATTGCCTGGAACCTGATCCTGTTACTGCTTCTGCTGTGCTAACACAGAAAACAGCAGTCAGGAATAGGACCTTGCTCTTAGAGGAACTGCACAAAGAAGGGGGAAGACACACCTAAACATCTCACAGAAACTTCCAGAGCTTGTTTCTTCTTCCCCAGCCCCCACTAACCCTGCTTAATCTAAAATGCAAAAAAAATATAGTGGAGAACAAGTAAAGAGACTCAGACTGCCCTTTCCAAGCTACTGACTACTGTAGTCTCCGTATGGGATGTCAGGTTTGTGCTCACTGACTTTTCTTCTAGTCTCCTGACACTGGTTTTCTGGCGGACTATCAGGGTATGTCCCACATGGGGGACAGAAAACATTTCATCCCTGAACAGACTAGACTTGAGAAATTGAGTTCAAGCTTGCTTTGTTCCAGGCAAGTGTGCTAGCGAGTCAGTGAGCAATCACTGTGGTTAAGGACACTTCTGAAAATTGATTTTGATAAATATTTCTTCTGCTTTCCAAAGTAGTAGTTAATTGTCCTAATACTTGAACAACTCATTTCTTAGTTTATGCCTAGTTTGATGCTTATACTGTCCATCCCAGGATTTCCAGCCAACCACTTGCATACTGAGAATCTTGTCATGTCTTTCATGTTACGCAACATGAATGTTCATATTTATCTTCCAAAGGGGTTCAGCCCTGATGCTAAACAGTATTTGAAATCTCTTCTATTTGCCAAAGAACACCATCCATTTAAAGACCCAGATTGTACAATTCAGTTCCAGTAATCCTACACATTACAAGCTTGTTTTTGTTGAATAACATGGTGTTCATTTTGTATTCTTTTTCTGAGAATGAACAACTCTGTAAAGCGGGTCTTTCAGAATAAAACAAAAATCCCGTTAACAATAATATCTTCTTGACTTGAACTTAATCTTTTCTGTATTTCTTGTGTATTACAAAATAAACTATGGAGCTCTTTTATTGATAATCCTCAACAAAATTCTCTTGGCATTATGATAAGACCAGTAACTATTTCTAATTTCAGGGGAATGAAACATAAAGAATATGTATTGTAGGTAGGACTTTGTAGCCCTCTTTAAAGTTGCCAAAACCCTCACCTCTTTGTAAAGCCTGGAAAAAATCAAGATAATAATTTCATTGATATGCAGTCTTTATTTAGCCTGGAAAATATTATTAGAAGGTCTGTGATATTTTTTATGGTTAGATTTATATTATTTTGAAATAATTAATGTAAGCTGTCAATGTTTCTTTCTATAATTCTTTTTTTTTTTTTTTTAATTTGGGCCAATTATTTTCACTTATTAAAGTTCATAAAAATTTTATGTTTTCAAGAAGTTACTCTATATTCCTTTTTCAACAGTAGTCCAAAAAAAAAACAGCATTGGTATATCCTAGCTGGTTATTTGAGTGAATATTGCTTTGGGTTGTTTCCACTATTAACTCCTAAAATGAATATGCAAAAGGTGTGTTATTTGGTTTAAAAAAACAATCGCTACGAAGAGCAACAAGTTCTAGACTCTCAAGGTTAAAGAAAGGCAAAATTATTTTGTTCTTCACTTGAATGACTTGTATTAGAAAAATAATTCTGTACCATCTGTTGTTTGGGTTTTGGTTTTGGGTTTTTTTTTACATGAAATTGTTAATCAGCACTTGAGGAAATTCCTCAATCTCTTCGCTATGCCATTAGGCACAGTTTTAATCTTTGTTTGATAAAATATTCATTTCTCTAACAGGGATGAAAACTTCTAATGGCAATATTGTCAGAGATTGACTAATTGCCAGTAGGAAAATATACAATTTTGAACTACTCTGTTTCTGTATATCTTTTGTAATTCAAGCAACTTTCAAGCAATTTAATTTTCCTTTCATTTCTTCAGCATGAGTAAGATTACAGTGGAATAAACAAGGAGATTCTTTTGCCTGTTTAACGGTCTTGTTGTCCAGATAGACTTTTTTTAAAGCTTTAGAGAGAATTTCCTGTCCAAATCTAGAATTTATCCATCTTTCTCAGTATCTGTCTACTTGACTGAGTCCTTGCAGCAGAGATGCAGCAGAAATATTTGAAAGTACTTGCTCTATTCTTTTCTGGATGGCTTCATTTTTCTTATCAGTTTTATAATGGTCACTGTAAGAAGAGCTTGGATAATAGTAAAATGGTAGCAGTTATCAGCAAGAGTTGTACCATTCACAATTCTTTTGCAGTGAATATATTTGAATTTTAGTAAAACACTAGCTCTAGTAACACTAACCACAAACTGCTAATGCACTTACAGCTCCAGTTGTATTTGTAGATTTACTGAATATCAGCTGACTGCCATCCAGGCTCTTAGATATCTCATGACAGCAACACAGCAGAAGTTACCAACCTGTTGGCAGACAACACCCTGAGTAGCCATTTAACTTTTAATTTTTCTCTACCACCCCGTATCTTTAAAAGAGAGCTGTCAGAGAATATTCATTTCCTTATTCATTATTTGAACTGATGCCTTGAGTCCTGTGATAAGGTTATGGGAACAGAGCTGAGAACCCTCTCTAAGGATTATTAAACTTGCACATGCAGAGACACTAAAATCAGATATTTAAATTCACAAAAGCCACACTCATCCATCCATGAAGGAAAAACGTTTCAATGATGTGACATCAAATTATAAATAAAAGTGTTGATAAAATCTGAAAATTAAAATTCCAGCTGAGAAGCAGATAAAAGTTAATTGTAATCATTTAAAAATTGAATAGTTGGCATCATTGGGTCCATTGATGATCCATTTGAACATCCTTTGGCTCTATCAGATCTTTAAATCACCTGAACATTTTAAAAGTAAATTCAGAGAAGTGTTTGAGAATGCTTATTGGTAGAAAATCCTGTGAGCTCAAAAGAAGTTCTCAGAAAGAGAAGTAACTGCCTCTAAGACCATTCTTGACGAGCAGTGGATGTGCAAAGACATCCTCTCACAGATGCCTCTTGACTTCCAAGGTTTCAGCCCTTCCTCAGTCCGTGCAGCAATGAACACCCTGCACATACGCACATTCCCATACACAGACAGTGCCGTGCTCTTTGCTTGCCTCAGTGACAATCCCAGTTGAGCTCTGAGCAGTCTCTGCTCTGGGGGGAGAAGTAGGCAGATATCCTCAGCCAAGGGCAAGGGGTCCAAATGCTGGAAAAACTATGTCCTCCACAATCTGAGGTTTATCTTGTCCAAAGTTCCCATTGAAGTGTTCATGCAGATCCAGTGTCCCTCCTGTGAGACGGAAGCACTGCTGCTGCTTCATGCCTTCCTATACAGATCCAGACACTATAATTAATTCAATGGCTTAGCACCATCTCCATATATAAAGTGTGTGATCAAAGAAGTACTGTGTCTCAATTACAAATTACAGTTTTAGGTTGAAGATCTAAATTCTGTGATGAAAGGTGTAAATTAAATAATCAGTTTAACATTGAGTGATGGGACCTTTGTCTGGAAGTTTGAAATAGTCATCACTTTTTTCATTAACAAGAAGTGATAATTAATGATATGTGGATATTAGCATTAGGTTTAGTCATGAAGACTTTCACTGCTGATGCAGAAGCAGATGGAGTGCCTATTTATGAGTCTTATTACAGGTTAAGTCAACTGCTATGAATTTGTCTCTCAAATGTGCTAAGGGTGTAATTTATTTTCAGCCACAATTAACTTGTTAAAGATTAAAAATACATTGGCTCAGTGAAGGATAATAAGTGTATGGGATATTATGAGGACATTTTAAATGCTGCTTTAGATGTGAAAGCAATTATGCTAATTAATTCCTTATAGCTCAATCTTTTCTCAAGCAAGGAGGTGACAAAACTCTGTAATGTTAGCCCATAAACTTTAGGTATGATCATTGTTCAAAAGCAGTAGATATTTGGGGAAGGACACTTTTTGAGTTTGGTGCTTTAGCATCAGGCTGGTTGATATGTTTGGTTGTCCATCCTGAATATGTTCTTGGTCTACATCCAAAATTGCCATTTCTAAGTAAAACAAGCTACGTAAGAGATAGCATTGCTCTGAACTTCTCATGCAGAGCCAAAACTTCTCTGCAAACATCACAAATATGCTTTTAGAGGATTCTAGCTTCAAATTACTTTGTCACATGAACCACCAGAACTATTTTGCATGCCACAGTTTTCCCTTTGATGTAACTGTCCACTTTTTCTTTCATTGTAAGAGAATCTATATTGTACACAGATAAAAAAATCCCTAGATTATAGGCATGTTTTCCAGAGGCTTAATTCAAATAAGCTTACCAAATTCTTTATTATCTTCATTAATGTTCTGAAAAGAATGACAACAGCCACATGTTCCCTATCTATTTCTCAAAGTATCTTCAAAATTTATTTTTGTTTATAACTGTTATATGAGGTAGTTTGTCACTGCAGTGATACAGGGATGGTACAGAATTTAAAATTAGTGATTACACAAAGTAGCAATCATACAAAGCTTCAGCTTTGAAGAAGCAGAATCTCTTAAATATCAAATGAGATTAATATTTTTGTGATGCATATATTTCTTTTTAAATTTAATGATTAGTGAATAATATTTCAAAAAGATTAAGTGACCCAAGTAAATATTGTTATTAGCATGTCTAATCATATGGAGATTTTTTAATTAAAGAGGCTTTGCAAAGCTTACAGCAGCAGTTGATTACTCATTCTCTTGAATAGCTTGGACTGTTAACAGATGCTATTCCTATTATCTTCACATCTGGATTACAGCACAGATACAAATAACATTGTGGGTCATAGTTAAGGTTGATTCCATTTGTATTCATACTTCAGTGTTTTTGCAACAAAGCTGGCATCTCCTGGAGTTAGAAATTCCCCTATTTCTGTCTGTCAACTTCGGGAAGTCCTCCTTGGTTAAAGTTCCCTTAGTGTTGCAATTACATTATGAAAAAATAGTTTAACCCCCAGTCATGGTAGTTCTAGAGCCACTGTTAGGCTGTTACAGGGCACGTTGTCTTTTATTGCATTTCCACGTCTGCAGTAGGATCTATCAGTGAGTTACCAGGACTGATCTCATACACTGCTCCATCTTCAAGTTAGCATAATGACGTGAAAGGAAGCATTAATTGTGTGTGGGAATTTGGATAAGCCAGGAAGACAGTAGCATTTTTTGTACTTGGAATTGCACAGCATCTATGGTAGCTCCTGATGCAGAGTTCCTCTTTCAGCTGTCACTATGTCTGATGCGTGCTCTGTCCTCTGCCTCTGGTATAGGTAAAGTTGCATGAATTATGTATTATGCTGAGGTATTGTATCGTCAAGTTGTATGCAAAATTTGATGGTGTGCTGGGGAAATATTTATATTGTAACAGTAATATTTGACACTCAAAAAAAACTGGTTTTCAAAACCAAGATTTTTCTTTCTGACTCAATAATGCCAGAATTCCAAATGATCTTAGATAGTGTTTTGGTGGAGGTTTTGTTTGGTTTGGTTTGGTTTGTTTGTTTGTTTACTTGTTTTGCAATACTTATTTATGTTTCTTCCCCTCCAGGAAATGTTTCCAGACTGCTCACTTTTATTTAGAAGATAATACATCACCTCGAGTGATTTCTGCTCCCCCAGCTCCAGTCTTCCCAGTCTCAGGTACTTCTGGAAACTGCTCTGTGGATTGGTGTTAGCTGTCGGAAGATGCTGTTTTATATCTGTCAATATGAATTCTTCACGTACTGTAACATCTGTAAAGCAGAGATTTGTAACCTCTTGTACAAATCTGTGTAAACACAATTGCAGTTGATGTCAGCAGAGACTAGTGTTCCTAATGCTCTCTCTTGTAGGTAACACAGAAGAGAAATATTCTCCCTTTACAGAGTTGTCTCGAAGATACACTGTGCCTTCTAGCCATTTGAGGTGTAGCCTCACTAGAGTGCTGCTGCTAGTGTAACCATCTGAGCTACTCTAAATAGCTCTAGTTCACTGTCTCAAGGTGGAGCAACATATTCTACTATATTTCTGCCTTTAATTGGATATGTTACCATTGTATAGAACATTTCCTATTCTTTTTATCAGCAGGATGAGCATATGCCTCATCTGTCTGCATTTCGTTTCAATTATGTGTTCTTAAACTTATGTATTTTACTAGCATAGTTACTATGGTGAAGTTCTTTGGGATCCTTTCATAAAAATTATACAGAAGTTCAGAATAGTATTGGCATCTTCTGGTTCTATATCCACCACATTTACTTGGAAAAATTCTTTCTTTTCCTTCCTCCTGAAGGCAGCCCTCCCAGCTTTTTTAATCTGTGTAGAATGAAAGTACCTTAAATAGATTAATTCTGAAGCAGATCCTAAGCCACATTTTCACCTATGAGAAAAGGATATCTTGTTCCACAAGTAATGTTTTTACAAACTGTACTATTACGCAAGGAGATATATTCCCATGGAATGAATGAGGGAAGAAAATCAGCCCTTGTGTAGATAACTAGTAAAAAAAATTAAATAAATCCCAAACATTAGGCTTCTATTGTAACTGAATTGTAGACATCTTTACGTGATCTTTAAATGCCTTTTGTATTGATTGCCATTGTTAGGAGGTGCGTAACCTTTTACTAAATGGTTGAAAAGCAGAGCTATAGCTTGATTTCAAAAAACATGATTATATATGAATGTCAAGTGGCATCCACTATAGGAAATATCTACTCTAACACTCTATCACTAACTTATTGCAGTACAAATGTATAATTTTCTTTCAATTTTTTTTTACCAGCTTACCTCAGGGAGGAGGCATTTTCCATTGTCAGATTGCATTTACAGTTATTCTGAGTGCTTAAAATATATGTTTTGAAGCTGGAGGGTTTCCTCATGAAATGCTAATAAAGATAAACATTTTTCCAAGTGACTGAAGATACAGAAAATATTATATGGAAAAAGCTGCAAGCACCAAGGAAATAGTCTGTTTTATTTTGCATGCAACAGATATCAAGTGAGCAAGTTTTGAGTTTTCTATTGTACAAGTGTTGCAGCAGCATAATTTTACAATTGAGTCTAACTGTGACATAATGCCATTAAACAGTGCAGGCAGGAAGAGCGTTTTGTAACTGCTAAGTTCAATTCCTATGGATATGACTAAAAGCACACTCCACAGATCTAATTATATATTAAGTCTTCCTTTTGAAGGGTTTCATTGGCAGAGAGAGGAGATCTGCAGTTATTCACAGAAAATGCCATGGCACTTGGCAGAACAATGCAAAGATGAATTCAAATAATAATCAATTACAGGGTAGTATTCGGACCCACTATCAAACTCTGAGTAGTTTGAAGTGATATCTGCCATCCAGATAAAAAATACATTCCTGGTTCAGAAATTATTGAATTGGGAGATTAGCACTGGCAATGAAACAAAACCTGACATCTCTTTCTCCCTTTTTGACCTCACTCTTAGGGTCATTTGCCTACAATTCTGGTTTTGTGTTTGCATATCATTAGGATAAACACTTTATGCCAGGTTTTATCTCTGAAGTGTAAAGATAGTGTTACACAGTTGTTCAGCTTCTCTTAGGCTTGACTGGATAAATTCACTTTTTTTTATTCAGATCCGGTCATGTAAGTGGAAGACCAGATAGATATTACTACAAATAAAAAAATTCTTGGTAACTGAAAGCTAAAATTATTAGGTGGGCTAAATGCTTAACACTGGTTGAAGTAAATAACAGGTCCTTGTTCAATGTTTTTGACGTTTCATTCTCATATGAAATAGTGATGAAATTACAGATTGTGAAATAAACATATTTTTAATCCATAAAAGGCTTTAAAAAAATTATTATTTTTCAGAACCAAAACACTGTGAAAGAATATCCTCCTTTAACAGATAATTAACAAGCAGATGACTTTGTTTACATGGCATCTTTGCAGGAAAGAGAAGATTAAAAGTCCCAAAGACTTTTGGCATGAACCCTGATGAATGTTCTACACAAGAGTGTTTTTCTATATTTGTATAAAGTAAAATGAAGATGTCCTGAAATATAAATATCAGATGGAAAATTCAGAATCAGTATCAGAATGCCAAAGTTACATGAATCACATTTATTCCTTGAGAATGTAGATACTTTCTTTATGGGTATCCAGAAAGTCTTAAACATAAATCCTTTACTGAAAACTTGAAATATGAGACCTGGTATGAAAATCTGCAGTCAGTACTGCCAGAATCAGACCTATTATCAATAGGTAATCATAGAATCATGAGGAGAATGGGGGGAAATTCTGTACTGGAAGTAGTCGCTGATGCAGTAAAAGATTAAAAAAAAGACTCCTTTGGATGCCAATGCAAACATGCAACATGTCAGTTAATATTAAACTAGTGGTATAATGATCCTTAAATTTATTCGGCTTGGGACTATTCAGCTAGTCTATGTAGTGGATCAGAATTCCAGTGCAACAGTAATCAGCATAAAGCACTCACACAACTCTGCCAAATCATTCATTCTTGCTTTATCTGTATTATTCAGAGCTCTGCTCCTACACTCTCCCTTTGAACATCTAGTAGCAAACAGATAATCTTCCCATTTCTCCTTGACTTCACAGTGAATTCTGTATGTTTTATTTACAAAAAAACCTCAGCGTCCTGCAGAATCAGCACTTCGATTTGGGGGGGCTTAAAGACAGCAAAATCTAGCAAGGAATTTTCTTTATCTTCTTCCCAAATAATCATTTAGAAATGTACAAATGTTAGATAACTACTTTAGAAATGCTAATGATGTTAAAGACTGTTTGATTTTTGTGGGAGTTGTATATCCAAAGTTCATGCCAAAATTTTATTTCAGGATGTTGTGTGGATTGCCTGCATATAAACTTCTTTATATGTCACTGGCTTTCTATTCTTCATAAATATATTTTTTGTCTTTTCCCACCCCTAAGATGATGTTGGAGCAATTCCAATAAAGCATTTTCCAAAACATGTTGCAGATTTACATGCAAGTAATGGTTTTTCTGAAGAATTTGAGGTATGGCTCTATGACGTCATCTTTCTTCTTAGTACATACAGATAATGTTCAATTTAAATGCCTGGAAACAAAAACAGGGGACTACATTCTGACTTAGGCACCAATTTCATGAATGCATGTAAATATAAGTGCTATGAGCCCCGTAAGGAGTTTGTGCATAAAGACTAGGGAGATTTATAAAAGCTAACAGGACTGGAATGCAAATGGCAATATTTGTTACTGTGCTAAAATACTAAATGATTGTGTGAGTAAACTGTGCAAAGATAATGCAATGTATATGACTTGTCAGATACAGTGGTAGATCTAAAGCTTTGCCAATGCTAATGAAAATTTAATTTTGCAGAAGCTACCCACATTTGCTTGTTCCATTTACAGGGAAAATAAAATGGAAGTAATATTGAGTACACGTGGCAAGACTTCTGATTAACAGGGGAGCTAACGTAGTCTTCATATATGATAGTAAAAGATTTACAGTTCCTCTGACAAAGTATTATAGTTCATAAGAGGTATTTCAAAATATATGCTGAAACATATGCTCTAATAATGTAATTTTATTATCACCATATGTAACTAATGAACTTCATCATTTTTTCACATTCGCATGTATAGCAGTTTAAAGATAGATATGTTCTAACTTAATTTGCATAAACATTAAAACCCTAAATACTTTAAAGATATTAACATTTTTTTACAAGAGATTTTGAAGAAAATCAGTCAGTTGGGATGGAAAAAAGTTTTTTAATTGATCTATATTAATTTAAATGTGATTGTGATATTCCTGCTGCAAAAACAATAATCAAAGTTAAAAATTCATAGTTTTGCATCTTTTGGTTTTGCTTTTGTTTTCCCAACCAGTGTATTGTGATCTAATGGACAAAAAATTTCGTGTCCTTCACGTAGCCTACTTCATCAGCATTTCTTCTTCAATTCATTTAACATCAGAACATCCATTTGATTGTTGGACCAAACTTGTAAATACTTGTGAATGTCCAGTTCAATATTCATATATGACACATGTGCATATGCACCAGCGGGACTGGACTCCAGCCAAATTGGCTGTTAGTAAGAGCAGATGTTGAAGGATAGTATGTAAATACAATGGTTCCAAAGCTCTTTCACCGTTAGTGAGTACAGCAATATAGAAATCAGATTCTTTATCCTAAGTTGATCTTTTCCTATGATTGTACTTTTCCTAAATTACAGCAGTGATCCAAAGACTAAATATGCTACACCTCACTTTAGCTGCACTATCTGAAGTATTTCAGAATCTTAACTATCTTGAAGATCCTTTTTGACTTTAGAGAACACTCCAGAATTAGTGTCCTGTTCTTTTCTATTCTGATGGAGAATGTAGAGGATTGGGAAAAACTGAAATACAGTCGTTGTCTTTGCAGAGTTAACATACATTTGAAGAGTACAGGGATGGTTCAGGTTTTGGTTTTTTTTTATTTTTTTTTATATTACGATAAAACAACTGATTTTAAATCTAATTTTTATACTTGGAACCATTTTTCATATCTATATTTAAATATGTGAAGGTTATTTCTATTAAAAGGAATTATTAAAAGTGTTGGGAAATCTTATTATAGTACTTTTAGTGATGACAACATATTTCCTACTTAACAATGTGGACCTTATAAATGCTTGAGTTTCCTGTCAGCTAAAGTAATAAATAAAATAATTTTGTGAGCTTTAGAGACTTTGTGCCTGTCTTCTCAAGCCTGTCTCTCTCTTTATAAGATTGTTGGCTTCATTGTGACACTGCTGGCAGCCTGAGTGAGGGCTGTAACTCTGTCCTTCGCTAGAGTGTCATGAGGCTGCCAGGGTGGCACACGGTCCTGCTTCAGTGAAGGTTTTGCAGCTGAAGGCGAAGAGAGCAAAAGTATTCTACAGAGAAACTAATGCACTTATAAGGACCAAGAAAAAAATCCAGTGAAAATTAAATATTTAGATAATCTGGCTAAAGTCTGTGATGTTACTCGTATGTGTAAGCTTTCACTGGCCTAAGGTCTAACATTAGAGATAGGAAAACACATACCAGCATTTTAACTGGAAAATTACCTCATTTCCTTTAGGAGTTATGTCAAAATATTTAATTTTGTTGTTATTATGGAGATATATATTGCATGACCATAACTGTTTTCCATATAGTAATTGTAATTTATATAAACACTTATCCATTTGTTCTGTGCTGTGGAATTTGATTTTTTTTACTTTTTTTGCATTCATTCCCTCATTAGACACTGAAAGAGTTTTACCAGGTAAGGAATTATTTCACTGCATTTTTTTTTTAGCAATGACATAGTTGTAAAATATCATAGATAATTGGGTATAAGGTTGTGGTTCTTTTCATGATTACTTACTGTATTTTAAGACATTTTATATATGTCTTAATACTTACTAAAATATGACATAATTTTTTTCCAGGAAATCCAGAGCTGTACTGTAGATCTAGGTATTACATCAGACAGCTCTAATCACCCTGACAACAAGAATAAGAATCGATACATAAACATTGTTGCTTGTAAGTAAAGGCATCACTTGGTGTTTTGTTTAAGAAATAATTATAGACAAATATAGATTTATATGTTTTTGGAGAGAGCAAAAATACCTCCACACTGAAAGCAGAGAAGAGGCAGTCTAGATGAGTGTTTAGAGGATAATTTCTTGCTCCAGCTGGTAAATGAGTCTACCAGGGGTGGGACCTGCTAGACCTACTGTTCACAAACAGAGAGGGGCTGGTGGGAGATGTGGTGGTTGGAGGCCGCCTGGGGCACAGTGACCATGAAATAATTGAGTTTTCAATACTCAAGGATGCAAAGAGAGCCATCAATAAAACTGCTACCCTGGACTTCCACAGGGCAAATTTGGGCCTACTCAGAAGACTGGTGCAGAGGGTACCTTGGGAAACAGCCCTTGAAAACAGAGGGGTCCAGGAGGGATGGACTTGCTTCAAGAAGGAAGTCTTGAAGGCACAGAAGCAGGCTGTCCCAGCGAGTCGGTGGGGAAGACAGCCAGTCTGGCTGAACAGGGACATTTTAAAGGAAATTAGGGGAAAAAAGAGAGCTTATCAACTATGGAAAAAAGGGCTAGCCTCTCATGAAGAGTTTAGGAGTATAGTTATGTCATGTAGAAAGAAAACTAGAGAGACAAAGGCACTATTTGAACTCAATCCAGCCACTTCTGTTAGGGTTAACAAGAAGTGCTTCTACAAATACATCAATAGCAAAAGGAGGGGCCAGGAAAACATCCATTCTTTGTTGGACATGGTCCAACCTAGTCACCAAAGATGAGGAAAAGGCTGAGGTACCTAACACCTTCTTTGCCTCAGTCTTCAACAGTAAGACAGGTTGTCCTCAGGACAGTGGCCTCTGGAGCTGGTAGACAGAGACAGGAAGCCGAATAGCCCCCCTGTAATCCAGGAGGAAATAGTTAGCGACCTGCTGAGCCACTTAGATCCTCACAAGTCCATGGGACCAGATGGGATCCATCCTAGGGTGATGAGGGAGCTGGCAGAAGAGCTTGCCAAGCTGCTCTCCATCATTTACCAACAGTCCTGGCTCACTGGGGAGGTCCCAGATGATTGGAAGTTGGCAAATGTCATGCCAATATACAAAAAGGGCTGCAAGGAGGACCCGAGAAACTCCAGGCTTGTCAACCTGACCTCAGTGCCTGGCAGAGTTATGGAGCAGATCATCCTGAGTGCAATCACACAGCACCTACAGGATGCACAAGAGATCAGACCCAGCCAGCACAGGTTTAGGAAGGGCAGGTCTTGTCTGACCAACCTGATCTCCTTTTATGATCAGGTGACCCACCTGGTGGATGAGGGAAAGGCTGTGGATGTGGTCTATCTGGACTTCAGCAAAGCCTTTGACACTGTCTCCCATAATATACTCCTGGAAAAGCTGGCAGCCCAGGACTTGGACAGGGGCACTCTGTGCTGGGTTGAGAACTGGCTGGAGGGCCGGGCCCAGAGAGTGCTGGTGAACGGGGCTGCATCCAGCTGGCAGCCGGTCACCAGTGGTGTTCCCCAGGGGTCAGTGTTGGGCCCAGTTCTATTTAATATCTTTACCAATTATCTGGAGGAGGGGACTGAGTGTACCATTAGCAAATTTGCAGATGGCACCAGGCTGGGAGGGAGTGTTGATCTACTGGAAGGCAGGAGGGCTCTGCAAAGGGACCTGGAAAAGCTGGAGGGTTGGTCTGATTCCAACGGGATGAGGTTCAACAAGGCCAAGTGCCAGGTCCTGCGCTTTGGCCACAAGAACCCCCTGCAGCTCTACAGGAATGGGCTGCCCATAGAGGTGGTGAATTCACCATCCTTGGAGATTTTTAAGATGAGACTGGATGTGGCACTTGTCATGGCTAGGCTTCGCGAACGAAGATTTGAGAGGGGCTCTACCCACGCTTGCTACAAGCGTGCTGAATGTGGTACTTAGTGCCATGGTCTAGTAACCACGGCAGTGTTGGATCAAGGGTTGGACTTGATGATCTCAGAGGTCTTTTCCAACTCGGTTGATACTGTGATTCTCTGATTCTAAAGCTCCTCTTAATAAAGTGCTTGGAGAGGAGTAACATGAGATTTCACCTCTCTTCAGGTTAGTCCTCTGACATTCTTCTACTTTGATGAGCATATGTTTTCAAGACATATTTGTGCCTTCTGCAGTGACCCAAAGGAAGTTGGGAGGTTTCATTATAATGCCATTATAGAGCCAAAGAAGCTGTATTTTGAAAACCAGAATTAATCCATCTTTGATCTAGAATAATGATGATTTATCCTCTCAAAGATCTTCACAATCCCTGGATATATTTACTGACACATATAAACATAAAATGTACTGGGTTTATGTTGTGTTGTGCCCTGCAACAGTGGAATAGGACAGCTTCATTAGCCAGCACAAACTTTTTCCCATTGAATCACTCTCCCAGATTTTTATTCTCTGAAACACATCTATTCAATTTTGTTCACCTGTCTTTGAAGCTTTTGCCTCTGGGCTTTTGATTATTTTGGTGGCTCAAAACGTTTGTTTTAACTCCCCATCGCATTTCAACTTTATTCTGATTACAAGAAGCTCTAAATTAAATCTATATTCAGCATCACTAGAGCTTAATAGAAAGAGAAAGTCAGCCCCTCTGGCAGAAGACAATGTTAATCAGCATAATCCCATTCCACCTAGCTAAAGATACCCCTAGATGGACAAAAAGTCAGGAATTCTCCTCTGCCACTGTGTTTGTAGCAGATCCTATAAAAGGTTGCCCAGCAACTTTTTTATCAAAGGGCAGTGCATTGGTAGCTTAGGGCAGCTGAAGCAGCAAGAATTGTCCTCTGTAACTGACTCAAGTCTAGTTCTTACAATCAGTGCAGGCTGCAGAAAGTTTCAGCTTGCCCTGGGGTTGCCACTGCTGAAGTTCTTCAGCTGGCCAGTGTTTTTTTAAGGTCGCATTGCTCTCCAGTGCCCACTCTTTTAACCTGGAATTAATGTGCCTCAATACTGGTGCCTGCTGTCATTTTAAGACATCCCACTCTGCAGATTTGGCAGTCATGACACAGGACTTAGGAAAAACCCATACAGCCTCAATAAGCAGCAGATAGAGGCTGTAGGGGAAATACATCACAGTGCCTAAAATGACCCAAGGTGCTGCTGTTCAGGCAACTAGATTCTGAATCCCTTCAAACTTTGGATTAATTAGTTTATTTTTCTACAACTAGAATTCTGAATCTGATTCGTACCTAAGCAGAGGATGTTTGCATGTGTGATTGTTCCTTTATTAATCTTATGTATTGTAAAAATACATTTCAATATTTTTAAGGGCATTTCTTGTAGAAAGAATATAATTCTTGCAGAAAACTGCTTATTTTCTCCACTTTTTTTTACTACAGATGATCATACTAGGGTTAAATTAGCACAGCTTGCAGAAAAGGATGGAAAACTGACTGATTACATTAATGCCAACTACGTCGATGTAAGTGCCTTTTTCTATCTGCCAGCCTATTCATCTGTTAGCCTTTTCTGTGAGAAAATTATCTATGGAGATGAACCGATTTAATATTTAAAAGGGATCACAGTGCTACATATTTTTTTTAAAAAAATTTCCATAGTCCAAGTTAAGCCTACAAAGTTAAAGCATGGGTAAAACTCCAAAATCTTTCTTGAATCACTAAGCTGCAGCTTAGCAAAGGGTGTTTTGAAACAAAAAATGTTCTGTCACTGAGTCATTTTAGAAGTATTTTTCATCTGAGTGGTTAATTCTTCTGTCTGAGATAATCTCATGAGAGGAAGATGCTGTTTGGCGAAGAGCCTCACCAAGGCACCATTACCAGTTTTTATTACCTAGTTATTTACATGTTAATGGTCTTGATTAATTTTTTAAACTACTATCATAACAGATGTCTCATAATCATTATGTCAGCATTCTGCTAGAGCATGGGCACTTGAACATATATATCCTATTTATTGGAATGATAAGCATTGACATAACAGTTGTATTCATATGGCATGTGGTACCACAGGATTTCTGTGATTTTGGATAGTTACAAATTTAAAAGTGCTTAAAAGCTTTTGTGACTCTTTAAAAATAGATGTATAAAATGTCATGTACTCCTCCCAGCCTTCTTTTGCTCCTGGACAGTGATTTGACAAGTGTCATTTGTTGTGTTTCAATTTAGGGCTACAACAAGCCAAAAGCCTACATTGCAGCTCAAGGGCCACTAAAATCAACAGCAGAAGATTTCTGGAGAATGATATGGGAACATAACGTAGAAGTTATTGTGATGATAACTAATCTCATTGAGAAAGGAAGGGTATAAGTATCTTTGTCTGTTATTTATTTATCTGATGTTGATAGATCTACCTTTAGCTAACTCCTGTCTCTCTTTAAAAAAACTGGTTTAGGCATTTACTGAGCAAAGACCAATAGTTTGTAATGGTTGCTTGTGCTGGGATTGGCCTCAGAAGTATAAAGTTGAGGTTTTATAGAATGAAACTAAAGAATAGATTCAATAAGTTCTTGAAAATAACCATGTTTTAACTAAAAAAAAAAAAAAAGTCTTATACTGAAGAAAAGATTTTTTATATATATGAGTGGACAGACTGTGGAACCTTGTCCCGTCTTTGCTAGAAACCAGCTTGCCATCGTGCTGTTTCTCAGGGTTTCCTTGGACCTGAGAAAGATCCTGGAAAGGAGAAGAGCATAGTTCAGGTGAACTTCTCTGGATATTCACTAACAGCTCCCTGTTAACATCCCATGGGACCCAGAGTTCCTTTCCTACTACATGACTAGATACACGTTTGTCCAGTGAGACAAGATGAGGTCAAATCCCATCACAAGGTGTGTGTTCCTCTGGTCATGTGATGGGAGTACCTTGGGATCACATTAGGAGATATTGCATCACACTTGCCAAACACTGGCAGCAATGCCTACAATGAATGTAAGTCTTGTCATACGACCTATAAAGCATCTATCAGATGATACAGACACAGCAATAGCAGAACAAGGGCTGCACTCAGAGTACCACTTCATTTATAACAGCATTCAATAAACATGCGCTCCTCTATATGACCTCCCAGCCAAAACATTGAATGTCACAGCTCTCTATATTATGATCATACAGAGGCTCACTCTCACCCTTGCTGATCAGATATAAATATACTCTGCCTATACTATAAACTAATCAGAAGCCACATACAACTCTACTGACTTGAATGTTTTCCTGGTTGTCTACACATCTTGTTAGTTTCTTTAGTTTTAAGAGTGCCTATAGAATGGCAATTTCGCCATTATTAGAGCCCTTTAATTCTGATAATATGATTTAAACCTCTCTTTTTTTGAGTATTCCAAATAAGGAGTCTTTGCGCAGCCATCTCTCTTTACAATGCAAAATAATGTTACTTGTTCTGCACAAAAGATCATGTTTAATATAAACTGGATATATTGAGAGTTTTGTTCTTGACTGTGTTTGACTTAAATTGGAACGTTTCAGCTAGCTAGTGTGACATTTTGTTTTCTTTTTTTCTGGTTTTCATTTACTTTCTAACAGAGAAAATGTGACCAGTACTGGCCTGCTGAAGGTAGTGAAGAATATGGGAACTTCTTGGTTACTCAAAAGAGTGTTCATGTACTTGCCTATTACACTGTGAGGAATTTTACTCTAAGAAACACCAAAATCAAAAAGGTTTGTGGCATTCTGAAAACACAGGTGGGCAAAAGGAAATGTTAAAAGTTGCTCAGAATATTTTTAAAGGAAGTTGGCAGCTCTTTTCTGCTGTATATGTAAAGCCAAGTTCTGTGGATCTCAGCCAGCCAAGTTGCTTGTCCACTTCAGTTAATTTGACCAGATCACGCAACTGAAAAGACACTGGCCTGTAGTACTGGTGTGATGTAGGACTATTAGGGAAAAAGCAGTGATCACATTGCAGAGGTGATGTGGACTTCAGCTGGCTGGGGAGCAGGATGATACATTTGCAAAAAGAGAGCAGCTGGAAGAAAATGTATGAATTGAATTATCTACCTCAGCTCTCCATTTTCCTTTTTTAAGGACAGGTGAATCCAGACCTTGTTTTATTGTAATCAGAACCAGCACGCTCTCAGCTCAGCAGTGTGATGTTGGTTACTTTGAGGGGGATTCTGAAAACTAAATTTATTCCAGCCACATAAATGTCTGAGACATTTAGTCTCTCACTCTCCCTGTATAATTAATGCAAACATGCAGCATTTATCTATAATGAATTTATTCTGCCTATTTTAGGAAAAAATATTTGAATGAGATGAACTACTTTCTGAATGTGTTCCTGCCTCTGAGTTGCCATTGAGGGAGGGAGCTTAGAAAAGCAGCCTACAGGGGGCTGTTTGCTTTGTAGATCACTAAAGCTGGGTGAGATGAATCCTACTCCTTCTGTTCACCCAACAGAGGAGCAGAGTGGCAGAAAGAGCTGGTTAATCTTAAGAGCATCTGTAATTTATTATCCCTCCAGTGCTCTTAATCTTTCTCTGTGGCTTTCTAAGGGGCAGTGCCAGGTCGTTTTTCCAGTCAGTGGGCAAGTTTGATGGGACAGAAGCACTGGCCCTTCCTCTTCTCTTTGAAAGCTGGAATATTCAAAGCCAAGTGGCATGCTTTTAGCTAAATAGGGAACAGTTCCAGTTCAACAACTATCAGATACAAAAATAAAACTATGAAGATATGGCTGCTTACATATGGAATTATTTTTCTGTTGCAGGGTTCCCAGAAAGGGAGGTCTAGTGGACGTATAGTAACTCAGTACCATTATACCCAGTGGCCTGACATGGGTGTTCCAGAATATACATTGCCTGTTCTCACCTTTGTGCGGAAGGCATCACATGCAAAGCGCCACGCCATCGGGCCTGTTGTGGTTCATTGCAGGTGTGGTTTTTACTGCTGTAAGGTTCACTCCACTTTTGTTTTGCAGAAAAAAAGAATTTTTCAGTGGTGGGCTAAGCAAATTTTACTCTCGCATTTAACAGTTCCTGATGGAATAAGATTAATTTCTTAGCTGATATTTTTCTCCTTGGTAAGGCCAACTAATCAACTGTCTATGCCACTTCTATAAATCTCTGTAAACAAGATGAAGCTGCTCTGCACTGTATTCTTTTTTTTTGCAAAAATGCTTTTACTTTTTTGCACATTTCTGTACTGCTCTCTTGAATGCTATGAGCTTACTAGATAAATATATTGCAAAAATTGTTTCATTTCTGCAAATACGTTGTTAGGATGCTTTTGGCTTATGCTTTCTTTGGTGCAGGGATATTCTGTAATCCTAAGAGGAGCTCTGTCCACAATAGAAGACTCTATTCCTGTCTGAACTACAACTCTGCTGTTTTTAACATTACTTTGGGCTGTAGCAGTCGTTGGCAATGGAGAAGCATTCGGGGGAATGGTTTGAGGTCTGCATGTACTGCAGTGTGCAGGCAGGTGTTCTGTCAGTGCTCACTAAGACTGGTAGCTCAGGGAAAATTGGTTAAGAAGGGTTTGTAGGGCCTGGAATGACTTCACAATGCCCGTGAAGGACCGGGTTATTGTAAAATATATAAGCAGGTTCTGGTTTTCCACTATAGTACCTCACCTTTGATGGAACATTTGGAAAGAGAACCTCCTCATGAATTCTGTCCTTCTGGAGCTGACTCTGAGGAAGCCAACAGGTAAAGTCTCCTCACAAATGCTGCAAATGAAGATATTTTATTTGTGGGATGATCTAATCTGACTGAAATATGTTTTTAGCTTGGAAAATGAAAATTCCACATTTTGTTGTTCTGCTGCTATCTACATCCTGCTTTTTCATGTGAAATTCAAAATAGCCCAAAATGTCAAGTCTGAGATTGCTGAGAGATCAGCAATACATTATGAGTCAATTAAATTGAGTTTTTAAAAGGTGACCATTGGTAAGTTGTGTGGCTTCAGTCAGACCTCTCCATTGGGTCACAGATGAAACTCATCTCCGTCTGTACAGCTTTTAGCTAACCTGATCCCGTGCACTATCGAATATCAGAGTAGTGATCTCATGTTAGAAATGTAACTTTTATTTATCTTTACAGGCTCTATTGAAGACACAGATGATGAGCTTCATTAAACTTATTTTAGCTATTTTTATGTTTTGATACTTTCCATATTTTGTCTTGCATTACAAGTACAGATGGTATCTGATAATATTCTTTGTGCCTAACAGTGTATTAATAACCTGGACCTTCCAGTTTCATATAATGTTTATTTAAACAGTTTATTACATCAATCTGAGCTCACACTACCTATGCTTTGTGCTGCATCTATGGAAGGAATGAGATGACTGAATTAGTGTGTATGGAGTGAGTTTGGATCTGCCTATAAGGACCATGCAGACCCAGCACAGTGCTGCTCTCAAGCTGCATGTACCAGTATACATAACATTAATTCATAACTTAGAAGGAAATTATAATTTGCTAATTCCCATGTATGACTAGATCACAAAAACTGTCCTCTTGATCTTGTACTTCCTACCCAGATATTTTATGAAAGAACAGGTTGGAGTTTAATCTTTTGATACAGCTGGTTTATGCTAAATTAATCAGAGTGCATAACAGGAATTAGTTTATTAACCCTTTCTTTTCCATTTTATCTTTTTAAGAAGGGTTTCAACCATTCCTTACCATCTCTTAGCTCCATCTGAAGAGCTCTTAAGCTTTTTCCTTTTGCAGATACACTCAGCAGTTCTTCCATTCCCTGGGGTTTTCCTCAGTCCAGTATCTTTGAAATCTCCTTTACTTGTAATGAGTGGCATAATGCAACTTTTCCTTTAAATTGTGGTTTCAGGCATAGAAGAATTTGAGCACATTAACTGTGCCCAGATGTTGACATATGCCACCCTTTCCAGGTATACTTGACAAAGTATCCTAAGGAATATCAAAAGCTTGAAAATTGCAGACCTGCAGGAAACCACTTCGCTTTATTTCAACTGATAGTTTAAAAATCATTTGAGAAAAATATCTTTAGATATATTCTTGCACAGAGAAAAATATTATTATCAGCCTTGAAGTTTTGGCAAAGTATATATAGAGCAAAATAAATTCATTTGTTGAGGGAAACATTCCCTATGCAGCAGTTTGTTGAAAAAGCTATGTGTAAGGAACAGTTCTTTTCATCAGTGTTTTACTTCAGGCTCAAGACTATTTTTTTGTTTTATAGTGCTGGTGTTGGAAGGACAGGCACTTACATAGTGTTAGACAGCATGCTGCAGCAAATTCAGCATGAAGGGACAGTCAACATATTTGGATTCTTAAAACACATACGGACCCAAAGGAACTACTTGGTGCAGACTGAGGTAAGAAAGAAATGTAAATAGTGTGAGACTATTACAAACTATTTCTGTTTGCAGGAGGAGAGATGATGCAGTCCTCTTTTTGGTACCACCAGACAGACTGGTGACCAGTCACCAGACTGGATTTTCCCTTTTGTTTCCCATGGTTTTATAAAGACATCCTTCTAGGCTTTCTTATAGCAATGCACTAGAAATTACCTATCTGTTGGTTCTTGTCTATTTTTTAGGGAGGACTCAGAAGGAAGTCTATATAAATCATGCTTCTTGCAGTAGTGCTTTCTTGGGACGACTTGCATTTTTGTCATGCAGTTTCTTAAGGAACCACCATTGCCAGGTGTTCAGATCTTCACTGAACCTCATCAGTTTATATTAGGGAATAAAACATAGGAGAAAAGCTGTTTTAGACAGAATATTATCTACAGATGCTTTAAATTGAAGATTATGTATAGAATAGTGAAATATTAGTGAATAGTGAAATATAGAATAAGGGCAACAGCAGGACATTTGAAAGTCTACTTCAGGTTTCAAGAACAGGTGGTTAGATTCCCCAATGCCTTTCAATAGAATAAAAAGTAATCAACAGCCAGGGCACCTGTTTCAAAGGATGTGAGAGAGAAAAAAGAGGATAGCCATAGGAACTGGGGGTAGGAATGAAAGGAAAATTTGACTAAAGGCTAAGCTTGCATTTTTAATTCTATTCTGTTAACACAAGATATCACAAGTGGTAAGGATTTGTTACTGTATTATATCACCTATATGTATATGTATACATATATATTGCAAGTGTAATTCTCAGTTGTACTTGTGTCTACTGTCACTGCAGAGGGACAGTTATCACTATAGGGGATAACACTTGAGAAACCTCTCCTGTGAAGAAACACTGACCACATCAGAAGTGGCAGCTTAACCAGAGGTAACCAGGGGAATCTGAAAGTGATGAGAGCTCGCATTTGGTTTTCTTTTCCTAGGAGCAATACATCTTCATTCACGATGCGTTGGTTGAAGCAATACTCAGTAAAGAAACAGAAGTCCTTGAGACTCACATTCATGCCTATGTTAATGCTCTCTTGATACCTGGACCAACAGGAAAGACCAGACTGGAGAAACAATTCAAGGTGAGCTCTCTGAGATAGTAACATGAAAATGTTCCGGTTTACAAGCTTGAATTACATAAAAGTAGGTGTCTCAACACAACTTCCATTAGCTTTCTGAACACAACTTTCATTAGCTGCTGAACCTAAATTCAGATTAACTTAACAAATGCATGCAGTCAGTTGGGACAGAAGAATTTCTTGCATGCCAAAAAAAGTAGGCCTGTGAGTAAATTTTAGAAGTTCTAACTTCATGCCTTTGCAGGAAGATCTCAAAGGTAAAACAACAGTATGGAAAGATGTCGTGAGCTACATTGATCAATCAGTGTATTCCCCTCAGTGTACATCACTGGTTAAAAGACAGACTCCACCTTCAAAAACAGTTTTATTGATCTAAGGTTCAAGAGTCATTTGAACTGCTGAGAGCAGTGAAGAAAAAAAATTCTGATGACTTGCTAAGTAGTTTAGCCAGATAACTAGATACCTAAAGTTAAGAGAGACACTGAACCTGCAATATGTGCACCCCTCTGTTTAGTGCAACTTGTGAAGGAATGGCTTTTGTCTAGTTACCTGACATTTCATTGTTTCAGCTACTGAGCCAGTCTAACACACAGCAGTGTGACTATTCAACTGCACTCAAACAGTGTAACAGAGAAAAGAACCGAACTTCATCTATCATTCCTGGTAAGTTTGTTTAAATTGTCTTCTCTGGGTGGCAAAATATTTATGAACCTTGTGCGTCAAACCTTCAAAATTTCCTCAACAAGACCTAAAGACATCTGCATTGGTGTGGAACAATGTTCAGTAAAGTACTTATACTGAAGAAGTGATTTAAGAATTACACATAGAAAAACAAAATAGACGGCTGGATAGCACTTCAGTGATAAGGATTGATGGAGCTTATGGTTATCATCACTGTGAGACATGTGAAATAGTTGCTGTAATGTTATAAGAGTCATTGCAACATACTTGCTAATTCATAACTTTTTTTGCAGTGGAAAGATCTAGAGTGGGTATCTCATCACTATCTGGTGAAGGGACAGACTACATCAATGCTTCCTATATTATGGTAAGTTAGTTAACATATTGGTGAAAAATAATCCATAGCTGTTTTCAGACCTGCCATATGTCTGAGTAAGGGTGGCACAGTCCTGATTTTGAAAGTTCCTTTCTTCCATTATTCACTCTGCCTGAAAGAGTTACTTCCTCCAGGAAGTACTATTACCATTATTACTGGTTTTAAGTTTGGTTAAGTGCATTCCATTTTAACGATCTGTAGAAATAGAAATCCCATCATAGTTTTAAAACCTGGTAAAGCTAAATGCCACTTATGGAAGGATCTTTTGAGATAAACTCAAAGTGTTAATTAATGAGTTAGATTTTAATGGCTGTACTGTGATTTGCCTTCCTACCAGCTCATCTTACAAAACCTTTGCAACTAGCATAGCCCAAGACACCATAGCTCATCAGGTTTCCATTATATTTTTGTTCTCTGGGTTTTCTTCAATATTTTGCCCTTCATTAGCTGAGAGGGAGGGGTTAATGCCTCCTGGACATTCAGGAAAGAGATGGGAAAGCTCTCTGCAGTGATATATGTACATGATCCTTCATCAGGTGCATTGATGCAAAGGAACTCTGTGGTAAGAAGTTAATTTGAGACAAATTAAGAAACTGCTTGGAATTTTTGCAGATCTTTCAAGTATTCTTATATTTGCTTCAGGTATTCAGCTCCTCTAGAATTCTGGATAATGTAATTTTATTCTGAGTTGGCTGTTCAAGTCTCCTCTGATCTCCTTTGTTCTTTTTTTTTGTCATAATTTTTTAAAGTTTTAAAAATTATTTTGGTGTTATTGAATTTATTCTTTTCATGTGGAAAACCCTGCATTGGAAGTTTCATTTTTCTGTAATATTTTCAGGAAGCCAAATAAGACAAAATTGTGCAATGTATTTTCTAGACTTCTGATCCACCAGAAACTTCCTTTAAGCATTAATAGTTGGGCATCAATTCTGAGTCTGTTGATTTTTTTTTTTTTTTTGCAGGGTTATTATCAAAGTAATGAATTCATTATTACCCAGCATCCCTTACTACACACTATCAAGGATTTCTGGAGAATGATATGGGACCATAATGCCCAGCTAATAGTCATGCTTCCTGATAGCCAGAATATGGTGAGTTTTGTGGCTGATGGCTATGGGTTTATGTGTGAATTTTACTAGTATTACCATTTTGAAATATGCAGGACATGAGAAAACAACTTGGATTTTGAAAAAAAAAAACAATTAAAAATTAGCAATACCAAACTGAGTGTAAAATCCCCAAATCATCTCGTAGAAATCTACTTATCCTTATCTGGGCAGATTGTGATTGGCAAGAGGGCCAGGAGCAATTGTGGCCAAGTATTCCCTCACATATAAAAGAAGCCCCTGGGGAGCATGAGTGGCTGGGAGCACTTCCAGCAGGGTGGGCACACAGGACCTGGGACAGCAGTTCATGCAGAAGGGTGTGCAGGAAGGGCACTGAAGCCCTGCCAGCTTGACCAGAGGGCAGTGGTACCCACCCAGGAGACAGCTGTGGCTTCTCTGAGCTCTGCATCCACCTCAACTGGAATCCTACTCTTCCTTCCATGAAACGTATCTGTCAGGCAGACAGGACACATGGCATGGAGGTTTCCCTATCCACCTTACCATTTTGGTCATTCAAATTATTAGAGGATTTTCTTAAAAAAACCCAACTCTCTTCATCATTTCTGCTGTCAGACAGAAAGGATGCCCTCATGAGAACTGTCTGCACTTTCAGATAATCTCAAGACCACTCAAGTGCTGCCTGCAGGCTCCTATGTTACAATACCAGCTAAGTTTGTCCTGTGGCCATGGCCTGTGCACAGCACAGCACAGCCTGAAGGCCAGGCTGGATGCAGGGCATAGTGTAGCACAGCACGTTGACTGCTTTGTGGATCCACAGGGTACAGTGGTCTTTGGTCAGGATCACTACAGAGATGTCTTAAAACCATCACTTGCCATGATTGTAATCCCGCTTGAGTTTTGATTTGTCAGTTTAAATCTAGTTGGCTGGATTGATAATATATGTTATACTGATAACAGTATTTATTATGTTGGATTTTGTATTTTAAGAGCTTAGCATTACTTACCTTTATGTCTCCTTTTTTTTTTTTCCTGGAGGCTGAAGATGAATTTGTATACTGGCCAAACAAAGATGAGCCTATAAACTGCGAGAGTTTCAAAGTCACTATGATTGCTGAAGAACACAAGTGTCTGTCTAATGAGGAGAAACTCATCATCCAAGACTTTATTTTAGAAGCTACACAGGTAACACTGTTGTAAACTTATACCTTGATTTGTTAAAGATAATGCCTACATTTTGTTATATTTTCTATGGTAAATGAGTGATAAAAATCCATGTCCTAGAAACACCCATGGAGGAAGTAACCTCTATAGGTAATATAATAATATGGGGAATAAGGTACTCCAGCTTCCACTGCAGTGGGATTCTGTATCTGGAGGCTGAAGCCAGTCTGGACCAGAGTGAAGGAAAAGAATAAAGACAATATTTTACAAAATTGATTTATGTTTGGGGGGTTTTTTTTCTCATTTAGGATGACTATGTACTTGAAGTGAGGCATTTTCAGTGTCCAAAATGGCCAAATCCTGATAGTCCTATTAGTAAAACTTTTGAACTGATCAGCATCATCAAAGAGGAAACTTCCAACCGCGATGGGCCCGTGATTGTACATGATGAGTAAGAACTGCAGCTTTCTGTTTGTTTTGATGTTTTTCTGTAGAACCATCATTTCACCTCATTTAGAGGGAAAGCTGCTGAAACAAGGCACAAAGTCTGCACTTAACAGCAGTGCTGCTGCTTCTGTTTCAGCTGCATCAAAAAGGGAAACATTTTTATTTTATCATACTTCATTTCAATTTTTTCATTTTTGTACTTTGGATGGTTATCACATTGGAAAGGAAATCAGTCAGGACTTCATTTTCTATTACTAAGAGAAGTAAGACTGTTTAGATGAGGCACCTTACCTTTCTCCAACTGTTCAATAATGGCAAAAAATAATGAAATGTTGAAATGCTGAAGGACCTGAGGCCTTCAAGATTTGGTTAGAAGGCTTAGAAGAGAAATAACTCTAAGAAGTTGTAGCCAGGTGCCATGAAAGTTTTGTTAAGCCACTGCTAGGCAGACCTATTTCAGAAATTGCAAAGATCACAGAACAGAAAATCATCTTATCAGTTTACCCTGGATTTTGTATTTTCTCCATCTGTAAAACTGGATCCAGTTTCTAGAGATTTTTATTTTGTTTTGTTTTGTTTTACTTTACAAAGGCATGGAGGGGTGACAGCAGGCACTTTCTGTGCATTAACAACTCTGATGCATCAGCTGGAAAATGAGAATTCGGTGGATGTTTACCATGTAGCGAAAATGATAAATTTGATGAGGCCTGGAGTCTTTACAGACATTGTAAGTAATAAGCAAAATGTATGCATTTTTTTTCCTGTACACGACACTGTTAGCATGCTTTACTGAACCACTAGCACCTTAGTTTCTGGAAGAGTTATTAAAAACGGCCTTCCAGAGGTGCTGCAGTGGACCTGTTCCAAAACAAAGAATTTCCTGTGAAAACCTGTTTTGTGGTTATCAAGGGGTGATATTCAAAATGCAAAACTGCTGCCATCATCATAAAATCTGCATTATGTCATGTAAATTAAGGTTTTAATTCATCAGGAATAAATCTGTGCTCTGGGTAGATACTAAAGTGGTTACTTCAGTTTTCCATTTCAGGAGGGACCTTGATCTTTCATGATCTGTTGAATGGTCACTTGACACCATTGTCACTGTGCTTGCAGAAAGAAAAAAAAAACCTTGAAAAGTATAAAGTATAATAAATAAGAATCACTTGCTAAGGCAGTGTCCTACAAATAAAAATTCATCACAGAAATGAAAATTATGAACCCCACCTCAGCAAAAACAGGACATAACACAGGATTGACCAATGTGTCCACACCTTGCCCTGCCTGGGTAGCCCAGAGTGAGGAGACAGGCAGACAACGGAATGAAAATTGAACTCTTTCCACCTCAGCAGAAACATCAGGACCTTTCACTCCTCTTGTCCTAGGATCCTCAAGCAAATACCTAGGTCCTTTATCTCACATTTTCAGATTCCCATCCTCTTACTGCAGATTTTCAAGTTTCTGACTCTTTCTACCCCATATCTCTTAGCCCAAGCTAATAGTTCAGACCCCAAACCCCACCCTATTTAGTCAGTCTTACTGTTCCTCAGTCTTTCCATTACAGAAATTCTTTATCCTTATCTACTCAAAATATTCCTCTGCCCTTTCAGAGCAGCCACCATCAGCACAGCCTTTGCTGTGCCTGCTCTCCCTGCACAGGCCATCCCAACTGTTTCCTCGTTCCCAGCCCACACTACAGTCCAGCTGGCTTCTGGCACTCCCCATTTCCCATGCATTCAGCTGAGACTCTCTGCCCCTTCTTGGACAGTGGCCTCCTTGATGATACTTCTCACAGAGTCTTGTCTTTCTACCCCTTATTCCTGGCATGATCTTCAAAAACAGGAAAAGTAACTGCAAGCACCAAAAAGAAAAAAGAAAAGAAAAAATCTTCCTGGGTAGAATTCAGATGACAAAAAATTGCAAAAAAAACCAACAGTAGCCCTAATCCTGGCCCCAGATTTGTAACTGACTTTAACAAGGATCAGATTCAGCATATAATATTTCTTTAAAAATAAAACTTTCTCCCCTACCTGTTCTGTGTTCCCTAATGTTATACTTTACCTCGTGTACAGGGGGAACCATTAGTCATAAAATCAATAAAGCTGCTAAGTAAGTAACATAATAAATTGAGGAGCAGACTTGTGCTCCATGTGCACAGATGTGAGACTGACACATCAGCTGTTAATTAATTTTGACTGTATCCTCTTTTCCTCTCCAGGAACAGTACCAGTTTCTGTACAAAGCTATTCTCAGCCTTGTCAGCACAAGGCAAGAAGAAAATCCTTCGGCATCTATGGACAGTAATGGCTCAGCTTTACCCGATGGAAATGCGGCTGAAAGTTTAGAATCTTTAGTTTAATTAACACATCAAATCAAACATACACATTGCTACATCACACCAGTCACACCTGGAGTTTACCTTTATTATTTTCAGTTTTATACTTTGGGTGGGGAAAATCTGTGCAGTGTCTATATATATAATCAGATCCCAACCATTGCTCAAACCAACAGTTTTTTCTGTTACATACAACTTTACTGTGGAACTCTTATCATTAACAATGTGTGCCTTTTCTTGAAAGATTTCTTGTAATACGTTGTTACGTCTGGACTAACTTGATTGACTTTTACAGTGTTTCTAAGAATTGAATTGTGGTATGATTTTTTCAGTATTAGTTTTTTGATTTATCTGGCTTTACTTTTAACTTAAAATTACCATATTTATAGATGTTAGGGAATCCTCAATTACAAACATGTAATGGGTTTAGTATTTGATCTATTCGCTGTATTTATAACAATTTACATTTGCTAGAAATATAACTTTTAATATAGTAGAATGTAAATACTGTTCTACATAACATTCAACATTTTAAGACTTCAATTAGACATTTAGAATGGTAATCTGATACTTACTGTAAATACTGCTACTTCTGTAGTGATCCATGGACCAAATTTATATTTATAATTGTAGATTTTTATATTTTACTACAGAGTCAGTTTTCTAGTTCTGTGTAATTGCCTTGTTAAAATGTTGTAGTCAGTATGTTTTTATTTTAACAAAATCCTATGATATATAATTGTGCATCTTAAGCAATTTACCTTCATATAGCTGCATGTGATTTTAACTTTTTGTGGGACCTAGAAATCACTTGTTTTGAAATGAGAAGTTTTTATGAGAATAACACTGTATTTGGCATTGTTAAATTGTTTTTACCTATGGCATTGCAAAAAATAAATATAAATATTACAGTCTGTGCTGAGCAGTCTTCCACATACAGTACAGTTTACTATACTTCCACACAGTCTTGACTGTCATGTAGGAGAGCTTTTACTTACAAGAATAAGGACTTATGGGTGACCTGCAGATGGCTGCAATTCCCATGGAATCTGTGAGTTCAGGAGACACTAATGGAAAACTTTTATGTTATTTAATCTCTGCTCCACTCCCACACATACCCTCAACGACCACATTAACTCCTTCTTTGGCCTCTCCTTGCTTATCTCCCACTCTGGTCACTCACAGGTTAGTGGGCTATCCCAAGCCTCCTGACTGCCTTAGCTGCCCCCTCCAAAGACTTCTTAGTGCTGGCTTTGTTTCAGATCATTCATTCAGCTGTTGAGCTCTTTGCTGCCTCCTTTGTTTATTATTTCCCCATTCGAATTGGTCCCTCTGTTACTTCATCCATCTCTATCTCTTTGCAGATAAACAACCTTCTTACTTAATTACCTTCGTGGGTCTTAGTTTTCTTGCAGCCATAGCCAAATATGTAACATTGGATGCTGTCACGTAGATCATCTCAGTCGTACATGGTACTACCAACAGTTCCCTAGTGTTTCTGGCCTTCCAAGCTTTTCTTTCCAGAATGTCTCAAGCAGAGCTTGGCCTTCCCTCACATAACTCCCCATGATCCACCTGTGTAGTGGCACCAGACTTCATGGCACTCTTCTTAAAAACTGTCAGCTGCTTGCTCTTGCCTCTCCAGCAGCTTCCCCTGTGATGCCCAGCAGTTCTCAGGATCTGCGCAGGTGGCTCAGCCTCAGGTCAGGAGTGCTAGCCATGTGCCTGCAGATAGAAGTACTCATCTCTTTAGTTCAAAGCCATAATTAGTTCACCGAGTAACTCAGAGGAAACCTATTTTTCTGAGGCAAGACATCTTTATTCAAAATACAAACATTTTACTAATTTTTTTCCCTGTGGTCCTTGCCGTGCCTGCATATTTGCTAATTCTGAAATTCAGGAAGAACAGGACTGATATATGACTTGTAAGTGTAAGCAAACGTGTGATGTATCTCTAGCTGAGTTAAATGCCTTTGAAGAACAGAATCTACAGTTATTTTCTTATAATATTTGGGGGGTGACAAGAGTTAAAAATATACAGAATGGGTGCATTGTCCCAAAAGATACACATTTTTGAAAGACCATTGAATTACACGTCCACATTCTTCACAGTGTTCAGTCACAAAGTTGGTGCATACAAAGGTGTATAATGGTTGTGCTTTGAGAAAGGGAGTATCTTCTTTTTCCAGGGGGCCTGAGAGTTCTTTATCAGTTTCTCTAAAGCACTTAGATTGGCTGACACGCTCCATTTGCACATCTGGTCTAACAGGGACAGCAATATTAAACAGATTTGCTTTCTCATTCAAAAATTATACAATTTTTGATTCTCTAATCTCCAGGAGTGCCTATACAAGAGAAATCAATTGTTATCTTATGGCCATTTTCAAATCATATTCCATAACCTTATTAGCAGATACTATACTTCTGCAAATTAGCACACAACAAGAGAAACTATAGTGATCACGTGCTACTTCTTCAGCCCTTTCTTTCAAAGAAAACTGGCTTGTTGCCTCACATATCAAAATAAAAAGCATGAAATTGTCTTCTATTAATGTATTTACCATTTCATATAGTTGTATGTAAAAATTAATTTTTAGGCCAATTAATTTTACTATGTTTTTCAAGACGCTATGGACCAAAAGCAAAAAAAGGACGCTTCCTTCCTAAAATTTAATCTTGATATAACTGTTCCTTTCAACCTAAATGTTTTGCAGACATTTTAAATTTATAATCCAAGGAATCAGCTGTCATTCAAGGTTTCTTCTAGAGATGTTTGTAATCACATTCATCATCTTAGCATGCTGACAAGTTATTTAAAACATAAGTGCTTAGGGTAATCTCTTTACTCACACATATTGGTTCTGATCTAGAAAAAAAAATAAGAATCATAAAAAAAAAATCTTCTATAATCTTCAACTGTGATGGATTACAGATTTTAATAAATGCGTGTCAGTTCCTCTCTCAGACAAAGGCCATATTCTAATTAATTTTTTTTCTTGTAATCCAAGCTACAGACTCAAAAGACACGTAGCCTGCCTTTTCAAACTAGGTCAAGTGTGGAGAAGATGTTATGTATCCCCTGCAAGAAGTAAGATATTAATAAACAACATCAGTTTAAGATTTTCTTTTTTTTGACAATGCTCCAAGTCATGTTTAACAAGGAAAACTTGATTAGTAAGAAATCATAGGTGAGTAGGTTTAAAAAAAAAAAAAAAAAGGCAATTTGCTAATATCAAATATCACCAACTTTTTAGTGATTGTGATGTTGAGATTTAATACCTATGGAAAAGTTTTACAATAATCAGTAATAAGTGATCAACAGGGATCATACAAACTCATTGCTATCAGTACAGCAAATTAGCTAAAGACCTTTGTATGAACTTCGAAGATCAGTTGACAAAAGTTGTTAGCAATGTTTTGGCACAGTGCTTTACCTGGCACAGTTCTTTGCTAAGTCCTAGGACAGTGAGTAATTTCAGATGGGTTGAAATTTTCTGTGGTAAACATTTACTTCAAGTTGAGGAAGGTAAACTTGTTTCTGTCTTAATCGTTCTGAAGCATAAGCAAAGCAGGGCTGGGGAGAAGAGGAGTAATATTGTGTTCTTGCTGTTAAAAACAGAAACAAAGACCCAACTACTAGTTAGTAGTGCCTTGGGTTACAGCCTTAGTTTTCACTATTTCCCTGCAACAAGCCTCCAGTCTGACCATCCACTTCTCACAGGTTTGTTCAGATACAGATATACCTATGTATACATGTATATAATTATATAGACGGGGATGCTTAAACAATCCTTGAAGAATCTTCTTGTGTGCATCTACCGAGAAGTATGCCAAGGTATTTCATATACATGGAAAATGTGTAGACACCCTTTCAATATAACCACCTACGTAAAAAACCAAATCCCATTCTTGTACATCTCATTAGGCTGTAAAAATGACATGAACACAAAACAGAGGATTTCAAATTTATTTTTCAAGCAATCTTGTGTATTAGATACAATTATCTTTCCAATAATATGCAAAGAGAACTGAGAAGTATAATCTTCATACAAAAAGAAGAACAATAAATTCATTTAATTCTAAATGTAGAAAACAAAATGCAGCATTGCACTGGGAAACAGAAATATACTTCGATACAAAATGTTTCAAAAATAGTAGCAGTGTTTCTTGAAGGAAACACTGTAGTGCTCATTCTTTAGTGCTCCAAAAATATCAGATACTTCTAAAAAATTCCAATTTTCTTCGCATACTGCATTTCCAAGGCAGAAAAGCAAGTACTGTGCATGTATATATACAGGTTGTGTATTTGGGAGCTAAGGTAGGGATCAGAGAATTCCAAACTAAAATCCTGATCTCCAAGCACTGGGCTGGAAGGGACCAGCAGATACAAGTATAACTTTAATCCTTAGGTGTAGGCCTTTAATCTACTTGGCAAAGGAGGAAGCAGCAGAGAGCAGAACATTCATTGCATCCATCCTTAGCCCAGCTGCCTACACTAGCCATACAACAGACCAACAGCCTGTAAGGTCAGTGAGAAGTAAAGCAACTTTGTGGATCCAGGATTTTGTCCAATATATGCGTGGCACTGTAACAGAATTAGATCTGATGTATGCATTGCACTTTAACAGAATCAAAATTTGACGTTACAAAAGCATTCAATGGTTTAGTATAAAAAGTCCCTTCTCTTTGACAATAATACTCTGCCTTCATTCTTCCATCTCCCTTTGGCTCCTTTCACCTAGCTGTTTCAATTGCTACTTCATTGTATCTACACAAAGAAAATCCAAATCCTGAGTAGCAAAATTTGGAGATCCAAACTTGAATTATTGTTATGGCTGCTCTTCCTACTGTGCAAAACAACACCTGGAATTCCATGACCTCAGAACTGTAATTACAGCACTATGGTTCTCAGGAGGTAAAAGGCTGTGCTTTTATCAGCAAAGTGCACTTGTGAGCAAAGTTGAAAGCAGACAGCTTCCAGCATCAGTATTCAGCTTTAGAAAAGGGAAGTTCTAGGCAGCTGCACAGGGACCAGTGCAAATGCTATCTGCCCACAGCATCACACCTCACAGACCTAACTGTGAAGTTTAGGCCATGCTTGCATTGCAAAGTAGTGTAGAAATCCCTAAGCAAAAGCCAGAGAAGCAGCCCTGAACTGGAAGGAGGCGACTGCTGCTTTGTTACAGAGAAGCTGCACATGGGCTAAAGTTCAGTTCTGGACTGATGTGACTAAACTGCAGCTAGAGGGGAGCTGGCACATCTGTGCAGCACAGCACTCAGCAGCAAGTGAGCTGGCCCACTGGCAAACTCCCATCAGTCCAAAGTGGCAATGTACTAAGTAGTATGCATAGGCTCTCAAATGAATACTTGAAAAGCCTGACAGCAGAAGGACAGAAGCTAACTTAAAAAGTGGCAATTTAAAATTCTAAGCCTACTGCATTTCAAAGCTGCACAGTCTACTCCCTTTGTAACAGTACTTAACCTGGACAAGGCACACAGTGAAAGTGAAAAGAGTAAATGTCATTTGGAGCAGCTTCTAAGCACATTAACTGTTGTATTTTTGCATTAACTGTAGAATGCCCAACCTAGCTGACCAGCTAAATGCTAATATGCTCTCTCCACAGCACAAGGCAACACAAAACAGCAGGTATTTCAACATATTGCAACCAGTTTCCACTCTGTAACAGGAAAGGGTATGAGAGGAAGCTTTCTTTAAACTTCCTCCCTCCTCCTATTAATTTAAATTTACACTCATTATATAGGGATTAAAAAAATATTAAGATCTAGGTTTGAAATATTTAGGAATTGAACATTTTTAAGACTTAACAGGATCTTATTTTCTAATAGTGCAGAATTTCTAAACAATTTCTTGCATATTGTTATTGTGAAAACATTCAAAAATACTGTTAAAGGGAAAGGAACAATCACACTTAAAATTTTAAATATCACTTCCATCTCCATTGTTCTGAAAAATTTTTACCACATGAACAATAAAACTTCATCAATGAAATTCATTAACTAGACTTTTCCACCAAAACAGAATCCACTAATAGATCCTTCTTTCAGCTTAAATTTGCCTTAATAACCCTAGAGAGTTGGAAGATAAACTATAATAAAAAAAAAAGAAAAATCAAACCCAACCCTTCCAAGATATTTTAGAAAAGATCTAAGGAAAGTTCTGCTTGATGCTGAAACATGCACATGAAAGCTTAACAGTTTTCAGAGGAAAATACCACAATTCATGAGTATCTACAGTTTCTACATAAAAGCAGGTTTTATGGAAGGCAACATCTGTGTATGAAACAGCAGGTGCTGCCTTTAGCTGGTCCAAATTGAGATTCTTAAAGGGGGGAGCGGAGGTTGGAACCAAACAAAGTCAAAACCTGATTAAATCCACTGCTTCCAGTTACTGTTTTATAACACTGCGAGTACTGTACACAATGCCTTCTGCCCGAACACGTTCAAGTATTGGTCCATACACATTCTTCGTCAAGGGTATAACCATGCCTTTGGCAGTTATTTCGCCTGAAATAAAGGTAAATTAAGAGTTGTCACTGAACATCCAAACATGCAGATTAAAAATTCCTGTAAAGAAGACAGGAAGGGTCGGATAAATTCAAACAATATATACATATGTACACTTTGGAAACACTTCATATATGCTTTCTACAGCAGGAAGATACAGAGGGTTGCAATACTGTTACTGAAGTCGGAATAGCCACTTACCATCTAGAACCATCTTAGCAGCAATAGCCGCAGGGTATCCTACTGTTTTAGCCATTGCAGAATGTCCTTTGTTATCCCCATAGACAACCAGATCAATAAATTTGTCTTCCAAATGACCAGAAGGATGCCTGAGACCTATTTCGTTTCTCATAATAATCATATCTCTCTCTCCAGTGCCTAAGAGAAAAGCACACAAACTGTATTTCAGGTCCATCAAGATGAGATTCCTGAGGAGCCAGGCTCTACATATACACAGCATGTATATCAGGGAAGTGACTGAAGGCAAGGACTATTAAGGAAGACAGAATACTAAGATGAAACTAAAAATGTAACTGGGAAAGAAAAGGATAAATTGGAGAAGTAGAGAACATCACAGTACATTAAAAACCTAACATGAAGGTTTATTAATGAAGGTGAGTAAACTAATCTAACTATGGCTGATAAAAGATATGGACTTGTTCCACTCAAACACATGAGAAGAATTTCTCACATACCAAAGGGCAGCTTCATCTCCATGTGCTTTGCAAGAGCCCCCACAATGGAATCTGCTGCTGGAACTGGTTCATCTCCCAGTAAACCTAGCCTGGCAGAACAAATGAGAAAGGCTTATATCATTGCCTATAAACAGCTTCATCTCAGTT
The DNA here is from genome assembly GCF_003031625.1 of Empidonax traillii. NCBI lineage: Eukaryota > Metazoa > Chordata > Aves > Passeriformes > Tyrannidae > Empidonax > Empidonax traillii. The sequence goes on from NW_020955717.1 coordinate 102,877, forward strand.
TTATAATTTCCAGCTTGTTCAGCATACCAGTTTAACAGTCTCAACATGAACCAAAATGGCTAGAATTGCAAACATTTTAATTTTTTTTTAAATATTTAAAAATCACTGGAACATTGTTACCATTCCACTGCCTCCAGCTGACTTTTGTCCTTTTCCAGTTTGCTAAATACAGCTTCTTTAAGAACATGGTGCTCAACGGGAGGCTTAATTCCAAGCAGTTTGCACATGAGCTCTTTCTGCATTAAAAAAAAAAAAAAAAAAAAAAAAAGGTTCATGAAGACATTTGTTACCACACTTTTTCAGTCAAGGTTTTGAAAACCTCCACTAAGCTCAGTTAAAATTCAGGACTTCTGACAAGACAGATTATCTTTAAGAGAAAGTGGGATAATCTTAATCACAGGGGGTGAGAAGAGTGCCTATCTTTTTGTGAAACACTTTGTGCCCCAACCCTCAGCTGCTTCCCCCTACTTTTTAGTCTTATTCCTTTCTCTGGCAGTACAGAAAAAACATAGAAATCTGCATAAACAAGGAACACTGGGAAGATGTTAGGGTGCAAGAGAAGCCACCTGCAGACCGCCAGAGTTGGGAACTTAGGGATATGATATCTTTCAGTTGATCTAGAAATGGAAAATGTCCCTCTCAGAATGAAGGAAACAGACTGATAAGAGCTCTGGCTCTCTGATGAGAGCTCCAAGGCTCTGGCAATCCTGGAAGTATTACCAAAGAGCTTTTTGAAGATTTTTTTGCATATCTGAAGACCATTTTGTGCTAATTAGATGCTAATCCATCCACGCTTGCTTCATTCACAGCAAGACAAATAATAGAGAGCCATAAGCGAGATATGAAGCAAACAAGAATTGCAGAGTCTCTTTAGAAGCTCAGGTTAGCTCATCTCTTCTGCTTCGCAGGCAGAGGAGATAAAGGGAAACTACCAAGACATAAAAATCTTGCTAAGACAATGTTTGCAGTGAAAGTAATGAACTAATAGTTATTTTCACAGGTTACATAACTCTACTTCTTATTCACTGAGGCTAGAAGGACTAGCCTCAAATTGAACCCTAAAGCTTAAAGTGGACAAAAAATTAATAAAAAAAAAATAATTTCTCATATGGTTGTACAAAAACTCCTCAAGTTTAGGAGAATGAGAACTGATGTAAGTTAATCAGAGCCAAAGAAGACTTTGCCCTCTTGACCTTCTGCTTTCTTGGTTCCAAGAAGACTCAAGACATTCTTCACTGGAAATAATGACATCATCAGAAAAATCCTGTGTTGTCCTCAAACCATTACACAGCACAAGCCTGGTGTCTTTTTCCAGATTAGTGCTTAAAAAAGCACAAAGATGAAGACCGATCTGAATTTTGTTCACCTGAGTAATAAAGTGTTGTTCTCTCAGGGGTTTGCAAAAGGGAAGACAATTTTTCTCAGAAGGCAGACAAACAGACCTGACAAGTAATAAGCTCTCTTTACCCCATATTGAAATATGACATTCCCTGCTTTCTCCACAGAGACAACCAAAATGTTGATTGTCAAATGTAATAGCAGTACCTCAGAGTCATGCCATGCTGCAATAAAGATGAAGTAAGGCACCCAAAATCAAGACAGAAAAGCAGCATAACAGAAGTCAAAAAAAATGCTTGCATGGAGTTATAACAGAAAAAAAAATTAATATACTCCTTTATGCACAATCTCTTATTTCTTTATGTAAGTAGTATGTAAAACAAACTTTTACACTGAAAATCACGAGCCAGTACCAATATGGACACTGCAAACTCACAGCACTGAGGGCCAGACTCTGAGTAACAGAATATTTAAGACAATTCATAAAAATATAGCCATGACTTTGTGTAGCTGAGTCCTGAAAGCCTCCAATGTTAGAGATTCCAAAGTCTCTCAGGGAACCTGTTCTAGCACTATATTACACTCCTGCTGAAGAAAGTGTTCGAATTTCCAGGAACAGAAATCAGAGAAGATCAGGATGCAATACAAGATTCCCGATGCTAAGTACACCCAAGCCTAGCAGTGAGAAAACCATCCATAAAATAGAGAAAAGAAGGCAGAGTAATCAAAGTTACTCACCCAGGTTAAAGGTGGGGTGGTTGAGCTTAGCAAAGGGTAAGGATCTGGGTTAATTAATCCTAGTTTTACAAAGCCTCCCATAGTTTTGGAGAATCCCTGAAATAAAAGAATAACATCATTAAATATAATTAACACTTGAATTATGACAGAAAGGACATACACATTCCTCAGGCCATGGACAAACAAAAGTAACTTAAACCTTGGCATAAACCGTAATTCTGTAGACACGTTATGACAGTCATAAAAGCTTTTTCAAACCTTCAATATGGTTTTAGATTTATTCCTTCATAATGTATATTGACTGAGAATATAATTAAGAAAAAGGAAATCTGAAAGAAAAAAGATTCTGTTTTGATTTCACTTTGTGCACCTGACAAATGAAAGGAAAAAAGTCGATCAGCTAGAAGGCAAACACATTGATCTCTTAATATTTTACTTAGCTGGCCACAATTATAAAGCTTCGGAAATTCAAGATTTCTAGTTACTTAATGAAAAACTTTCTCCATTTCAGGGAAAACCATAATTTTCTGTAAGGTTTTTACATTATGTTTTTCATGGAAATATAAGCAACAGAACTGTAAGTTCAAATTTTTATCAAGTAAAGAGAATAGATCAATTCTTAAAACCACTTAAAACACCACACAAACCCACCAGAATTATTTTTTTTTTTTGATCTTCTATTGATCTGACACCAAATACAGAGCCAGAATAAAAAAAAAAAAAAACACAGATACAGACTATGCAAAGCCCACTGACCAGTTGCCTAAAAGGAGTAAAACTTTTTTTCTGGTTTGCAACAAACACCTGTTAAATACAGCAAGTAAAGCTATATTAAAAAAATGAGATAATTGTTTTCAGTTATCTCTCAACTGGAATAGTGAAGAGCTCATAAATAGCAAGTGCAGAGCTATAAAAGCCTGAGCTTTAAATACACAGTTTTCTTGAAATTACAACATTCATCTCTTGAGGAAAACAATAATTGCTAATAATAACACCAACAACTTACTTTGTATCTTAAGGTGCCTCTCAGTAAAGTGCGAGCTGTCTGAATACCATATGGCTCAGCATATTTTGTACTGTCTCTGTTAGGAAAACCTTCGAGATTTAATCCTGGGAAAAAATCCATTGGAGTAACAGAATCCAGTAATGCTCCTCCAGCTGGAATATTGATAATCTAAAGGTTTTGAAAGAGTAAATAAGCAAGTGTTATTTTCGTGCACTCTTATTCAATTTATTTCAGAACACAAAAGATAAAGTATGCTGAAAAATAGAAAAAACATGCTTAGTGTTTCAGGTGCAAACAAAGGCCCAATCTAAATTGTGAAAGGAGATTCCGCCCCATATGCTCCCTGCTTTTTGGTCAAATCATTTATTATCTTAGGGGTTTTTGTGCAGGAGGAGAAGGCAAATATAAACAGTATGGTGTGGGGTTGTTTCTTCTCTTTTTAAAGATTAAAGATATAAAGTTGCTGCCCATGTGTATCTTTACTTGAGGCTACAAAGCACAGAGAGAACACACTATTGAAAGGAAACAAAAAAGACATTGACTAGCTCTATTATCACTCCCAGCCACAGCCTTGAACTCTTCTTCCTTCAAGAAGCTAATGCCCAGATCTGCTATGCAGCATCAATGAAAACTAATTTTCTGATTTCTGAGCAAAGGGGCAAGGCTTACTTCTAGAAGAAATACTAATGCAATGAAGTCTGCAGCTATGCCAAAAGATCATCTTGTGTTTGCCAGACAAGACAGGTGTGTGAAAGAATCCTACACAATGGTCAAAGACAGATAAGTATTTAGTGGCAAGGAGAAAAAAAATTGCAGAATTTAGTGGCAAGGTTTCCCAGTGCTCTCATAATGAATAATTCATATGCATGATCTAATTTTTCCTAGCAATGGGTGAACCAGATCAGAATTAAATCGGAAACATGTTCACATTTTCCATGAAACTCTCTCATCTTAAACTTTTAACTATGTGTTGTTGCTTTTTAAACAATGATCCAATGTACAATCCTTGAATTTCTCCTTTCTTGCAGTAGAGTACCATAATGTCATGATAAAACATCTCAAAAGATTTCTAAGTTTTGCAGATAAAAAGAGTTAGGTAATTAGCTAAACTTTACAGTAGTTATACAAGGCAGTCTCCTTGACAATTGTAGTAACTACTCTGAGCAAGTGACAGTAGACACAGAATTGTGACAATGGCCTACAATATCTTTGCACAAATCAGTTACAGTCTTTCCATAAAACAGATGTGATGCCATCTGAGAGGCTGCACAAGCAGCAAAACAAAGCATATATAAAACACGTAGAAAAACACAAAACCCATTCAGTATTACAGAATGCACCAAAAGAAAAAGAAATCAAGAGTTCTGCTATACACTGCACAATTACAAAATGAAGCTGTTTGGTTAACAAACATGACTAGATAGAAAAGCAAGTAGAAGAATGCACTCTCACCTTTGTTTCACAGGGCCAAAGACAGGGCAATTAAGTGCCAAAAGCAACACCCAACAGGGATGGAACTTGAACCCAGAAAACCAACTCCAATCCAGTGCTTTAGTCATTAGAACACATTCCCTCCTTGCAATCAGTTTCCACATAGTAAGCAGAATTAAGCTGGTAGCAGCCAGTCGCCATCATGCTCCAAATAATAGGACTAAGTGATGTACGCAACTGCCTTAGGCACCTGACTGACACTGGCTTGAAAGTAAATAGCACCTTAAAAATCCCAATTCCCTCCTTAGCCCAATACCACCTTCTTTGTCAGGCTTTAAATAAAAATGTTCACATTACTTCACCTCTCCATCTTTTAAATATGTAGCAGACTGAACTGTATTCAGCAACACTCCTTGTGGACTCCAGCTGAACTTGTATCTCAGAGGATTGTCAGAATGCTCCGGAGCTGGCAGGCCGCCACAGAAAGAAGTGTAGGATATAACCTGTCAGATTCATCCACAGGAAAGAAACAGTGAAGAGAAGACAAACCAGGATGCAAACAGCACAGAGCTATCCTGCAGAATCCCCATTAGTTCTTAAAATTTCTGTTGACATTATCCCCCAAATGGGCCAAATTAGAAGAATCTGCAGTGAAGAGGGGAAAACAAAACAATTTTACTGAGCAACAGTGCTAAGCTGTCCCACTGCAGACACTGTTCATAAGGGAGAGGAAACCAAAACATACACTGGGGCATGGCCATCTTAGTTGAAAAAGTAAAACGTCCAGCATCTGTCACACTTCAGTTACACATTAGTTGCTACCAAATTCCAAGCACCAGCAAAAGTAAAATGCCCAGAGTCTGTTATACCTCAGCTGGGGTTAACAACTTTGCTAACAGAAATTTTGCAGAACTACCTGTTAACCTTACCGTAGCACCAACTTCTTTTGCTTTGTCAATGCATTCCATTGCCAACATATGGTCAAGACCAGGATCCAAACCCATTTCACTGACAACTGCAATACCAGCAGCTTCTACACTAAAAATAACAGAAATACAGAGCCATCAGAATATTCATTATCCTTTTATTCTGTAAAATTGTCCAATAAAGGCCCAGTGAATTTCCCCCAAAGTAAATTCTGGGCTCTATCAGCAGCTTGTGGAAAACAAAAAAAAACAGAAGTAGATGCTAAAACCTGAACAGTGACAATTGTCTAAGAGCTTTCTAACTTTTGCTTCTCTTACTTCACTGCAAGACCTGTAACATTTTTCTGGTAGAAAAAGAAATTCCTACCAGCTGCTCCACATCCCACATTCTCCTGGACAGTGCTATAATGCAGGAAGGTAGTAATGCAGAGGGCAGCACAGAGATAGTCATAATTGCCCTGAAGAGCTCCTTCAGGTGAGAGGGATTGAAAGGTCTACTTTCCCAAATTAAAAGTATTAGGGTTTCCTTTCTTTTTCCTAATAGTTACCGACACTCCCAGAGAAGCTCACTTATCACCACAAACTGAGGATTTATTTTATTTTCAAAATCACTTTGTGTTTTGACAAATGAGAAGTGCCTTTTTTTCTTTCCTGAAAGCATGCCATGACCTCAGCAAGAAGGAGAGGAGGGCTCCTAAATCTCATCATCTGCAACATTGGTTCTCTATCTGTCTAGCTTTTTCTGTTTTATCTTTTGTAAAGACACAGCATGTACAGTTCTCATTTCACTTGAATGTACTTCAGATTTTCTGGTACCATGACTAAGAGGACCCCCTAGATGAAGCTCCATGCCAAAACAATTTCCAAGTACATGGTAAGTAGGACAACAGAAACATTAGAATAGTTAGAGCTGTCACCAATTTGAGAATAATACAGCGTGCCTATCCAAAAAAAAGGGCATGAAGAAGGAGATTACTGTAGGTACAATAAGCCAAGAATGAGTTTTTATTAGGGGAAGGCAAAGGATGACAAACAAGCTTGCTGGTAGAACAGGAGAGTCCAGCTGCTCAACTTAAACTTCAGATGATTCTGACAGGTCTGAGGGGAGAGAAAAAGGCACAGTAATATGAAATAAGATGATGAATGCAGGAAAGTACATTCCAGTGTTTAGAGCACTAGTATAATGAGGTTGGGGTTTGCACTCTTTGCTCTGCTCTGCCACATGCACCTTTGGGGAAAGGTACTGAGTCCTCCAGCACAGAAAGGAGAGGATTAAAAATGCAGAAAACACTAATTCACACCAAGCATTGCAGGTGTAACAGACTGCAAAATATTCAGATAATGCACTAAAGAAGAAAGCAAAACCAGGGAGATGCTACTGTCACACCTACCTCTCCTGGAGCTCTTTCATAGCTGGTGTTAAGTAGCTGGCTGTTACCAAGTTCACTTTGTTCTCAATACATTTCTTAGCAACGAAAGGATGTGCTGAATAAGGTAGCAAACTACAAATGAAAGAGAATTATGCAACATCAAAATTCAACCACTTACTTATGCTGTCACTAGAAAGACACAAATGTTTTTTGTATGCCTACAAAAGAGCTCAAGTAATAGCTCAAAAAGACAGTCATATCCTGAGCAGGTTCATACCTACATAAGTTAAATGGTACAGCATTCTTATATACACTCAGATCAGGGCACCAAATAATAGGGGGGTCATTCTTGAAACAGCATCTTTTGTCACACTTCTATGTAAAACACAAACCACCGACCTCTTTCCAAAGCCACCTTCTAAACAGGCATGGCTGCAAAACCACACCTGTCAAAGTTTGCATTACAAAGCTCTTGATGAAGTAGTTTGTGAAAGTACTTCATTCCATGCTCTGCATGGAATGAAAACAACACTCATGACATCCATGGCAAAAGAAAGAGAAAGGCAAGGACTATGAAGTTATTTCCTTCCCTGCATCAATACCTGGCATTAATTCTTTCTTAATGGGATATTCAGGAGAAATGGCCAAGGTGTCAGAATTTTGCCTCCTCTTATGAACATGCACATTTGATTCCAGGAACACAAACTGGCCCCTCACACAAATGTTTGTTGAAGGGAGTCCACTTCACTATTGACCACTTCTGAAGAGATGCTGCAGACAAAAACTCTTTTAAAGTCCTGATGCCTTGCTACATGAGAAGGCACTGGCCAGTAACAACTACTTACATTTAAAAATGGCCCCAGTCCTTGGACATTAAAAAAAAAAAAAAGTTACTGTATTGATTTAGATCAGTCAACTAGGAGAAAGAAGCATCATGACTTAATTTTGAGCCTATCATGTTTTACACAGAATTCTGACCTGATCACAAGGTCATGTTTCTTCACCAGAGAAGACAGCTTTCCCTCATGCTTAAGGACATCCATATGAACTGAAGTAACATTGCTGTATTTTTTTGTCAGTTGTTCGAGTTGCTCCTTCATGACAGATACTGTTTTAAAAGTAAAATGCATAAATCATTACCTAAAGATGAATTCAAGTCTTAAGCACACCCATGTATAATTGTGCTATATTTCCCAAAGTTGCATGGATGTTTTCCTTCACTAATAGTTGAAGAGAAATCAGGCATAAAGCACTTTACTTACCCTAAATAGTCAATTTTCTCATCAATTACCATTGTCAAAACAGTTATAACTCAAGAATAAGAATCTACAAGGAATACTTACTCGCAGAAGTAAAGAACCACTCACTGCTAAACTGTGTAATGAGAACAGATTTGCAATTTATTAGCAGCTTTGTGGGAGTACTTCACAAAAGTTTTAACTGCAGTTTTCCTATCAGCAGACTAAGTCAGCACAAATTATTCACACAAAACTACAAGTTATCTCACTTCTTTTCCATTTTACTGAAATATTATATTGTATTGCACTGACTCTTGGGGGAAGATTGCAGCAGAAAAACTGTATGCCCAACATGTTTAAAAATCATGTTTGGATTAGCATCATCCTGCCAGAAAACAACCATTTTCAACTAGTGTAACAATTTATCTTGAGGCCTAAAGTATTTTAGGTCACTATGTAGTACACGTTTGTACACGTTTTTGCCTGGTTCCAAAACAGTTACTTCTCTAACCTGGCCAATTAAATTCAGAGGTGAAGTATTCAATCAGTTTTTGATTGTCGTATCTAGTTCTGCAAAGGCTCAGACTACTTCACTGAAAAGCAAAAAGCTGACTAGAAGTCCAGGAGGGAAAAAAGCCCATAAAGAAAAATTTATTTTTCTTTTTCAGGCTCTGCTTAAGTGAGACAGCAAAACCTTAATGAGTTTCAAGGTCTAGATGAACATGCAAGTTCAAATGCAGCTAACTAACAGATTTAGTAAACAAACACGTGCTCAGAAAAACTTACTCCATCCTTCATTCTATATAGCCATACATTTATAGATCAATCTGTTCTAAAAAGAAATCTTTCAAAAATTCTGTTGCAATATACTGTAACAGAATTCCTATTTACAACGAAGAACAGCTTAATAATTTAAAGCAAAACCAATTCACATCATTTACCATTTTTAACATAATAAAGATAGAAGCATTGTGCTTTAGCTTAGGTCAAATATTACTAAAAGGCCCAGATTCAATCTGACTAGTTTTAATAGTTCCCTATGGCTTAGTCCTACCAATCATGATTACAATAATATTATAACTAAATGGGGTAAATCCAGTCTCTGCCTGTCTTCACTTCCCTCCCATTTTAAGGAAAGTAGAACTGAAAAAGAGATCCACAATAACACAGCCAGTACTTGCCACATCTGACTGATTTCCTGCCCCAGCTCACCACACTGCCAGCACAAAACAGAGGGAACTCAGCCAGAAATAAGGAGTGGCCAAAGAAGGAAGCAGGTGGGGCACAGGGTTATGGAGAATTAAAAGCATCTGTGCCTCTAAGTTGGGGCCTTATTTCCTTATGACCTTTCCACACTCGGGGGGAAAAAAGATTGCTGGACGGTGATTCTTCATACCCTACTAATAAAATTGTGCTGAGAAAAAGTGCTAGGTAAAATCACTTACAAATTCAAACTAAAAAAAGTTGATTACATGAAGGTTTGTTTCCCAATTAAGGTTTCTAACATTTGGATTTAAAGTGGTGTAGCCTGACAGTAGGAAACCACACATGGCACTGTGGTGTGCGTTTTGTGCTGCCTGCACCTAGTTGCCTGCTGTCAAATATTAAACAAGTAATATCTTTGTATCTCTTTCCTTCCGAGTGTGTGCTGTAGAAACTGCATGTTTTTAAGCTACCCAGATAAGAGGCACCTCCTATGTTTGCTCAGTGCTTGGCCAAACAGATCTTCCAGTTCACCTAGTTTCCCTTCCTGCTACTGTATTGCAGGAACTAGATGCAGCCTCTGTACTGGTGGGGGATGTTCACCACACATTGCTGTAATCCTTCCTTGTTCACCAATTCAGGCAGTATTGATAACCAGGGTACAGCTTTCTTAGAGTTCCCCTCTTCCTCCTGGTAAATCTTCTCCCAGGGTCAAAAGTACTATGGTTATCACCATGAAGGGTACCAAAGCCAAGTATGAAAATAGCATGAAGGGAAAAAAAATGAACCAAAGCAACAATAAAAATCAACAGAAATACAACCATAACTTTTAAGCTAAACCACTTCCCAGCAAAGTATCTTTCAGGCAATACAGACTTTGTTTTAAATCTGAAGTGACAGAATCAGGATAAAGTCATCGTTAAGAGTACAGAAACCAGTTACTGAGATCCCCAGCCTGAAACACGCTAAAGAGAAAACCAAAACAGAGGAACAAAGAAGCAGACATGTGGGGCTCATGGGAAGATCAGAGTCTGAAGTTTTACCATCCTGACAGTGGTTATAACAACAGCAAAGAGTTCACTCATACAGATGTCTATAAAAACATTTTCAGCTTCTTGTTATTCGAGACTGAAAACAAAGCCAAACACCAACTGACTGACTAGCTACAAAATCAATCCCAAGCCCAAAGCAGGAAAAAATACTTCTAATTTCCCTACAGGTTACACATGCAAACAGTAAACTTTTAACATGGCTATGTAATTTTCAAAACAATTATATAAAACCAAAATGCTCAAAAATCTATAAAATCCTTTTCTGCTTTGAATAATAACAAAGATTTTCTTTATCTGTTCTCAGAACGACATACATTTATTATTTATGAGAAAGGTTCTGCCACATTAGCAGATTTCAGTAAGACGTAATTTTGTAACAAAAATAAACAAATTCTTACATACCAACTGTGATGCCAATGTTGGAATCTCTAGTGAGATATTCAAGTACAGGGCCAGAAACATACCCAGATCCAAGCACTAAAACCTTCTTCTCATCACCCATCTTTAGTGACTGAGCCTGTTCCCTAGAATGTGTTACAGGCAAAATTAAAAACCACACAGAAGGAAACTGTAAGCTGCTAAGGTTAAGAGAAGAAATATGTTTTAGCAAGTCTACAAATCAAGAGCTCTGTTCAGACCAAGACTCAAGCTCCTAATTAACTGATTCAGGACCATCTAGTACTTCTTCCATTCTTCTGCTGCATAACTTCTAATTTCTTTCCTCTAACATAAACATGACCAATTCATCAACATCTCTTCTGCTTCTCCAATTGTTAATGGCTGTTCATCAAAATTTTCCTCAGTGTTTTCCAATGCCCAAATTTCTGTAATCTGATCACATGAGGACCACCAAGCTGTCTGTCATGCTGGGCTGTCAGAAAGGAATTTCAGTCTCTGTCTTGCTCCCTTTAAATCACAGGTAACTGTTAAAGTATGCAAAACCATTCTGGTGAAAGTGTATTTTGTGTAAGTTATACTAGGTTCATATTGGTCCATCATAGGAACATGATAGTCAATAAAAGCCAAATAAAAGTTAATGCCCAATTAAGAAATCATCATTGCAGACAAGGATTCAGATTTGCAAACCATCATAGAGTGTTTCAACCAAACTACTACTACTCTCATAAATAAATATAAGCAGATCTCCAAAGTTTGCAACGTAAAGGAGGGTATTGTTAGCAGGTTCTGCTTTTCCATCAGCTAAGTGAACAACACCAGTGAACAAATAAACATCACATACAACACACAGATCTGCAGAAATATAAAAAATCTGCCCACAAAAACCCCCTTTGGAATGAAGTCTCCAGATTCTCAGAGTAGTTCACACAAGACCATGCAAGGGATTATGGAGGAAGAAAAAAAAATCAGATCATTGCGCTGTATGAGGAATAAGAAAATTCGCTATTGAGACAGCCTCTTGAGGGGGTCTATCAAGCAGCACATAACTGAAGTCTTTGAGAAGCAAGGAGCATGTTACTTTGTGTGGAAAATGCAACTATAGTTCATCATACACAAGTTCATAACCACAAGTCTCAAAGCTGCCTGAGGAAATTGGAGAAGTTTGGGATGCAGAAATCAACACACATTATGCTTTTAGTGCATAATGCATGCAGTACTTACAGTCAGACCAATTTAAACTTTTATATCATGTACAGTGCAGCTGTCATTGACCACGAACATGAAGACAGAGGTACCCACTTATTGTCAAATTAACATTTTTCATAGGTAAACTATAGATGCTTGTAAACAGCGGGGAGCAAGGGGAAGGGAAGGGATATCTATATTGTTTATGTTTTTGTTAGCTTAATCCACTCAATGATACCACTGGCAGATAACTACTATGACAGGGTTTGGACAAAGTGGTAGCTAAAGCTGTAGCTACAGGAATGTAATGAAAAGTCTGAGAGTCTCACAGAATCTCCTGAGTACATTCAGTCACAGAACAACGCTACATAGCACAGCACTTGAGCCATACAAGATGTAACTAGATTCAAGGTATATTTAAGAGCCTTTTGCTTTCAGCTATTCCTTTCAAATGACTGTATGTTACATCCATTTCAAAAGGACAAGGAGTTACAGAGTAATACTGGTATGTGGCTGTTTTCTGCAGCTCTCTAGTAAAAAAGTTTTTATAACTCAAGAAAGAGAAAAAATTACAGTTTTCCCAACTTCAGTAGAAGTTATCAACACATGTTAATGTTTTAGGCAATGTGCATGAAGAATTAGGGAAATCATCAAGCATCAAATTTAGACACAATGCAATATAGATGCATTCCACTAAAACACGAGCCAATAAAAGCAAAAGTGGAGACAGAATGCAGATGGGGGAGGTTGTTTTAAAAGCTATAAATTACCTGCTCTCTCTCAGTTTCTGGATATATTGATACTTAGGTGTCAGTGAACCGTTGGATGCAATCACTGCCTGAAAGTATATGAAACAAATTTTGAGGGTTTTATGTATCTATGTATTTCAAAGCAGAAGAAGACAAGAAGAGTGCCAAACTGAAAAACTTACACCTTGAACAACAGATGAGTAATTCTGTTTTTCAAGAGGTTCTGAGCCTTCTGATAACAGCTGTGGAGATAAGTTATTTCAAATCAGGTCATTTATTACCCATTATTTTTTCAAAGTAAAACATCAAGATTTCAACCAACATTTAAATGCATGCAACAATACCAATATCTTATAAATCTGAAATTCTTCTGGTTACAATAATTGTCACTTGACTTTTAGGAAAATATAGGAATTCAAACAGTGGTCTGACTGTAAGTGAATGTTGGGTGTCCAAGAAAATCAGATTTAGACATCTACTGCAGGGTAAAGAAGCAGTGAACTACCTGCCAGAGCCTGTTTCCTACTACAGAAAGTGTTCTTGACAAATCCCTAAGACATCCAAGTCATTGATGTCTCATTCATATTGTGTTTGAAAGGATTGACTTCAAAACCTTTTTTCTTTTTTTTGGAAGTACAAAGTCAGTTATGTTCTACAGCAGATTCCAATGTATACAGGAGACCAGAAAAGCAGCAAACAAGCAGACCAAAGTCCAAGTCTTTTACCTTCCTGTTGGACACATAGGACCTTACCATCTCTTCTATATACGGGAAAAGCATATCGCCAAAGTACTCAGTTGCTTCTATAGGAAGCTGAGCTGGCAGATTGTCAATGGAACACATCAGAATCCCTGAGCCTTCCACACTGAAAGAGAGAACACAGCGCTTCTAAACTACTTCTTGGTAACTGAAAAATACCACCTTTCAGAACTGTTCTAAGCACATGATTTTTCAATATAATGTTTCACTGTACAAATTACATTGGAAAGCAATAAAAAGTAAGGGCTCTCCCACCTGTCATGAGTAATATGCTGGTCAGCATCATACATACAAAATGGATTATCAATTGTTGTACACTCCGTCATAAATTCTATAGATCCTCCAGTGTCTGCTGAAATGTCACATATTGCCAGAAGTCTAAAGTGATTAAACAAAAAAACAATGGAACAAGGCATTATATAAATTACTAAGAAAGATAGGTATAAAAGGCCACAAGTGAGCAGAAAATAAAAGAAATGTGAGAATATGTATCTGACTTGTAGCTTTGCTCATCTTAACCAATTTAGAAGTCAACTAACACAAACAATGATATCTGGAAATGTAATGGAAATCTGGCCCTACTTTAGTCATCAGATTTGCATACACATCAACAGAACTCATATTTTATGTGTAACTTCTGAAAGACTGGGAGAATCTGTTCATCCATCATCTTTTCTCTCTAAGCCATGTGCTGCCAGCACCTCTCATTCATTATCCATCTGCCAATTCCCTCGAGCAGTCCCTGAGAAAGAAAGGTGTCATGAGTGGGCAGACAAGAGATAAAGACTCGATTCTTCACCAGAATACATGTCCTCCCCAGTTCCATGACTGAGCTAGCCTCCAAGAGAACTATTACACAGGGCTATTACACAAAGGATGTCCCCCAGCCCCAGTGAAAGGAGACTAACCATTGATTTGCTCCCCACACTCCACTCTTAAAGCTACACAGGTTTATGAACATTTCCACTATGTGTGGCAGAAATAAGAAGTGTTAAGGAACAGTTAATTGAACTTGTACAAGCTAAATGACATGGTAGGAAGAATTTTCCCAAAAACTCTGCTCAGGCAGAGAAACTTCTAGCAATATTGGAGCAGTAGGTACATTCCCAAACATCACACTGTTTGTATTGGATTATATACAAGGATCAAGGGCAGAACTACCTCTGCAGAAAGACAGCTGATGCCTGTCAATCATTTCTACTATGATGTTTTCAAAAACTCCAAACTGTGAAAACAAGACTGCAAAGCACAAGAGAACAAAAGCACAATCAATGTGGCATTGAAAAACATGCAAGAAGAAAAACGAAAGAAACATAATTACTAAAAGCTGTGGTGAAATTGCCTAGCGTTATGCCTTAATCATGGTGTTACATGGTAAAATGAAGCATCTTACTTGTGTGGTAACTCAGGACAGCCCTCTGTTGCACCATCAGCAGATCTAATTGGCACCAGCAGCTTCTGAGTATCCTGCCGACTTAGCAAGCGAGGAGTATGTTGCTCCCAGTATATGCCATTAATTAAACAAGTTGTGTAGGGTGCAACCTGCAAAGAAAGTTACAGATGCCTGATGTTCTTATCTAGTACTTTAGGAAGCTAAGAGCACCTGATCTAGCATTTTAAGTTAATGCTCTCTCAAATGATGAATATGCAAAAGTTTAGTAACCACTAACACTCTATAGAAAACCTTTCATAAATGCGATGGTTCGGACAGAACAGAAGAGATGCTCACATCAATGTGAAAGCGAGAAGTGTAATTTTCTGGATGTTTTTCATAGTCTACTGGATCATATATTCCATCACGTTTCCGTACAAGATGATGGTGACGACTTAACACTGTCCCATAGACTTTTCTGAGGTCTGAAGTTAAAAAAAAATAAAATAGCTGTTACACTTGCACAAAAAGGGTTCCAGTGTTTTCAAACGCTTTGTTGTCACAGCTTACCTCCAGATCTGGAAACTTCCTTTAACTCATGTGGTTCCACAAACTCACATGGGAGGGCGTTGAACATTTCTTGAGCACCCTGAAACCATGAAGTATGATTCAGAATAAGCAGACCATAAATGTAATGTAACACTGCTTATTTGATATTTGAAAACATATAAAAATGCCACACACAGTTTGACAGTCGTGCCAGAGAACATCTTCAGAGATGTACACACTGTTTCGCATACACCCCTGCTTACCCAAAACCAAGCTGAACGGGCAGCAAGAAATTTACATTGTTCCCCACTACTGCAGACTGCCTAATACACAATCCAATGCCTGGTTCATATTTCTAATGGCTGAGCTGGGAGGCCTCAACTCAGCCACAACAGATGGTTTAACAGCCACTCTGAGGAGCAGTTTCTCTTTAGGGAAGACCCCTGAAGCCACTCCTCATCAACCAGGCTAAGCACTACTAGACAACTTCCCCAGTGAGCTGTGATCACAAACACAAGCCTTTCAAACACACCATCTTTTTGTCTAGAAAGGACACATTTATGTGGTCAGTGATTTCACTTTATAGATGGAGCCTTGTTAACTGATGTTTGCTGTCAAAGCCAGGAGTAAGCCTTTTCCCCATTTCACAGAAAATGGCTTTAAAGTCTGGCAGGCCAATTCAATGCTATACAGATACAAAAGGTCAGCGAGTATTAGAAAAAATAACTCTTTCCCCATTCTTTAATTGGGTGCTTCAACATACCTTGGAAGCCCAGAGTCAACAGAGACAGAAATCATGCAGGGGGGAAAGGAGAAAGAAGCAGCAAGATTTAATCCATTTTTCACAATAAGAAGCTAGTGTGTCAGCCTTGTCAGGCATGATCTCACCTTAAACATTTTCGATTATGTTTCTTAAAAAATCTTGCTAGAAAAGGAAAATGTGAACTCCAAGCAATCAAAATAAAGCCACCAGCCCATTTAACCTGATACTTATCAAATGCCAAGGATTTCTATTAACAATAATATGGCATTTCATTTTGAAGACAATTCTTACCTTAGAAACATTACCAGTGCCTGTAAACACAAATGTTAAGGGCCCCACTGACTTTGGCATCAATCCCAGTGAAATTTCATACCCAGCATCTCGTACTGCTTGCACAGCCTGACTGCTATTCCTGTAGTTGTGTGCCATCCCAATGTGCTGAAATCAAAGGCACAAAACCATCAAGATGTTTGCACACATTTAAATACAGATAATTAGCAGATGCCCAAATGTCATTTTGCTAAAGACAAATATATACACATATACTCTTACCATGAAGGGAGTGTGATGTCCCAGGGCTAAAAATCGTAAACCTAATCCATGTAGAATGTTGATCATTCCTGTTGTTTAAAAAAAAAACAAACAAAAAAAAAAAAAACACCAGACCATCAGTGTAAATTACAAATACGCAGTTAGAAACTGAAGAGACTGACTGAAACCTAAAATCACCCTAGATCTTTTTCCCATGTTTTAATATTATGCTTTACTTTTAAAGAAAGTCTAATAAAACCAGAGAAGGAGAAATTCAACAGCAGTCCATGACCTTAAACCTCCTCTAGGCCCACCTTATGCATTTCAGTACTATTTAATACTCAGATATACTTTTATGAGATGCATCCACATCACCAGATTCCAAAGAAGGAGATAAGAGAGTCTTCTGAAGAAACAGAGTTCAAGTTCAGTAGAGAGGAATGAGAACCACGCCCCACAAAAATAATTGTAAGTGTATAACAGAGTGACAAACAGATGCTGTAAAGCTCTCAGGACTGACAGCAGCCTTTTATTTCCAAAAACCTAGTAAGTTGATCTCTTGATATTTAGTCTGCTCCAGATTAGTTCAACGGACAAACAGGACTTCAAGACAACATAAGATATCAGATTTGTCAGGAATCCACAGGACTATTTGACGTGTAGTCTCATGAAAGTAGGAGGAACAAACCAGAGTGGAAAAAAGCTGTTAAAAGCAAGAATTAAAAATGCAGTTAAAAACACACTGCAAGCCTCAACTTTTAGGAAATACAGAACAACCAGAAGGATTACAAGAAGTTACTTGTTGCAAGCCTGCCTTTGCTTTATGCACTATACCTGCTACACCAGCCCACTTTCCAAAGGCCACAACTCGCATTCCTTTATGATCGACCATTTTTTCATAGTCAAACAGTCGAATTTCCTGAAAATACACAGCAAACTGAGAATCAAATTTTTCAGTGAATGCAGTCAGTGGCCCATTGCTCTCCCAGGAACTACCTTTTCACATGCCTTTGTCATCCTTCGTGATAGAGGTTGATGGGTAATATAAGAAAGGTAACCAAATCACAACAAGATTGAAGTATAAAAATAAGAACATTATGGTTGTGTTGAATTCTTATTTTAAAGAGTCTCTGCACTGCCCGTGCCCTCTGGCACAGACCTTGCCAATATGCCACTCCAGATGCTGCAGGCCCATTCATATCCTCTGCCAAAAGGTTGCTCCTTTCTGCGTGAACTGCCTGCCTTCCTCTGTAACAACCAATACACACTCCAGCTTAGTGCTCAGATAGAAAGAGCTCCTCTTGAGCACACCACGCTCACAACTCACCTGCCTTATGT
The DNA here is from genome assembly GCF_003031625.1 of Empidonax traillii. Lineage (NCBI taxonomy): Eukaryota > Metazoa > Chordata > Aves > Passeriformes > Tyrannidae > Empidonax > Empidonax traillii. Next base: position 120,823 of record NW_020955717.1, read on the forward strand.
GCATGAACAGAGTAATGCTGCAAGCACAAGATTCTCTGAGCAAGAAATACTCATCTTCAGGAAAGGATACTAAAAACAGTCTTCATCAGCCAAATGCGCTACCAGAATGCACATGCTGAAAGTAATTGTACTAGGCAGCAAGCTCTTGATCACACTTAAGCACTAGGTTCAGTTTCCACCTCATAATAGCTGCCAATGGTCTTTACTATGGCACAATTTACCTGTCTTAAAATCTCATCCAGAAGGGGCATATTTGCCTCTTGGGCTTTAATAGTGTGAGAGAAGAAGGCATAGTTCTTTTTAGGGATTAATTTGTCCTCTGGAGGCCTCTTCACACCTATTATCAGAGAAGCCTCAGAAATATCTTCTTGAATGATGGCACCTGCTTTGATGTACTCCTAGCAAAGAGAAAAATCAGAGTAAATTTTTCTGTGCTTTTTCCTATTCAGATCTCAGCATATAAGCAACTAAAGCGGAGGAAAAGTTGATAATTCTACAAAGCAGAAACAAGTTACTGCATGTGATATATTCATAAATCTCTTTGATAAAGAGTTATCAAGTATCAAATTGAAATTCCATGCTATTATCCTATTTTACAAGGTCAAACATAATTATGTGTTATTAAAATCCTTCATCTTAAATTTAAAAAATACTACAAAAATTATATTTTACTAAATTTAAAGTATCCTATGGTATTGCAGTAATGAACAGTCTTTTATAATGTGCTGAAATACTTGGAAATAATTTAGAGAAAAATGACAAATTAATCTGAAGACTGATGACGTGATTTTATAAAACTGTATAAGGCTAAGTCCAAGCTGAAGAGCAACTTCTGAAGGAATGTTTTTCCATAGTATGATCTGTGCTTTGGTGAAAACTAGCACTGTGCCCTAATTAAAAGGTGATATGTCCAAGTGATAACTAATTCCCTACTTATGTTTCAATTTTTGTTTTCTCAGATATCTTACAGCTGAGTATTACTGCTGCTACAAGAACTGTAAAAGCTCTCTGTCCTCAAGCTAACTGCGCTGAAGGAAAAAAAAAACCCTCTCTTCTCATTTTACATGAGGAATGGGATTGAAGCGAGAATGGGATTCACCAGATTTGTTCTTTTAAAAAAATATGGGTTTTTTTTTTTGCCTTCATACAAACAGAAGACAAAAAACACCAATGTTAAATGAATTCGCAAACTTCTACTTCAAGAACACCTAGAACTTCTATGGAGACTGATGACAGGACAAGAAATTAATTAAAACAATTCCAAAACACCACCCCTGTGTTAACATTACATTAAAAGGCTAAACAAACAACTTCTTTTTCTTTCTACTAGCACATAATGATTCCTCATTTAACAATAAAATTTACATGTTTATGTTTTATTTCTTCATATGTTTTCTCATTAATAGCCTCTGAGTATTATTTTTCCTGTTCTATGGTTAATATCTGAACTATGGTTTTGCTTATCTCTCTCAAAATGGGACCTTACCTTTTCGTGGATGGCTCTCCGGTTTGATGGCTGCACCAAGACCTTATATCCCATCTTAGTCAATTCCTTAACATGCTTTGGTGCTAGAGGTGCTCTTCTTTCCCATGCATTAACATCTTCTCTCCTGATTGCCAGCACAGACTTACGATGATGCCAACACTTAGTATGGTGGAACACACACCTACCATTTGTGTGACTAAAGGCTCGGAGCATGGTAAAGCCTGATGGCAGCAAAAACAAAGTAATAAAATAATACATGTACGTGTATGATTCAAATATTTTTCTTGCAAAAGTTCTGGTCTCCTCTAGCATCTGCTGTAAAACACAAACCAGATACTTTATGCTCTATTTACACCCTACTTTTGTGAGACATGAATTTACTTTCAGTGTACTTTTTTGCATCTTGGTCTGGTGGAGTGTCCTTACAGACAAATTTTCAATTTCACTGATTGCTTTTACTACTGTAAAGGAAGGCTTTTAATGTGTTCAATTCAGCAAGTTTTTAATTACAAGGTTTAAAAAGAATGTTGGAAACTTTAAGTTACCAACTACATTCATTTGCCACCATAAACATGCAAAGGTCAAATACTTATCAAAGGCTTGTATCACAAACAGTCAGAAGTAACAAACATACAGAAAGAAGGCAGGACACAGGCTATAATGCAAGCAGTTGATTAAAAATGAAAACCCAATATGTAAGACCAACACTAAGTATTTTTACATAACTAATTCTTACATAAGCCAAAAATGGAAGATAAGATCAAGACTGCAACTACTGTTCAGCAGTCACCATATGTGTGGCCAGGAGCCCTAATGCAAATTTTATGCAAAATGGAAAACCTTCATAAGGACAGATTCCCACTGCAGAGGAATATGCCTTTGTTTTCTGTCTCCTCCTCTTCACTACCAGTGAAGCATATGTGCCACTACTTAGGTCTGCTGTAAATACCAGGGGCTCTGCTCAGGTCCAGCACCAAATATTAAGGACCCTAAGGAGTTCAAATACTTATGCAATTAAAAGATGTGGATCTCAAAGATAGAGACTTCAAAAATGTGAACTTTGTTTCCAACTCAGTCTTAACTGATAATTACATTAATCTCTACATCCAAATCGCTTGGAAAATCCTGTTCGTCCTCATGCCTCAAACTTGTAAAATCTCTATACACCTAAAGACTTAAGAGGTCCTATTTAACTCCAGGCTTGCTGAAACAGAAGAACTGGCACACGAAAGGAGGCATGAACAGAAGCACAGAGTCTGTGCTGCATTAGCTCCAAATGCGGTCTTCCTAGGATCGCTAGATATGCCTACCAGCAGAGGTTACTGTACAGAACTTGGAGTTATTTTGCGACACCACTTTTCAGTATAATAGGAGGATCCTCAAAGAGCATGTCAATACCTCAAAAACGAGGAAGCCTTGACACGCCATGTCACTATAATTGCACACTAAAATGTAACAATAAGAGCAGCTCATACCAATACACTGTATCTCATACCCAAACCTGCAGTGAAGCAAATTTCCCTCACACGGAGGCGTCCCTTAAGAATAAAAGTGCCTCTTGCCAGGGGGAAGACAGTGCGAGTCGGGGCCGTGAGCAAATAGCCTGGTGATCTCTGGCAGGCCAGAAGCTCGTCTGCATGCCTGCCGGTGTGTGCTCAGGCTCAGCCACAGAGATAACCACATCCCGTTGCAAAAGTGAAAGTAACTTCAGCATTCCAAGCCTGCAGCGCTGGGCAACTCTCCCCGGCCTCCCCAGCACGCCGAGTGACGGCGGGGCCGCACCGCGCCGGTCCCTCAGCGCCCGTGCCGGTTGCGCTTCACCCCACCCCGAGCATCACCGGGACTGAGACAGCGCCGAGCAGCACAGCGAGGGGCCTCCCGCCAGCAGGGACGACGCGCGGGAGAGAAAAAAATCCCATGGATAGCGACAGCGACAGGCAAGGGAGCGGACTCGGGCACGGGGAGAAGCGATGTGAGAGGGCAGCACCGGCCGCGGGAGGGCGGAGGGCACCGGGCAGCTCTCGCTGACACCGGGAGCGCCGGACAGTGCCGTACCTACCTCGGGCAGCGGGGCAGCGAGAGGCACGGCCGGGCAGTCCCGACCCCTCCTCCGGCCGATGTCCAGCGGCGCCACCGCCCCGCGCGGCAGCCAACCGCGAGCCGGCCGCGGGATACACCTCCCGCACGGCCAATGGCCGGGACACCGCGGCGTCACTTTCGCCGCAGCCACGCCCGCCCGGCGCCCCCCGTTCCTGTAAGGCCCAGCGCTTCAAGGAAATTCAGGAGAAATAAGATATTTACTGGAACTGAACAGGAACCATCCCGGCAGCTCAGCGGAACATACTGAGGAGGAGGAGGCGCTGCGCCTGAACCTAATGCTGCTCGGATCATGCTAGGAGGAGGCACTGCGCCTGAACTTAATGCTGCTCAGAAAGGAGAGGACTTCTTTGGCCAAGAGTGTCAGCTGTGAACATTCCGTGGGAATTTGGAACCTTTGCCAGGCCACATACCTCTCCAGTGGGAATGTTACACAGATGCTCTCCCCTATGTCACATGTTCTGGTTTGGCCACTAACCAGATGTTTAGAGCACTCTACTAGTAAGTTGAGGGCTGTTTTGAAAGTTGCAGTGTCATTCAAAACATTGATTTAAAAGCACATGTCTGAAGTGTAAGCACTATCAAATTGCAGTTTCTAAGGTGAGCCTCTTTCAGCTTTTTATATTGGAATTTACTATCTGTAAATGACTGCTTATAACTGAAGGGTCGCATATCTGAGTCACTACTGAATACCCTAACTACTGCGATGGTAATTAAAAACTTTGTACAAGTTCCTGCTGTCCATTTTGAGGCCCATGACACTATCTAGATGCCTACAGGATTGGTTCCTGTAGATGAGAAGGATAGGTTGATTCCTAGAGTGTTGTGCAGAATTGGGAGCCCCTGGTGGTCTAGTGGTTAAGGACGTGGCGCTGTCACCGCCGAGGCCCGGGTTCGATTCCCGGTCGGGGCCCCTCCCCGGGCAGATGGAGCTCGTTAGCCCTGTAAGGCAATCCATCTACGTCCTGAGGACCTCGCTGCCACCGTCCAAGCTCGCTTGGCCCCGGCAGATGAACCTCAGGATTAAAGGGTGGGCTCAGTTCCGCGCACACTGTGTCTCACCTAAAAAATCCAGTGCGCAGGCTGGAAGGTGTAAAGACCTTCCCCGGTTCTTCATTCGCGAAGACTGGCCATTTACACCTCCCACTGTGCAGAATTGAAGCTCCAGTCAGCTCTGCAAACACAGAACTGGATTTTAAATAACAGTGGCTAAAAGCATTTTTTAACACCAGAGCAATTCACTTTCAAAACATTTTTTGTTTGAAAGAACTGTTTATTTTGAGATTCCTTCATGTGTATATGAGTATTTTTTGTATAATTTGAACTTATTGAGGTTTGTAGATTTTAATTTACTGATTTACATTTTAATGTACATTTTAGTATGTTCTTTTAGGGAAAGGAAGTTCCAGGCTGTGCCAAAACAATTAGCAAACCAATGATCATCCATCTTTATTCATAGAGATGTACTTGGTAGTTCTGGCTTTATCCAGCAGCACAACTCTAAGTGCAAGTAGAAGGAGGAGAATGAATAATGACTTAGACACTCTGCCAAAGTACCATTCAGAGAGTTGATTTCTGCCATGAATTTGCCATCCCTCTGAAGGCAGATCAAGAATTTTATAGGCATCATTTGATTCTCTTCCTGCATCTAAACAGACCAGGTTAAGTGCACTCTGAAAGTGTCTATTGTGCTTCATAGAGAAAAACACAGCCTAAGTAACCAGCATGGACTCATGCTGTGATAATGTAAAGCCACCTTTACATTACAGGTGATAATGAATCCCACCTGCACTATACTGGGTTCCAGACAGGGAATGCAGAATGGCTTAAAAAGAATAAAACAAATCTGGAACTTGGATTTTACAAAACATGCTAATATGGAGTTAGAGCTGTTTTCTGTGATAAATACCTCCTGGTTTGGGCAGACTGTGATTCCATCTGCCTGAAAACCCCTATTTGTACGGTCTAATTCTTACACAGCTGGAATGCTTTTTACTCAGCACTGTGGGGGAAGTGCTGACTTCCATTATGGTAACAATAAACTCTGAGAACACCTAGAGAGAGGTAGACTTCATAGATTTTATTCTTAGAATATCAAGGATAAATCTTGAATCTGTTGAAGTCAATGAAAAACTCACACCAACTTCTGCTGGTCTAGGGTTTCTCTCCGGGTCTTAAGTGAATTGGGGAATTGGCATCCTGAAGAGATTTTTGCAGACTGTATGTCTGCCTGTCGAACTCCTGTTTCTTATTTAATTCTGATTTTATACTGCAGAGATCAAGAAATTCCAAGAAGCTTTCAGGCTTTCAGTCAGAATAAGGTTATTGAAAAACATGACCTTTTATTCAAAAGCCACTACCTGCAGTGGCTGTTGACTGCCACTGTGAATACTGACCTCCCAGCAGAGTACAAGACATCACTGAACAGCACAATGTTGTGTTCTCTACAATCATGTAGAGAATATATTTACATTCCTATTGCCCCGGGGGGAGGGGGGGAAACTGCCTTCTCAGCATTCCCAAAGAAAGACCTAATTTTAGTAACACCTAAGATGTGAGGTATATCTGTTCACATTTGTACACACTAGGATTCACAGTAGCATCATACATATTCATGTTAACTCTAAAATTGGCACTTCTGTCTTCACAGTGCATACTCAGATGATTGCATTCAAATTGAGTTTCCTTTTTAAGTTATTCTCATACTCCCTAAGACCTCACATAAGTATTTTGTGTAAATAAACCTAAACACAGAAAATTACAGCCTGTGATATCAAATTAGTGAACTGACTCATTACAAGTACTAGGTTCATTGCAAGAAACCGCAGTAGCTCAGCTAAAATAACCTATATGAAACATACTTCCATAAAAATCTTAGCTGGGTCTTATTAATTAGACTTACTGATGTTCACACTAGTAGGGCTTTCAAATCAATAACAATCTACCACTAAGTATGGATCCATGGTATGCATAAAATCAAAACTGGGGCCTTCTTTTGGGAGAATCAGGGTTTAGTGCTTAAAGAGTCCATTAAAGCAATTATGCCATAGCTGCGTTAGAAGTGCCACCTTGCTTCTTAAGTCCCTTCAGCAAATAATGGTTGTAAGTGCCTTAGCTCCTGCATCTGAATTTTGTCAGAAAGTGTTGACCTTTTTCTGAAAAAAGTCACAACAAATTCCAACAGATTTTTGCATTTATTTAGCACTTTACCTTTTTGTACCACTAGTGTCTTTATCAATGTGTCAGTAGGAGAATGTGTATTTTTCACGTTTTAAAGCTGGGAAAAGTGGCACAAAATTATGGTCCAGCCCATGATTCATATTTTGATCAGCACAGTAGCTCAGGACTTCTTCACTAATGTTATTTTTGCAAGAGTTCATGATTTTTGATGGACTTTTAAAATCAGAGATATAAAAATTACTTGAACAAAACCATGAGAATAGTAGAAAGTATGCAACGTAAGGTGATAAGTTCTAGACCAGCACAACTATCTCTATAGCCATGAAATAAAACAGAACTGAGCTAGTAAAAACAAACAAACAAACAAGCTATTTCTCTATTTCTTTAATAAGGATACTTCTCATTCTCCAGCACAACTCAGCAGACTTAAACTACTGAAGGTGTGTGCAGGCATGAGAATGAATTGGGATAGGTATGGGAGATGTCTGCTTAAGCCACAACTGCTGATTTAGAAAGAGAAAAGCATGTTAGACTATTGTCTCAGTATCGTGGAGTTTGACTTCCACTGAGAAGTACATGTCGGAGCAGGTCCTGAAGCACAGGATGTAAGCAAAATTTTACCCAGTAACAAGCAGATGTCCCAAACTAGGTCCCTAATGTGATCAGAGTGACAGTACATCCAGGGCCAGCTGGCTTTCAAATCACATGTGATTTCTGGGTGTCATAATAAGGCAGTTTGGGAACATCTTTGGAGATTAGTCAAAAAATTTCTTTGAATGTGTTTCTACTTTAACCCAATTTGTGTCATACTAAAATGCAGAAATTACTCTTCAAATCTGATTTTCAGCTTTGTTCAGTGTCTCAGCTGGTTGAATTGGAAGGAAAATTCTTACATCACCAGAAGCTATGTGTACAAAATCAGAACATCACCTAGTGAGTCATTTGCATTCTTTATTTCTGTGGTGCACTAAGAAAGAACAAACAAGGTGCAAATGGATGAAAAGAGGCATACCATGAATTATCACGCTTCTATTGTTTCTTTTGTCTAGTAGGAAAATGTCAGGGACAGAGCGTAATTGCAATACTTTTACTGGAATCACCATTGTGCTAGAATTATGGCTATCCACATTACCATTACTACTTCACTCTACCAGCTCAAAATCTTTAAAGGTTTTGAGCACTTTTCAGCATGAATCACATGTTGCTTCTGTGACTGGATGAAAATACACTAATGTAAACCATGGCAGTTTCTACATCCCTTCTGAGATAGTCAGAGGAGCTAGCTAGACCTTTATTTGAATCCACAAGATGAAAACAGGAATTCAGAAAGCCTTTCTGAAGACTGGAATACTGCTTGAAACCTGCCTGAAAGTAAAATTTTGTACCTGAGTAAAATTAGACATAGAAAGATGCATGTTTTCATCCCAATTGCAAGTCAGTCAGTGTCTTGTTTCTTCTACCACTGGAAATTCTGGAAGCCCTGCACTTTCTACAGATAGGCAGAACATTGCAGTCTCACCTTTCCTCAGCACCAGCACCCTCAGAGATACCCACTGTGTCATTGCCCTACATAACAAGATGTATCACAAAAGGCTGCCCTGTGCTGTGTGCTGGGAAGTGGCCAATTTACTTGCCTATTTCTACTGTTATGTCTATAAAACTAAAGCCTTACTCAGAGAGGTAGACAATGAAACCACCTACATTCAGCAAGACCAAAACTGTCTTCTCTACAGTCAGTGCTTCTGGTTTTAACAAAAGCTAGTAGATGGAGATTCAGGTCACTTGTACATACTGGACTGAAAGGTTATATTCAGGAAGCTGAGTATTACTCTACCCTTGGATGGCTCAAGAATCACGTTTTCAAATTAGCAGCATAAAGACCATCCAAAGCATTTGTCTGGTATTTGTGTCACCAGATTCCCCAGGGTGATCTCTATCTATCCTTCCTCCATCAGATAATTAGGACCGTACTGCATTTTCATCTACCTTTTACCTCTTGGTCTTAATATTAATTTTGATGGTTTGTTCCAGTCATCAAGATGCTTCTCTTTCAGTTTCAGACACTTGGAATAGCAAATTTTCTGACTTAAGCATGAAGGGTTTTTACCAGGTGGAGATTTAGTTTAGGACAAGCTCTCAGAAATAGGGTCACCTAATATGTTCCACCAGTTTACTGACACAGTTCCTTTCAACATTTTTATCCTCTGATACCATTGGCTACTGTTTCCCCCACCTACTACTTCTCACCCACAAGGTTTCGGTCAAACCAGTCTGATCTGGTGCAGTTCCCTGCTTGCTCATCTCAATATCGCAGAACAATTACTTGAACCTTGCCTAGATTTTTTGAGTATAGCCTCTGTTTCTTTGCATGTCTACACAGACTGCATCTCATAATTTGTCTTGCTGCATGTCTTCTTTCTCTGTGCAGAGAGATCTCCAACTATCTTTGCTAGTTTGGTCAGCACTTCCTTTTCACTGAAACACTTTTGTCTCAAGCCTGGTGTCCCCAACCTACAACAGCTGAGGGACAAGTTTCATTTGGATACACACTTGCAAACATGCACACACACTTCCTCTCAAGGTCACAGCTCAGGGAGGAAGCTTGGTTTTCTGATTAATAGCTTCTCCATTATGGTCTCTTAGTATTTTTCCTTGGTGAGATCTTATCCCTGGCATTGTTTTGTTTCCTCCTTGCTCTGCCTTAAGCTCGGTTTTATTTATCACAGAGGTATTGTTAAGCTGAGGTAGATACTAAGACAAATTAATAAATAAATCATACTAATCTCATCTTCTTTCTTCACAATGTGAACTTTATACCTCAAAAATTGTCACCTGATGAAGCTTGGACTGAAGTATTTTTTCTTTGTTCTTCTCCAAAATAGTAAGTGTTCTTACACAAGTGGTAACTGTAAATTAATGTATATTAAAGTAAGATCCTGAATAGTCTTTAAGTGCAACAAAGCTTGCTCTGCCTTCCCATTAATTAAATACAGATTCCTTTCACGTCAGCATCTGAAGAGTCCAGTGCAGATGAAAAACAGCTTTCCACTGAGGGAATATGAGGGCCATAAACAGGACCTAGACTAAAAAATGTAATGCCATGAAGATTTTTCCCACCATTTTAATCCCACTATTTTGGTATGTGAATTTTATGACCTGCTTCCTTTTACCTTGCAGGTGGTTCCATATGCCCAGGAATCTGCCCAGGTGCCTGAGGCAAAAACTGCGTCCTTTGTGATACCCCTAAAAAATACATAAGAGGACTTACAGTTTCTGTATTTGTTACTATATGCATGAAAAACAACTACTTGCTTTCCTTACAACAATATCCCTGACAACTTCAATAAATAAGACACTGAAGGCAAGGATAAGTAATAAATACACAGTTAAATATACTTCATGTGAGATCTTTGAAGCATTTGATCATGTCCTATCTGTTCTTTTTCCTTAATACCTACATATGAATTATAGTTAGTTTCTCCTCCAGATACAACACTCAAAATGCTTAAGTAAATTAGTGCTTCAAGTATAGTCATAGTGTTCCCTTGAGATCCAAGGGGCCCAGTTCTCAGTTTTATCTATATCCTTTTATTCACTTTGCAATGTAGTCGACTTCTAAAACCCTCCAATGTATATAAACAGCCCCTCTGAGAGTAACCTTTGTCTGAGGAGTTTCTTTTTTTGATACAGTACTGTGATACGGTTCCAGAGCATCCCTCTCCCCAGTGCCAGGAGATAGACCATGAGGTAATGGCTTTCACAGGAGCATTCCAGGAGCTTACTTGGCATCTGGGGATCTAGAACTGTGTTCTGGTTTCCAGGCCTCATGCAGAGTGCTTTATATATTTACAGTGTCCATAAAATTCACTGATAAATAAAAAAACAGGAGCTAAACCTTAAGGTGACAAAAGCATCAGTGATACCCTTATCCATGAGTAGGACCCTTTTGCTATGTGCCTGGGGGGATGAAAACATGGGAATGACACACTAGAGTTTGTTTTCCAGAGCAGAGTATAATGTAATATTCTGGCCTACATCCAACTGACTGTTGTGATGTTTCAGGAAAGCACTTTGTCAGACTTCCCAAACTGTGTCGAGAATTTATTTTTTTTATAAATACATACATATGTGTATATATAGTCCACCAATTTTACTTTCCTGGAGGAACTGTGGTAGTTGACGACAGAATCAAAGAATTATTTAGGTTGGAAAAGACCGTGAAGATGTTCAAGTCTAACCATTAAAAATGCATTATGCTTTACACGTAATAACTGATGACTAGAGTGGTCTCCTTGAACATAACAGAAACAACATACTTTGGTGTAATAATGGTTCAGAAATTGGAAAAAAAAAAAAAAAGAAAAAAAGGATTGCCAAAGAGAAGGCTTTATTCTGGTATTTCACTTAACAAAAGAGTTCAAAGGTTTTGATCATTCAGTTTGAGATAATCTTGGTTCACCAAAAATGAAAATTCTTTTTTTATTATTTTGAATTATTATTAACATTCTAAAATAAAATTACTTGATTTTATAAATAAAAATTTTTAAAATAATAAATATCTGAATGTTTGGGTTTTAAAAAATTTGGGGTAGCCATAGAAAAACTCAGTAAAAATAACACCTGAGTTACTTAGGTTAATCTAGATGTCTTGATATTGAAAAACAAGCCTCCAGAGGGCAGGAAATGAGTGTGTTTTTAAGTGGCACAGGTCTCTGAAACCTCTGACTCTGCTGATCTGAAGTTTATCCTGTGCAATTCCTCCCTAAACTGGAGATGAGGGATTTCATTGGTGTTCAGTGAATAAGCAGCTGAGGCTGTGTCCTGCATTACCCATCTCCAAAGGGTGTTATGCTCTGCCAGTTCCAGTTTGAAAGTAGAGTACTTCTGGAACAGCAGTGAAACAGTAAGGACCACTGCAAGGGGACCTGCCAGAGAGAGTTTCAATTCTGTCAGGTTATCTTGCACTCAAAAAAAAAAAAAAAAAGTCTACCATGAAAAATTTAGAAATGAAAAGGAATTTAACTTTTAGTCCCTGCACACTGGAACAAATTCAGCACATTGACTGCTGGCTGGCTCTGCAGAAGAGCTCCCTCAGAGGGACCACTCTGGAATGTGCTCTGGAATGGGAATCTGGCAACAGGCAACATTCTTGCCAGCAGCACACTGCTACATGACAGCTGGGAAATCACAAACCCCCACAGAGGAATAGTCTTTAGTGATAGCCATAAATGGGATTTGTCAAAAACCAAGAGATTTTTTCCATGTGTAAGAGACGAGGATGCTAACTCCTAACACATGAACAGGTGGGATTTCTCGCCAATTTGAGACCAGAATATAAACACGTATGTTGGGGAAAACATTTCCACTGCAATAGTTTAAAGCACTGGTATGTATGTCTAATGAAATCCATGCACTGCCATTTTGCCAGCTCTTCTCAGCAATACAGAATATTTCCACTTGATGGCACCAAATTTTTTTTTTAACCTCAGCTCGAAACAATTCTCTAACAAGAGATGCTGAATTCTGAGGAGATAATCAGGGAAACAAATGTGGTTTTTTATGAGCACATTTCTTTTCTTGAAAATCTGGACTTATAGATAAGAATGACAGTGAATTCATTGCAGTGGCTTTGTCTCTTCTGTTTGACCATAACAGTCATTTAAACTACCTATTTTTTTCCCAATGCTTAGAGAGTTTTGCCTTTCAGCAAAATAGAGGTTATGTTATATTTTTATGAGTCAGCTCATGTCAGTGAATAATGCATTTTAAGATAAATTTTGTTTATGGCCACATCCTGAAAACTCCACATGCATTTGCTCATTTTGAAAAAGGCACTAATACAGATCATAGCAAAATATCAGGCAATATTTTTAAGATTTGTCTATCCATTTTATTCTTACATTAAATTATCTCTTACTTAGGAGTAGTAATTACTGATGAGTGTTTCTCCAATAGCCTTAACTACTTAAAGCAACTTTTAAACCTTGTTTAGTTGTTCTATTTAGTCACTAAGAATGTAAGCAAACAAAATTGTAGTTTCAATAGCTGTCCAGTTTTTGAAGATTTCACAAGATTTAGACAATGGTCAGCATCACGTACAATGTACCAGATAAGAATAGATTATACACTAGATAAAATTAGATTACAGGGGCTATCCATTTATTGTTTCTCATCTCCTCTTTCAGCAGTAAGCTGGGTAAGGCAGGGCTGAGTCCTGTGTCTGTGCGGTACCTGCATTGGTAAGGGGGGATAACACGGTTCATGACTAAGCCTCCCAAATACTACAGTAACACAAATGATGTACAAAACCTCTGCTGAGGTACTATGAACAAGCATTTTAGCCACATTTAATGAGATCTGTAACATTTCTATCCACAAAACAGAGAATGTGGTACAACATTGGCTTTGGAAGGATAAGGGGCATAGCCCTTTCCAGGGAGAGGATCAGGAAGCCAGGACAGAACAGTTTTGTGTACATCCTCATCCAAAACTAGGGTAGCATTTAAGGGCTTTCAAGCAAAAGGTAATACCAGAAGTTTTCTGACAGAAATCGCATTTTTGGGCTTTGTAGGAGTAGACTCTGCAATGTGTGTTCTGCATGGACATTGTGCATATGTGCGGTAGAAGAGCACTTAAAATGTGCTGTATTTATTGTGCAGGTGCAAATCAGCTCCTTAGTGTGTAAAGCAGGGCTGACACTTCACAGATACATCACATTTACTTTATGTCCATGACAGAGCTTCTCTGTGTATGCACATGTTCTGTCACTCAAATGTTCAGATACACAGCAAGATTGAAGCTACTGTCACTGCTGTGAACAGGCTGCCAGATATCCAAAGGTGTCACTTAAGTTACAGGAAAAAGGACTTCTTTGGAAAAGCCTAGGTATAGGTTTCTTTCATCTACAAATCACCCTCCCCTCATGTTCTTTTTTCCTGCTTTCAAGGTCCAAAGTTCCCAGTTGAGTCCTGAGTCCACTTCTAAAGGACTCTTCTGATCTGTAAATTTTAAGGATTATCCTGTAGAGCTTGTCCATCTACCTCCAGTTCACAAATCTATAATGAGACTGATTTCCTATCTTCTTCAGAGGTAACTTTCAAAACCAATTTCCTCAAGATTTCTCTCTCTTCTGTGAGAAAATAAGTCATTTTCCCAGTCTTGGTTCCCATCAGGAAGATTTCCACACAATTTTAGCTCCATTTGAGACTTGCTCTTGAGGTAAAACCCCTCTCCTTAAGGATGTGAACATTTCAAGTGTCTGGGTTTCTTGGACAAGAAACTGGAGTGAATCACTAGGAACAGTGTCTTCATGGGCTGGCTTTTCTCCTTCCCTCTATAGAAGAATAACATGTTTTAAACAAGTGATCTTTTATCATTTCTTTCTAATAACATCAGTCACTGCAAGCTAACTACCAAGAAAAAAAAAATGAAGCTTTTCATTTTTTCATTTTACTTTATGATGTTCTGTCATTTCTTCCCTGCACATTGCTGTTATTCAATTACTACCTGACATTTATGGTGTTTCAATTTCTGTTAGAACCTGAAAAAAATTGGTGAGGAAATCCAAGAGCCTGTGAAAAGAGCATGAGACTCCTTTCTGGCTCTGGAAAATACAAGGAGCATTTGTTACCAGCTCGAGCTTTATTAGAGATGAAAAATAGCAACTGAGACCAATATTTCTCTTCTCCTCACACAAAGGAAGGAAACTTCTGGCACCATGGTATCTTTCCAAGCACTTCAGCTATCTAGAATCCAGCCCAAAGCAGCTTCTCTGGGAGCAGAGATCCTGCTAAGGCACATCAGCCCCAGCACACACTCCAGGACTGCTGCAGGACTGCATTTCTGCTGAACTATGTGGGGTTTAATTAACAGATGTACGTTCCCTGGGACAGAGTTTTGACAGCCAAACATGTTTTTCATGGGCAAGTTAATCTCAGTTAAATCCTTCGTTTTCCCTATTTAATAAAGGTTGGTCATGTTAGTCTTAACTCACAATTAAAACAGAAGTTACTAATGTCCAAAAAAAACCCAGTCTCTTAATTAGTCTTTCCTCTCCCATATTCCAACAATTACTTTTGCCTGAATAGTGTTCTGACAACATACCCATGATTTAGCCTTAATGTGTTAGCAATCATTTATTGTTGTTCCACATAAATCCTGCATCATCTCATTTTTATTACTGAAAATTATTTTAAATTTGAAATGGAGTCATGGAACAAAGAGAAAAGATGCATGCTGTCATGGTTTTGCTGGTTCTTAGAAACTAAGCAGTAATTTTTCCCTGCCCACTGTGTGAAGGGGATGTTGAGTGGGCAGATTGACTGTGGCTTAGGCAATTGAGTAATACAAAAGAAGTGGCTGATAGAACCACATTCCGAGTTGGTGGCTCTCAGGATCTTGTCTTTGGGGAGGGGTAACGAGTTCTTTTATTTTTATTTTTTTTTCCTGGGAAATGAGGGGGAGGAGTTCAGGTTGCTGCTGGAGCTGGAACAAGGTTGGAGTAGCAGCTTGGAGGTGGCTTTGTTCTCAGCCTGGCTGCCAGCTGTGAATTCTGCTTGGATTTTCATCAGAGGGACTGTTTCAGGAGGTTTTCCCCTCCTCTGTTCCCGTTTTTCTTTCTTGGCAGCAGTTCTTGTGCACATCAAAAGGAGAGGGAAAACTACACCACACCATTCAGCCAGCAGGATACAGTGAGTTCCTGCTGGGAAGGACCTTTTTTTTCTTCTCCCTCCTCTCCCTCCCCTTTCCCAGTAAGGGGGGGCGGGGAGGGAAGACCTCCATTTTCAGATTCTTCAGCACAGATGGGAGGGGGCTCCCATGTGATGACCACCAGTGATCCAACACCATTTCCTGCTGATTGGCATAGGACACTGCAAACTCTGCATCTCCAGTGATCCAACAGCACCCCCTGCTGATTGTGGTTAGAATTGCACCAAAGGGCACAAACTGAACTGTTTACCTTTTTTGTTTGTTTATTTGTTTGTTTTGAAGGGGATTATTTTTGGGTATAGAAGTATTGTTTGGTTGTTTTACTTGTTTTCTTTTGTTGTTTCTGCCAATACACATATATCTTTTAATAAAGGGATTTTATTCTTTCTTTCTCCACATTTTTTTTCCTCAGTTGGAGCCTCTTAATTTCGGATTTATATTTGCTTAAAGGGAGGAATTTGGGTCTTACTCATAACTCATTCTCAGTAAAACACTTGTGTCTCATTTAAACTGAGGCACATGCCAATACCAAATAATTCTGCAAGGATCCTCTATGTATACCTCTATAGCCTCTTTTTTTGTCACATGGGCTTTGTGTTTAGTTGTGGTTATGAAGTTATTAGGAAATTACTGTCTCTGTGCTTGGATTCTATATTATTCTGGCTGTAAGACACTGCTTTGCTCATTGTTTTTTTTTCTTAAGGATGTTTCTGACAGTTTTAGTAACTACAGTGGAGTCTAGGTGTCACATCCCACATGTCTCTGTTTTCAGAGACATGGAGTCTGGGCCATTCTGCATCCATATTACTTATAGTGGAAAAGCTCAAGCATGACCCAGGACCCCCCTGCCATGTTTCACCTTTCCCAGATGGGAATCTAGCTGATCCTCTCCAGAGCAGGTGTAGAAGTGCCTAACGAGTGGGCAGTTGGGGAAAGCTGAGACTTTGGGCTCCAATAGGAGTTTAAGCCCTGAAGCACCATGACTGTCATGGATTGGGGTCCAAGAATATGTATTTTTAATGGTTAGACTCAGTAATCTTAGAGATCTTTTCCAACCTTAATGATTCTATGATGTTGAGCCTGCTGTTTATTCACAGCCCTTCCACTGTATCTGTCTACAGTTCTCCACTGCTGTAAGTGGTCTCACCAAGACAGCATAGTATCAGTAGAAAAAAAATTAACTGACCATGGCCGTTGTGCAGACTAGTGACAGAAATGTGTTCTGCAAGGACTAAAATAAATAGAAGCTGAAGAGAGCTGAACTAAGTGGAAAGAGCTAATGGTGTTAATGGTGTGCAGGATCTGAAGCAGCTAAGTGGTCTGCAATCCAAGAAGCTGCTCATTTTCTAATAGCATTGGGCAAAAAGACAGAGATATCAGCAGAGCAAGGGTCTCAAGTGGCAAGCTCACTAAAGCAGAGAGGGAAAAAATCTGATAGGTTGTTTATGCCATTTCAGTCTTACTGTTTTGTCAAGAAAAAGGCCCTTCATACAAAGAAGTGTGTTCTGTGAGAGAAATCAGGGACACATGGAAGCAGCTAGTGAGTGGGTAACCCAGTTATACCTATTAATACAAGATAGCTATTTCACTGACAAATGTGACATGGTGATGATAAAGATCACAAGAGGATGACACTCAAAAGAAATACAAAAGAAATCTATATCATAGGACAACTTCATATTTGAAAAAATGATCATTGGAAAGCCATAAAAAGCTATTCAGAAGAGCAGAGATAAATACTCACTAGCACCAGTGGAATACATATTATAAAACAGAAAAGTAGTGCCAGTAAATAATTGCAGGCACACAAAATGCAGCAATATGGCACCAGACACTCCAGCTTAGAAACAGAACCAAGTAGCAAAGGTAAAGATGTTGCAGATTTTTAGCAAATGTGGATTATATCATGCAGGACAGGAATGTGTATCATTATGGAAAGTGACACAAAACAAAACATTTATATTAGCACCCTGCACAGACAAACAGAAAAAACAGGTCATACTGAAGGACTTCCCAAAAAAAAAGTAATGTAGCAGCAGTGAAACTATCTTCCCTTTGGCTGCTATACAAACTAGCATTTGTGGAACTGCACTGTGGTATAACATATGCAAATACCTAAACAGATCCAGGAAAAAAAAACAAAACAAAACAAAACAGAAACATTTAAAATAGATGCTGAAATGCAAATAAGCTGCATCTCTTGAGAAACAAGATAGAAAAAGTTTAGCTCATACCATGAGACTTTTATATTTTTGAAATTTTGATTAACAGGATATACAATGCAGAAGGCACAGAGGGAAAATACCACCAAAGGAATGCATTGGTTTGTCCATGCAGGAGAACATGCCTGCAAATAGGAGCACGTGAAGACTGGCATGTTTGCTAAAACACCTACCAGTAAAGGACATCTCACAGCTGGGGAAAAAAAAATTAAAACAGAGGGTATTGCTGGTTTTAGCAGGAATAATTAGTCATGGCATTTCTGAGTGCCATCTATTTCCTGAAGAATCCATAGCATGTGGGTGGAATTAGGTAACTGGTGCATGTGACCACCAGAAAGGCACAGGAAGGTGTTATTTCACCAGCTTAGCATTGTGTTCTTTCAACTATATGCATATTATCCAAGGTGATTATCATTACTCCTTGTATATGCAATAAAAACAACAACAAAGGAAAAAAGCACATCTAAAGCACAATTCATGCAAACAGTTTTAGAAGAGATAGATCATGTTCTAGAAATGCTTATTTCTCTGCAGTGACTTTAACAGTAGTCTGGACAATTAGATTGTGAACAGCTTCTATTAGGAAAGATTAATGTTAGACAAAGTACCAAAAGAAATGCTTTCCAGAGCATGCTCTGTATCTTTTGTACAAAATACCTGAAAAAAAAAGCATGTATTTTGAAGTCTTGCTTGTAATGCTTCAATATTTCTAGGTCGTTTTCCCTTGCTGTGAGCACTTTGACCCAGGACAATATGTTAAGCTGGGCTCAGCACTTCTTGTAGAATTAGTGACACTAAACACCGGGAAGTGAAGACATGGAAAAATAAATACAACAATCTTCTGAAAGCTGCTTCAGGCCTGTATCATCACACCAGACAGCAACAAAAACTTTGCCCCGTGTCTATCTGAACCATATGGTTGCAGAAGCCCTACTACTTCTTAAAGTTTCCAGTCCATCCTTCCTTCCTCCCTTCAGCACTCTTCAGAAAATGAGGGAGTTGACTGCTGCCTTAGACATGCTCTATAGGCCCACCACAGAATTTTTTCCTGTAGATATGCAATCCATGAGCCCTTCCATGGAAACACTACCTGAATTGCATAAGCACACGCATACACAATAACTGCCTCTATATTAGTAAATAAAACATAAACTGGACTGGTTTGCAAGCACTTCACCTAGCTGGAAAAAGGCCCCAACCTGTATTTATATTATTCAGTTTTCTCACTCTTCAGACTGGTTGCATCCACTAGTCTCTGACTAATGCTAATCCTTAAATGTGCTTGGGAATTGTTTTATCTGGCCCTCACTAAACCATGCTAGTGACTGGACTAGCTATTTTGATAGTACATACAACTGAGTTTCAGTGCCCAAGAGAGTTCCCCCAGCTCTACTTAGTTGACTATTTTGGAATTAGTAAATACAAGTCACGTGGTTGTGTGCAAAACCTGTAAAATTTTCCTTTGGCTAAAGCAGAATCTGTGGCTCCATGACAGTATTGTTTAGGAACAGTTGCCGTTCTGATCCTGCATTGAATAGGACTTCATGCCAGTCAAGTGCTCATGTGCAGGGATACATGAGAGAACCAGGGACCCAGGCTGGGATGGTGACTAAGACATATGTACCTGCTCTCTGCAGGAATTTGTAAAGCCCCAGACCAAAACGAGTGTGCAGTTACAGATTTGAATGAGTATACACAAAGTACTTTTTTCCTCTGCAAAGTGTTTGAGGGAGAGTGGGGGTTGGGGAGTAAAAATTAACTACTTATGTAAAGGGAAATTATCAGAAAAACAAGATTCTAATCGTGGTTTTCCCCAAAACCTCCTACTGAATTTCCACTGTTTGTTTTCAGTTACTAGCCCCAGAAAACAATTGCTTAAATCTCTGCCCTTCATAGCTGAATCATCAAGCAAAGATTTAGTTCAATTGGATTTCACAGAGATGACAGGATCTGTCAGTAACTTTAACAATGAAGATTTTCTCCTATGTCTGGTTTTACATGTCAGGTTTCTTTCTGCTTAGCTACAGTCTTAGACATGATCAGTGTAATTCCTGTGCAAAAGCCTAACACAGACTGATCCTTCAAAGCAGGGA
Source organism: Empidonax traillii (assembly GCF_003031625.1). Classification (NCBI taxonomy): domain Eukaryota; kingdom Metazoa; phylum Chordata; class Aves; order Passeriformes; family Tyrannidae; genus Empidonax; species Empidonax traillii. Next base: position 140,610 of record NW_020955717.1, read on the forward strand.
GGGGTCTGTTTTGTATTGCAGAGCTTTAGAGCCGGAACAAGTGCTCTAGTTACCCACCTCGTCATCATGAGGAGCATGCTCCCCTTAATTAAGGTAGTCTATAATTCAAGGATATCTTGTTATGACCCACTTTTGTCTTTAATATGGACAAATATAAAATTATAGCATTAGTGGTCAGATTGGGATTTAAAAAAAAAAAAAACACGCACAATTTTGGATTCCATCTGTCTTCCTTGACAACAGGTTCCTTCACTGGTGTGATGAAGACTCAGGACAGACAGAGCCAATAACAAAATACCTTCTGAACTCATAGATACTGAATCCTTGCATCTTTCCTTATGGCAAAGACCGGGAAGATGCCCTAGCTTGGGATAACAAAGAAACAAAGCAAATGGACATGATACTCCCTCCTAAGGATCACATGAGGGCTCAGCCTTGATGGTGGCCACCAAAAAACTTGAATGCTGTGGAATTTATCCTCAGAAAGCTCAAAGACTTGAGTTAGATCACGAAGCATTGAGTCACATTTCAAACACTCCCTTTTACTGGATAATAACCTGTACAATACATCACAAGAAAATTAACAATCCCTTTACCATGCTATTAGTATTAATAGCTAATGAACTATAAAGACATCCAACAGTTGTGGGTTAGGGTTTTTTTTTCTGATTGATTCATTTAAATTTAACCTTAATTTGTTTATGTCTCACTGAGAAGCTGCTGCCTTATTCTGAGCTACAACTGTGGCAATTAGCAGCAGTATCCCACTGTGAGTATAACACTGATTGTGTGGTATACATCTGCAGTGGAATGACACTGCCCAGATATCTATTGAAGAGATCAGAGTACTAACCCCAAAAATGCAAGATTATCTGCAAACATTTATTTGGCAGCACATTTTGAAATAGGCTATAGCATAGTAACATATTATGGGTGGGAAATATCATATGCCTTACTTATTATACCCACCATTGTTGATGCCCAAATATTTTTACAGATATTAATGGAATATTTAGATTTTTGGGATACACCTCTGCCTTCCTCTCTTTCTATCTTCCGAATACTTATATTTGGATTCTAACATAATATCTTCACAAAATAATTACATACCAAAGTGGATAATATTTCAGCATATCCATATTATTATCTTTCAAATACTAAGGTCTCACACCAATTCTACTGAAGCTGGTGGCAAAATCTAAGTTCTATGAAGCTTCTGTCTAAACTATTAATAAAAATAAGTTATTTTATTAAAAACTGCTCAGCACTTTTCATTATTGAATAAAACCTGAGAAATGGATTAAAAAAATCTGTATCTCAATTGTGAAGATTTTGTGCTGCTTATACTGAATAATTCATTTTAAAATAACACAGAATATTATGGTATGTCACCAGATTTTTAAAAGCAGCAACAAAGTAAAACTATAACATACTTGAGAACATCCAGATCAACCAGGACATGGTGTTCTTGACAACTTGGAAAGCCCCTCAGAAATGGAAAATTATTAGTTACAAATTGAGGTACCATAAACCATTTTTTACTTTTTTAGATTGCTGATAACACAGAATAATTGTCTTCAAAAAATTGTCTTATCTGACTAGTTGGGCTCAAAGGAGAAAGGCTTTTAGTTTTTTCCATTCAGTGTAATAGGATTTAAATTCCACTCTCTGGGCGGGGTGGGGTAAGCCAATCTTCAACACAAAAAAAACCCTCACCCAAACTCCAGAGACCCTCAGTGGGATCAGCACAGTATAATTTTGTGTTACTTTTTCACTACCATAGCCTGGCAGGACCCTCAGTGCTTGAGATCGAGTGTCTCAAATACAGTTCTTCATTGTCAGGGGAGCACACAGTCTACAAATGCAGCTGCCACACTGAGGAGATGTCAGATGACTTACAGTGAGTTTACCCTGGCACATGGACTGTCAGTTAATTCAGGTCCTCAGTGCAGGGAAGAGACAAGAAAGCAGAAGTGTGTCTGCAGTCATTGCCACCACCTCATCTCGGTCTCAGCTGCACATCTGATCCAGCCCCCACAGTCTTGAGACCACTGCGAGACTCCCTCTAGCATTTTTTCTCCTCTTGGCTTCCCAAGTATAAGGTATGGGTATGATGGCTCTCAAACATTTGAAGAGATTGATAGGTATCCAAGTGTCAAGAAGGTTGTCTGCACTTGTTGCAGATGTTTCACATACAAAGCAAGAAGCATTCCCTTTTATGTGACTTCATACAATCCAAAGTGTTATATGTGAGTGGGAAATATGGGGAAGGTTATATAGTCAGATTTTCTTATGCTAGCCTTTGCTAGGTAAATACACATATTCCAGTGCTATTATTTTCAAATGCTATTTTTTGTTGGAAAGGTACAGATATTCAAAGAAATTCCTCTCCAAGGAAGATACTTTTTCAAAAGCAAACCAAGAGCAGGTTTCCTGATTATCCCAAATAGCTGCAATGTTTTAACAATTCAATAAAATCAAATTAATTTGGGGATATTTCTTAAATAGATGGGAGAAGCCTCCTATGCATTTAATTTTTCTGTACTGAAGAATCAGAACTTTTCTGTTTCTTCACTTTTGCTAGCTATTAGAAATAACAACTGCTTTGGCATTACCTTCAGCAGTTATAGCCTGTCTGCCCAGGCACTGTATTAGTCTGTAAAGTCTTCATGGTTGAATACAGCCACAACCATGGCTCCAGAAAGAGTCGTTCCAGCTTGCACTGATGGGAGCCTAAGGTTTCTTAAAATCTATGAGGTGCAAACAAGAGTGGTGTTTGATAATGAAATCTCACAATTGTCACAATTCCACTCATCTGAAAGTCCTTAATCCGCACAACACAAGGTGGACTATACCCAAATCCAAGAGGAAAGTTGAAAGCAAGAACTATGAACACAATATCTTACGTGAGAGTATTTTTCATCTTTCTTCTTTAAAATGAGGCACTGTGCAGCCAAGCATGCAGGACACAGAGCATCCAATGATTACACCATGTACTAACTAGGCAGTAGCACTGAGATTTCATCCCTGCTTCCAAGGCTGTTTGAAAGCAGTACATGTACTCCAGGGCACTCAGCTAGAGCAGCAACTATCTTTGCTCTGATAGCCTGACCCTCCTTTTTGCGTACTGTCCTGCTGGCCAAACCAGTATTTTCCTGTCAGATGCAGAGGTAACTGGGAGGCTTGGAGAGCACTTTCCCTCAGTGTACTCCATGGCTGAAGGATTAGGATGATCTCTGAGGATGCAGATGTTGGTACTGTGAGTCAGCCAAGCAAAGCAGGGTACAGCTTCTGGCTACGTGGGCAAGTAACCTCAACACTGAATTATTGTGCAAAAAATGAGCACTAACACCATTTGCTGGGATTTTATCTTGTTCACTCAGAAGACATAATAGAGAAGAGGGTTGCTTCAGTAACTGGATTGCTTCAGGAGGCTGCTAGAACTGCAAACTGTCTGCAGCGAAGGCAGGACCTAACATAAGAGGGACTGCTAGACGCACCTACATGTCTCCATTGATGTTATGGAAAATACAGACATTTATGTTCATTTACTTCGTGTTAGGATGCCCAAAGTTGTAAGCATTGCCAAAAGAAGGCAGGCTGATTTGACTCATATTTTTAGCAAGATTTTTCTAAATTGAACTTTGCTCACAAGAAAACAAAAATCCAGAAAAAATATTATTCATAACCTAATTACTCCATGTGGCATTTAACAACCACCTGTTATTAAAAGGGGTGAGATAGTAAATATATCTAAACCTTGGATGCTCCTTAAGAAATGAAAACAAAACAGATTAAGAGGTCTGGAAAAGAAGCAGATGGGTTGTATGAAGAGCATGACCAACAAAACTGGCTGGGAGAGCAGGAATACCGCTTAGCTAATTATCTCATAATTCCAGAAATTAGCTTCTTTGTGCACTAGGATAAAAACCAAGATCTGATTAAAATGTTGCAACATTGACACTCAGCAAATGAAAGCTTAATTCCCAGAATCTGGAATATCAAGACTGGGGAATGCTCCTGAGATACCTGACATACACATTAAATCAAATTAAATTATTGCTATCTCCTTGTGAGTTGCTTAAGCATAGTAAGATTTTTTTTTAATTAATCTACTTTTGAAAAGGCAAAATATTGGTACTGAACACCTGTCACTGGGCCGATCACACACTAGAGTTCTGGCACTCCCATCTAATCTCCAATTCGCTCTCTGATCTTATGACTTTTCCTTATTTATGCAAAGAGAAGCAGTCCAAGGAAAGACTGAAATATGCACACTAACTTCATAGTGCAGGACAGAGAACTCCTGAAGTGCTTGGAAGGATATGAAGCAGAAGGGGAGTTTGAATGGGACCATGACCCCTGCAGGCAAGAACCCAACCCAGAACTCTTCCTTGCTCTTAAGCTGGTTATCTCTGGTCTTAAGCAAATTCCTCCCAATACAAAAAGTTTTTATACAAATGTTTCATCAGCATCTACTCGTAGACTTCTACAGAGATTTATAAATGCTGATTTTTCAAAGAAATTTCTACAAAAAAAAAGTTTCAGAAAAAGAATCTTATAAAGTAACATGTTCTGTAATTAGTATAGTAATTAGATGTAAGTTCAATATAGTAAATGCAACTTGGTTGTGTTGTATTCCTTTGCTTGCATAAATTAAAGTAGATTTTTGCCCACTGTAACTTCTAGTACAAATCAGTCTAGAGTGCAATAATATTCAGCATCAGGCTGGATTCAGAACAATTGCTGACTGCTTTTTCAAGAAACATTGCGTTGCTGAGGACCCAGCTGCCTGCCTTGTGGCAGATTCGTTTTGGAGTAACTCTGCTGTAGTTATAATCCTTATGTAGTTTACTATTTTCACAAAGAAAATGTAACTGTACACTGCGTTTCTCGAGATATGTGAGAACCAGAATGCTCCACAAAAACAGAAGAAACACTCTTTGTAGGAAAGGGTGTCTCTGGTTCTTAGGACTAGCAAATCAAAACAGTCCATGACTTAATCATGTGAAATCGTAGTAAACGCAGGCTGTCCACAAGAGTAATTATGAATTTGTTTTGGTATTTACCTAAGTGTTCTAGCCAGTTCTACTGTAGCTTTTCAAACTGAATATTCCCATAAGATTGAAAATGTAATCTAAATTAAATTCCTTGTATCGCTTACACTTCTTAGGGTCATGTGATGCAACAGCATTACTGGACATAACCAACCGTTGGCCCTCAGCTTTCAGTATTCTGTTAAAGTAGCCCAAAGTGTTTTTTAAAAATGTATTCTTATCCATGATTCATAAATTAATATTTTGCCAACAAACAAAAGAACAAATGATTATGTGATTCCTGTATTCCTTTTAGTAGTTTTTATTATCTAAGAGGAAGCATATTCTTTCTTTGAAATATAGTAGATAAAAAAATAAGATTGCCATTTCTTTTTTATTTTCTGGTGAGCACAGGAAAAAAAAAGCAATCTAATATGGTATTTTCTAGTTCAAGCTAAATGATTATTTTTCTAAACATACTGTGGTTCAGATTTTTTTAACTTCTTCAGCAGAGGTTGCTTTATAAATTCTTGCTTGTTCAGGAAAAAAATTCTACTGAACTTACTTATCATCCAAGAGTTTTTCATTATCGTTATTTAGAAAAAAAGTTCTTGCTCAAGATTTTTTTCTACTAAATCTGAGTTAAACAAGGTTTTTATGTGAGTATAAACTCTTTCAATGTTTCATTATAATATCAAGAGGCTAACAGGTGTTAAAGAAATATTTTGAAAAGTTTTATTCTGTGCCATCAGTTGTATTTAATCCCTCTAAGATACAGTCCTGTGAATCAAGGTTTCTCTCACGTGCTATGTCAGTCTGCAACTGAATCTTATAATCTCATCCCTGAAAATAAATATTGAGCTTATCTGTACTATTGCAGATAAGCTGGTCATGCTTACATTTGCAAAGGATCACTCTTCTATTTTCCACTCTAAGTAAAACTTTTTATGTATTAATTTTTCATAGAATTATTCAGGGGGAAAAAAGCAGAAAAGCAGCTTTTCTGTGTGTTTTAATTCATTGGTAACTGAATATGTGTTTTTAGATCTCACATAGTAATTTTGGTGAATTATTACCCATCTCAAAGGCAAAAAGGGGGGAGTTTTCATATTTCCACTGGTGTGGTGGAGCGACCTTAAAACACTTGTTTAGTCACTTTTTGAGTGACCTTAAAACACTTGTTTAGTGACAGATGGTTATTGGACTTAATACTGTACCTAATAAAACATGCAAGGATTCTATTATAGCAGAGTGACTGAACAGTGAAGCCATTTAAACTTCCACGGAAGCTTCAAAGGAGGACTGAACATAAACACTGCTCAAACTTCATAATACCACTAGAGGTAAAAAGAGAAGTTTTGTATTGTTTCAAGAGATACAGATCACTGAAGCAAAGTTATCCAGCCTGTAGTCTCGGGCCAGAACGAGAAGAGGGACCCAGCATGGAGTGAAGCTGGAGCTACCACTGCTTTTGCAGGAAAAGTGGGAGTTACTAATAAACTGTTACTACTACAGTTGCTAGCAGGGTACAACACAATTCTCCCTCTGTAAAGATGGTACCTGAGCAAACCAGTAGCCAAACAGACAGCAGGTGGGAAGATTTACATACCCACAGAGTTATAATTATTTGATGGTAGCATGTCAAAATCCCACAAGCAAATTAGATCCTTTTTTTTCTTTATCAAGTTCCAAAGAAAAACATGGTGACTGTCCCATTCTAAATATGGCAGAAGAGGTACAGAGTAGAAGTCTTCTAATTGCTAGTTTTCAAGCACTGTCCAAATAAACTGTTCTGGTACTAAGCTGTGACCAATATGCCTTCATTTGATATGGCTTAAGATGGCACTTTTCTTGCATTTCTCCATTTTCACCACAGTATTGATAAAAATAAGGGAAGGGATTGGGAGGATAATTGAAAATCATAATAAAATCATAACAAAAATAATCTTAAAAAATGCATCCTTGACTAAATACTGTCCAATATTCACTTTGCTGGATTTCTATCTGACTGCCCATGAAATAAAGGACGGTTTTGGAAGCTATTAAAAAGCTTTGGGTTTAGTTTACACTTTGACATGTATGGCTTTCCTTAAAAACAAAACAAAGCAAAACCAAAACAACAAAAAACAACAACAAAATCCCAAACATCATTACTAAAGTCTTTGTCTTTTTTTGGGGGGAGGGGGATTTGTTGTTGTTGCTGCTAGGAGGTGTCTGATCACAAATAAAGCAGTAGTAAACAAAGTGATTACCATTTCGGCTTCAGAAAGAACTTTGCTTCTAATGCTGTGAGAAGATCCTGCTGTTGCTGTATTTTATTTCTACATGATATATGACAGCTTTGGTAATTCTAGTAGCTCTCTCAGATACTCAACTTTCGGTACCGACACATGTTAACAAAACTGTAACATCTGACAAACGTGGAAGAAATTCAGTCCCATCTGAAAAATTCTGAGTGGGAACAGTGGGTAGAGGGCAACAGCTCCTCCTTTGCAAGGACTCTCTGCTCCAAGGTCCCATAGGCAGCATATTTGTCCCCTTTTCATTCAACACTGAAGTGAAGCTACTGTGATTGATGGGGGGGTGGGCTACACTGTTATCAGGATGCTAATGCTGAACTCTGCATGACTGTTTTAGCAGATTCAGACACACTAAAGCCCTTATCCTCACAGCATCCACAAGGAACTGATAGAATAAGGCTGACCAGTTGTCATACAGGATATGGATAATATAGCAATGATGCTGACTGGCACACATGACTGAGAATGTAAAACCTTTCCTTTAGGTACAGATGACTCCATTTCTCCTACCAAAATTATTCACAATTAAAAAAATAATACAAATTATTAATCTTCTCTGTGGTGCTGATAGCTGTTAATAGCTCTGCACTTTGGACATATATCAAATTATAGCTTTTGTCTCTCATGATGATTTCATGAGCTTTGAATTGCCTCTGACCATTAACTAGAAATGCACTTAACCTGAGATTAATCTTGAAAGACAGGAAATGAAAGGTAATTCTGTGCAGGCCTTCCAAGACATGAATTAATCTGAGTCTTTGACACAAACATGGTTTAATACTGTGAAATAACAAACGAGCTATCCTCATCTCCCTGCGAAGTCCCACGTCTATAATGTTTACCCTAAGAAATCTAGGGAGGAGAAACGCTTATCCATGCTCATCACTGACTTTCTCTACTTCACCCTGGAATAAAGCTAGTGCTTCATTTCCACTCCATTTCAAAACATGGTCACCCTTCACATGCGTTCCTTAGCAAAATATTGTTTTTCATTAGAAAGACACAGAAGAATCCAGGTTATGCAGTGAATGCAGATCTTTTACAGGAGGAAAGGCAAAATATCAATTATTTTTTATAAATCTGTAAATGGTTTATGGTCAAGTAACACTGGGAATTCTCTCTCCCTCCCTCACCATAAAAAAAGAAGAAATTACAGCCTCTGAAGAAATAAGGCAGAGCAAAGAATTACCATATAGTTGAGTTACCTGCACGCATAGTCTTCTGTGGTGTCTTCAGGCATCATGTATGTTTTTGACTTGAAACTGCTGCTCATCACAAGGTGGCCAAATTATATTCTCCTCTTATTTCACCATATATTTACATTCAAATCCTTTTATTATGATATAAAACACTTTAGTGACTTTTAGAGTATACTTGCAATGCTCTAATAGTTTTGAACTGCTTAAAAGAGTTATAAAATGAAGATACTTAGCACCTTGCCAAGATAGCTGCAGTATCTTGTACTATTCACATTTGCTCAGCAGTAAGAAAAGCAACTTAGACTTCTGCTTCAATAAGAACAGTAAATTGGACTTCAAATTATTTTCCTCAAGCAGAGGTTCACAGAAATAGCACAACCACATCATTTTAATGGGATCTTTAGGACATTTTACCTTTTGTTAGGTGCTGCAGAAGTTTTCCTTTTAACTATCAACACACTGCAGCCACCTGAGCTGGGAGGAATTTATTCCTGGGGAAGCTTGAATGACACTCTCCTGGTAGCAAGATCAAAGCAGAGCTGGAGGAAAAGTGCCCAGAGGGCCAGATCCTCAAGGGACACCCGCCCTGCCCCCATAGCTCTGCAGGACCCTCTCCTCCCTGCCCCTCTTCAGCCCTCCCGCTTTACCAGAGGTCACTTCAGGAGTCACTCACCTTCCCCATCCCTCTGCTCCTGCCGCCTCAGTCCCCGGAGAAAAGCAGGGAGCGGCTCTCCGTTTCCCCGAGGTCTCCGAAGGGGAGAACCCTTCCGGGGGGTGTCCCCACCCCGCTGCGCAGCCAGAGCGTGTCAGCGGAATGCACTGAGGCACCCTCCCGCAACCTGTGGACGCTTTTCCCCGGGAGCATGGGGAAAAGCGGCCCCTCGGCCTCCCGAGGGGCTGAGCCCTGACGGCTTGCCGCGGGCTCTGCCCGAGCTGTGGATCCGACCTGTTGCTTTACTTTTTACACGCAGAGCCGTCCGCTCAGAGGACTACCGCGGTAATCCGAGACGTGTGAAAGGACAGAGACGCGCTTCTCCTCTCAACCGCTTTCAAAGGCTCGCAGTGAGCCCCGAGCAGCCGGCCCCAACCTGAGGACCAAACCTGCTGGTTGCGGACTACCCCGAGGGGGCGGCCCGGGGGAGGCGGGAGCGTCGCCTGCAAGGGGATATCCCTCTCCTGGGTGTAACGCATTATGTATGATTTTAACCATGGGGTCTCAATCCTCGCCAAAAGCCAAAATCCAGGGAGGGCTCCAGGTGCTGCAAAACCTGGGGGAGACCAGGGATGTCCCGCGGCACCACCCTAGTCTTGCAGGGCTCACTCCGGGACGGATCCGCAGGTAGGTCCCAGAGCCCATGGGGCGCCCTGCGCTTCACCCCGGACCGCCCAGCGCCGCCATCCTCTGGCCCTACTGTGAAGGGAAGCACCGCCCGACCCCCTGCCCGGGAAAGGACCCCGAGCATGAGGTGAGCTGCGAGCACAGCCCTGCGCCAGAAGAGCGAGGTGAGCGGGCCCGCCTGCCCTTCCCGGAGGGTAGCAGCCGTCTCCCATGCCTGGCTCGGTTATCCCGGGAGCCGTAAAATCCCAGACACCTCCTCCCGCTGCTCCTCAGCCGCCCACCGACGGGCGGGCTTTGTTTTCAAGGCTCGGCTTGGCAGAGTCTGCTGAGCAGCTAATAACATAACAACTCGACTTTGATCAATCCGAACTAATTACCCCTCTTAATTAAAGTCTTTAGCGGTTGTTTCAGTGTTTTGGCAAGGACGCTGGAGAGCTTTGCCGTGCGGCAGCGCCAACGCCGCGCTCCCCCCCGGCCCGGCCGCGCCGCAGCTCCGGGCCGGCAGCGCAGCCCCATCCGCCGCAGTCACTCCTCGGCAAAGCTTTATTTCCACCAGGTCAACGAATCGATTTTTTTTTTCTTTTTTTTCTTTTTCTCCACGTGCAAGAATCAATCTGAAATTCAAATTCGTACACAGAGAACATATCTGTCCATATAGATACTATATTCGGGGGAAGAGGGAGAGGAGGAAACTAAGAAGGGTGGGATAACCAGCAGGCAGTGGAGACAAGGCAGGATCAACACAGTGGGAATATATATACATCGAAATAATTAAAGTGGTGCAGCATTCCCGGCTCGGGTAATACAGATCCCAAATAAATACAGCAGAAATTGGCTTGGCGCTTTTTCTTTTTTTTTTTCTTTTTCTTTTTTTTTTTTTTTTTACCCATCTCTCCACCTGAGATGCAACGACAACAACAAAAAAAAATGCATCTTTAAAGAACAAACGAAAAAATAATTAAGAAAACCAATCAGTCCCATAAACGTTAGTGGTAATATAGAGCATAATACACAAAAACCGCTTAACAGGTGCATGCAAAGAGGCAGTGGGGGCTCGCACGGGCGGCCACCCCTCAGGGCTGGAGCGGCGGCGGGCCCTGCAGCAGCGGTCCGGGCGGGGGCGGTGGGTCGGGCCCCCCCAGCTCAGCGGGGGGTCGGGGCAGTCCCAGGGCGCTGTCGTGCAGCTTGCGGACATGCTTCTTGAGGTCAAAGTTCCTGCAGAAGCCTTTGCCACAGGTGGGGCAGGTGAAGGGCTTCTTGTCGTTGTGGGTGTGCATGTGGAAGGTCAGATTGTACACCTGGTGGAAAGCCTTGTTGCAGATATTGCACTTGAACTGCTTCTCTCCGCTGTGAGTCAGCTTGTGGTTTTTGTAATTGCCTGGGTGAACAAGACAAGAAGGGCAAAGGGATCTGGGTTTGAGACATCTATGCTGCAAAAGGGAGAAAAATATAAAAATCCCCAAACCCTGTCTCGTGTCCAGAGCTCGGCTTTAGGCTTAAACGACCACCAATCTCTTAGCAAACGCCCACCTTCTCTCCATCATCCCCGCGGCTGTTCCTCTGACAGACGACAAGGGAATGATCGAACAAACCAAAATCACGACAGTTGCAGAAATAAAACGCCTGGATTTAGCCTTCCCAGCAACGTGTGGGGGATAAATAACTAAATTCTTGCATTTGGAGGCTAGAAAAATCAGCGAACTCGTTTGCCAAACCGCGCTGGAAGGTGCGTGTTGCAGTGCGGGGAGAACGGGCTCTTCCCGTGGAATGACTGCCCCGCGCTCCGCTCGGAACGACTGCCCCGCGCTCCTCTCGGAACGAGACCTCTGCCTCGCTCCGTGGGCTAGACCAGAGGAGATATGTCGGGGCTAGTGATACTTAAAATTAACCTGAATATCTAATAACAAAAATTGAAAACAAAATTAACTCCCCACCACCCTCCCTGTCGCAAATTGTCCCTACACTTGACCTCGACTAGGGAGAGGGAAGCCGGGCAAGAGAGAGGGCGCTGGAGACTGGTACCTTTCTGATGAAATCCTTTGCCACAAAATTCACAGACAAATGGTTTGTAGCCGGCGTGTATTCGAGTGTGCGTGTTCAGGGTCGAGCTCCTGTTAAAGGCTTTGCCGCACTGATTGCACTTGTGTGGCTTTTCCTGGAGAGAAACAAACACTAAGTCACGGCTTGTTGGCTGTTTTGCGGGGTCTGTCTTCTGTTTGGCGGGGTCTTAGTGCTGTTTTGTGTGGTTTATGAGCTGGTCTGTGGGGTGTGTGTGTTAAGTGACGGCTCGCAGCTGCCGGTGCGGGGCACCCCGAGGTGCCTACCGCGTTTGGGATAAACGAAATACCCCCGCGGCTCTGGATCGGCCGCCCCACACCCCACGCCGCTGCCTCAGAGCGGCCGGACGTCGCCGGGCAACCCGAAAAACGTGAGTGGAGGGTCTCGGGCAGAGATGAAGGGACGGAGGGGGCGCTCACCTGGGTGTGGATGATCTTGTGCCGGCAGAGCGTGCTCGCCTGTCTAAAACCTTTCCCGCAAACTTTGCAAACAAAGGGTCTGGCTCCCGTGTGCACTGGCATATGGCGCGTTAAGTTATAATGTGCATTAAACACCTGTAAAGAGGAATCAGACAAAAAAAAATAAACAGAATTGCGATTAGAAAATGAGAGTGCCGAGGGGAAGCCGTCTTTTAAAAATCAAGCAAACAAGGGACCGACAACAGGCGGACAGATGAGCGAGGACAGGAAGCTGGGGAAGGGAGATGGGCTGTGGCGCTACTTGCCTTTCCACAAACTTCACACGTGAAAACTTTGGGCTTGCTGCTCGGGGAGCCTCGACTGATCTCCGAGGTCTTATAGGCGATTTTTTCTGAGAGGATCTGAGCACTTTCTTTCATGTAGTGCTGCAACTGAACCTGCGATAAATCCTTGAAGGCCACCCCCGCCGGGTACTTGTCCACGGTCGGCAGCACCAACTTGTTCCGCTCCGCCAGGTAAGCCTTGGACTGCGGGTGCAAGGGAGAGCTGAGGAAATAAGAAGCCACTGGGTGGATGTTGACACTGGAGGACGGGTGACAGGGGCTGTCGCCTCGGTTGAAGTAGCACAGGGCTCCCATGGCGTGGAAGGAGGAGTGATTGACCACTCGGGGTCTTACCAGTTTGTACTGCTGCAAGGGCAGGGCATCGCGGGGGAAATCTCCTTTCAAGCTCAGGGCACAGTTCAAGAGATCGCCGCAGCTAAAGGAGGGTGAGGAAGAGGAGTCTAAGTGAGCCTTCCTGGGTTCCACTCCGGCCACCGCCGCTTTGGGCAGGGTGTCGTATGCCACCGGGACAAACGGGATCATGCAGGGAATGGAAGAGTTCAGATGCAGCGGGTGCTTGGGGTCGCCTTTGGCCACGGAGCCATGGAGGAGCTGCGGGACGGGGATGGAGCGGGGCTCTGGAGTCCGCGCCATGATGCGCTCTATGGAGAAGGCGAGGGGCTTGGGCGTGCTGATCATGTTGTTCCTGGCAGACAGGCTTTCTCTGGCTGGAGGAGTCGCTAGGATTTTGGTCGCCGTGTGATGGCCACTATTGTCCATGGCTGAATTGCATTTGTTCGCTCGGTTTGTGCCGCTCTGGTAGACGCCTCTTTTTTTTTTTTTTTTTTTTCTTTTCTTTTTTTTTTTTTCCCTCCTCTCCCCTCTCTCACTTTCTCTGCCTCTTTTCTTGTTACTGATCTGCGAGGAGGGAGACAACCATCATCGCCGCCACCATCACCACAGTCTCCGCCGGCGGAACCAGCCTTCTCAGTCCAGTGGACTCATGCCAGCCCATCACAGTTTACTTTGGCGCACCAATGACTCGGGACAATCGCTACTTATTTCTATCAATAGAAAGTGTTGTGTCAATAACGCAGCCAAGATCTCGCCAATCGTTAACTTCCAAGAGGAGAAGGTAAACTAGATAATTGCTCAATTCGCTTCCAACAGTCAACAGGAAAAGTTTTTCCCCCCACCCCAGCAAGCGGCTACTTTTCATTGGCGCCCGCGCCTCCCCCGCCCAGGGAAGGAGGTGGCTTTCCCTCCTCGCCACTCTCCCCTCTGCCTCCCTCCCTCTCTCTTTTTATTATTATTATTTGCAATCTGCTTAACCAGGCTTTAGAGGCCAAGCAAATCCGAGATCAATTTTCTTGTTTGGCTTTAAGTGACATCATCTAAAATCATTGTCCAAGAACTAAATAGGGATGTGAAACCCAATTCAAGGGCAAGCGCCAGAGTATTTGTCAAACGAGGTGCTGCAGAAGAAGCGGCTGGAGGGGAAGCTGTTTATTTCCTTGCCACTTTCCAGCCCGAGCTCTCTTTGTGCGTGCGTACGTGTGTGTGCCTGAGGGAGGGAGGGAGATGGCTACTCTGCTTCTGAGAATGCTCCTGGTCTGCTCACTGCTTTAAAGAACAAGGTCAGGTGGCGGTGAACTTTTGGAAAACACGGTAGACAAATAAGCGGGGGGCTTGCAGCAAGCAGACGGCGAGAGCAGTGCGTGGGGATAGAGGAACCTCCCAGGCCAAACAGGACGAGTGCTTGAGAGCAAAAGAATGACTCAAAACCTGGGGCAGGAAGAACAAGGAGGTAGGAAGAGGGAGTGCCTTTTAAATCTGAAGCACTACCTGTGTATATATATATATATATATATATATGTAACCTGCATATGCACTAAGTATAGCTTCTCTGTCCTTATATATGAGCAACACAAATACTAAAAACTCAGGGCCGGTATACATACATGAAGGAATATACAGCCCACACACTGCTTATAGGTATACATGCACCTAAACAGATAGGGTGGCCATGTATTTAAGAGAAGCTTGACGGCTCTGTTCGGGGCGGGCAGCTCCAGCAGCTGATTGTACTTACAGCGAAGCGGGGGTGGTCGGGGAGATGAGAGGGGCAGTGGTCGGTATGAGGCTTTCTGTGTTCCCGCCCATCCCACCGTCCGACAATTCGGAGTCAGGACAAGATCCTGTTCCTCCCGCCGGCTTGGGGTTCACTAGGCTACTGACTGAGAAGCCTCTACCGAAGTAACCCCCGGGAGAAGCCAGGAGTCCCTCCGTTCCTTCCACCTCCCGCAGCGAGCGGCTGGGTCGCTTCCCTCAGCGGAGGGACCCATGGGGCAGCCTTCCCTCCAGATGTCCAGCACTACCTTTCTCCGGGGCCGGGGGAGAGAAGCAGGAGGTCTTGGTTTTGCTAATGGAGAGAAGCCTCCAGCGAGGTAGGGAGGCCCTGCCCCCGCTGCTCTGGTACCAGCCGAGGAACCCGCAAAAGGCTGTGTCTCCCCACCACCCCGCGGCCCAGGACAACCAACTTGGGGGAGAATGAGAGCAGGGATGACGGGCTGGGGACCTGGGGAGGGAGGCAGGAATGGAGGGACGGAAGGAGGGATGAAGGGAGGAATCCTCGCCCTCGGCGGTTGGACCTGGTTGACGCCGCCCCGGGCCACCGCGGCTCCGTTTGAGGAGGGCAAAGCAGCGGCTGTTCCACCACGGTACCTCCGCGGCTGGGAGCTCCGAGCCAGCTACGGGGAGCTGAGGGGGAATCCTGCGGCCTCCGGAACGGACGTTGAACGACGGGCCGTGGCCCAGGCATCCCTCGCTGCAGAGGATGTGCCCCACACGCCCTGCGACCTCCTTGTCCGCCCCGTCCCGCAGGTGCCTCACATTACAGGCGGGCAACAAGAGTGGAGGCTGGCCTCGGAACCTGCCGGGGTGGACATAGCTGTGCGGGCAAGCGTGGGACGAAGGAAAGGTGGAATCCGAAGGAAAGGCTGGGCCCTGAGGGGTCTCCAGCCGTGATGCCCCGCTCCAGCTCTGCTCCCTGTTTCCCCCAGACGTTGACTGGGGTTGCGCCGCTCACCTCCCCCTCCCTCTCCCCCAGTCCCCCATGGCACATGGGTCAGGGAGTTAAGACCGTAATTGCTGCCCCGGATTGGGCTGCCGCAGCCGCCTGCCTCTTACCTGCTGCTTCCCGCACTGGCACCGCCAGCCCCGGCTCGGCCGGTGTCACCGACCTGGGGGGAAAGGAAGGAGGCAGCGGGGACCGGGGGGGGAGGGGGAGGGGGAGGTGGGAAGGGGGCCGGACCCGTGTCCCCCGGCTTCTCCGCCGTGTCGGTGTCTCTCGCATATTTTGTGCCCGCCAGAGGAGAGTTTCCTCCTTCAGAGCAATTTACATTTAATTCAATCTAGGCAAATTTCCTCTTGATTGGTGCTGAAGAAGGGAATTATTGTTGAGTGGGTTTTAGAGGTTTCAAATCCCATATACTTAATATGTTAACAGCTTGCTCTTAACTGGTCTTTTTGGGATTGACTTTTTGACATGCGTTTGAAAGTAAAATATGTAGTGTCATTTGAGCAGGGTAAATATCCCAAAGCAGCAATTACAGCCCCGCCACTGCAATTATCCTGGTCTCCTCCATAGTGAGATACACTCTTGGAAAAAAGGGAGCTTTATTATTCGTTAGTTCCTTTCGAATACGTCTCCCTTTCTTTTTGTACTGCTCAGGAAAACTTGTTAGTGCCTAATTATTCAACAGCGATCTAAAAGAAATGTTTTTAAAATTTCTTTGGGGGAAAAGTAATCTCGTTCTGTCTCAGAGATGGAACCTTGTTAGTTCTGTAGTTGCCCGCAATATAGATAGTTACTAAAATCAATGTCGATATACTTTTTTTCAGTCCTGTCCTGAGCCTTGCTTTCCTCTCGGACCGCACCTTTTTAGCGATTTTGCGTTATCTGCTGAGCCGCAAGTATCCTGCAGTCGTGCTGGTGCAGGTTTGTTTTTCCAGGGGCAGAAAGATTTACAGGCTCTGAAGGTAGCAATAAGGAATTTCTTGGCTGGTTTTTTTTGCGAGTTCACGGAGGGCCCGGGGCTCCCTCCATTCTGGTGGCACGTACCGAGTCCCAGCAGAAGGAGCCGGCGGGGGAAGGAGCTGGCCCGCCGGCCTCCCAGTGTTACGAACCGTCGGAGGAATTAAGGGCAAAAGTTTTGCCTCGAGTTGATTTCGTGCTCTGCCCGGGAAAGCTGCTGTTCTCTTTTTCCCCGTAATCAGCTTTGTGTTTCATTCGCTCCTAAGCTATGTTCTTGATATTGCTCACTTGCATTATTATCATAACGTATCTCTACATGCATTCAAAATCCGAGTCACCAGCGAATTCATCTCGTCGTCAGGATTACTCCAATCCGATCCCAGAGGCGATTAGAGGGAGGTAAAATACCGCCTAAAGCCTAATCTTTAATTTCTTCCCCCTTAATAAAATGAATAATTCCATTGCGTTTTTAAGTAAAAAATGAATTGAAAAGGATAATAACTCCGCTAACCTTCTGTTGCGTGTATTAATATTTTCCTGGGAGTGTTTTACTGAAACCCTCCTGCCCGAGCGGACTGCTCCCTCCTCGCGCCTGGAGCCGGGTCTTCCCGGCAAGGGAAGAGCAGGAAGGGCAAGCGACCCGCCTAGCTCCGAGGCACCTCCGGGCAACCTAAATGTGGAGGGAACGGGGAAGGTTCCAGAGCATCCTTCTGGCAGCGACACCGGCGGACCCGACGGCTTCTGGCCAGATCCTGCTTACTGTTATTATCGCTCTAATAGTCGTCATTAATAGTGCCACCACCGGGATTCGCGGCTAAAGGCTGAATTTGCTCTCGATACGCATCATTCCGAGCCGTCCCCTTCCCAGCAGCCTAATTTGTGAAGAGGTGATTTACCCCGGCATGGAACAGCAGCGCCGTCCTCCCCTCAGCCCCGCCGCCGCCCTGCCCTGCCCGCGGTCCCGTGTTCCCCGGCCCGTCGGCCCGCAGACCTCCGAATTAGCTCCCGGCTGCTGCGGGACTGGAGGGCTCGCTGTTCATTCCCACTCACGGCTTGTTGTTTACTGTCTTTTGAAGGGAAGTCAAAACACAAACGGGAGAGTTAAAGCAGGGGGAAGCAGACCCCTGTGGGTCATCCGCCGTCACCGTTTATCAGCCCGCGCCGCCGCCTTTTTCGGTGGAACCTGCCGCTGCCCGCCGGCTGCTGGGGTGGGGTGCACGGTTCTCAGGTAGACCCGGGCCCGGCCCCGGCGAAGCGAGGCGAGGAGGGGGGCGGCCGTAGAGATCGGGAGCACCTCGCAGCAGTCTCGGGCTCCGCTGTTTCAGGAGCGCAGGTAAAGGCGCTTGGGCTTTGCCGGGTAGTTTTAAATTGTAACACTTCAACGTTTTCTCCACTGATACTCTCCGGTGGAAAAAGTTAATAATATAGGCGCGCGCGTGTGTGTGTATATACCTTCGGAGACTACGTGTAGTCTTCCTATACAGTGACGGTATGTTGGCATCCTTCTAAAGCAGTTTCACCAGAAGCAAAAGAATACAGTACTGCTATTTTAACCGAATCCATCACAAACGAAAAACAGTTGACACTGACCCGCCCAACACAAGTGTTGCCAGAGGTGAAACAAAGTTTGGAAGTACTGTACATTTCGTATAAATCCCTCTAAATCGAAAAACAAACTGGTGCAAATTAAGTCTTTTCACGTATAAAGCCTTTAATCACATATAAACGAAATTACAAGTGACCCTCTAAAGCAGCGCTTCCGGCCCTCCTGTAACTCATGCGAGCGATTTGGCTAAGTGTGCCAGCTCCAAACGTGAACCGCAGCCATCACGTCTAATCTAATCAGTCCGCCTGTGAGGGGACCCAGTGGTGTCATCAGCTCCAGAGGGCCCTTGGTGGAAGTGGCTGGGAGAGGCCAGCGGCAGCTGGAGCCATGAATGACACTTTCTCATTTGTTCCTTTCCCAGTTCAACAAATGTTTAGCCCCGTTGCCGCTAAATGAACGTCTCGCGCTCTTTGGCTCCGGGAAGCTATTTATTTTTAAGATTCCTGAATAGGATCAGGAGCAATTAACTTATTTTTTGTTTCCATTTTTCTGTCAGTGTATTGGGAGGTAACTTGGAGCAAAGCAAAGAGCTGGTCGCTGTGTGGGCCGGGCTCGCCATGGCGACGGGGAGAAGGTGTCTGCCGGACCCTTCTCGATTCTGGTGGGGCCCGTTGCGATTCGCCGCTGCTGAGAGGGAGGGAGAAGCCAAGAGAAAAAAGTGAAAATAAGAACAAAAGCAGGAGCCGTGCTCCGTAGTGGTCGCTCCTGGACGGATACCGGAGAGGGCTCCCCGTCGCCCCGGCTGCTCGCCCGGCGCCTCTACCCGGGCACGGACACAAGGGAGAACTGCGCATCACTCGGAACGGGGCGTGGAGAGGGGCGACACGACAGTACTCCTCCTAAGGCCGAAAATGTAAACTTTTTGTGTGTGTGATTGTTCCTTTTTGTTTGTTTAGCTGCCTCTTTTTTTCTTCCCCCCCCCCCCCCCCCCGCCATCGCTGTTAGGACAAAACGCGCCAGTGTCGGTGGGAGGTCGGCCATGATGTTTCCGCGGGTCTCAAGGGCGTCGAGGGTTCCGTCCGTTTCGCACAGAACGAAGCCGTCTTCCCTCTCGCCTTCCCTACTGCCCTGCTGCTGCTGTGCGGCTCCCGCCGTCTGTTCCGCGCTCGTTTGCTGACAGTCAAACGTCTGATTCAAAACATAGGTAGGTGCAAAACGGGCACTCTCTGTGCAGGAACCCGCCTCACAGCCTTACACCCACTCCCCGACCCCCCGAGCTCATTGCCGTGTCCCTCGTGACACTAGTGCCCCAGCCATCCTCTGCGGTGGGACTCTGGTGTGTTCCAGGAGGAGTTCTGACACCCCCCCCCCCCCCCCCCCCCCCCCCCCCCCCCCCCCCCCCCCCCCCCCCCCCCCCCCGCCCCAAGCCTGGAAACACCACACTAGAGATCCCCGAGATCCCCCCGTGAGGAGAGAGTCCAGGAGATGTGTGAGTGCCATGTCCACAGGGCCAAGGAGGGAGGGAGGAGAGAGGAGGGAGGCCGCCTCGCTGGGAGCCTTTGATGAGCACCCAGTGCCCCGGGAGCCTCTCGCCTTCTCGATGCCCCTGTGCCCCGGGAGCCACTCGGTCTAGCGGTCTCTCCAAAGCTGCGCCGGCTCCTGCGCAGGGGTCTTCTCGCCAGCCCCTCGGTGTCGGGTTTAAAGAGCATGGTGCCTCTACCCAGTGTCAGCGGCGGGACCCGTCGGTGCGGGCTTCAGAGGGCTTGGCCGGCTGGGGCGGGCAGTGCAGCAGGGGAGCTGCGGTGCCGGGACAGAGGCTTTGCTCCGCTGGAGGTGGGAGGCTCAGTGCCCTAAGTCGCCCTCGTCACCGAGGAGGTTCCCACAACCTCTACCTTGGCTTACCCCTTGTCCGGCGTAAGCGATAGCCGAGAGGGCGAGCTCTTGGCCCTGGGAACCCCCTGCCCAGCGGCAGGAGAGCTGTGAGGGTCAGCGCCACTTTCCTGCGCGGAGCACTCCCGGCCATGGTTTCTTCTGGTTCGGCTTCTACAGCCCCTTTTATACCATTAAGGCGCGGGGTGGGGGGTGGGGGAATTAAAGGAGCCCCCTCTTGTCCCCTTGCTGAAGGCTCCTTGCATTCTGTGGCTGCTTAGGAGGCGGTGGCGGGGGCAGTGTGCCCATGGAAGTCCCCGCAGCCCCGGGACAGCGTGGCGGGCCCGCCGCCGGCTGCCTCGCAAGGAGGCGATGTGGCCGCTCGGGACGGGCACACACCTCCGGAGCGTGCTGAGGGTTTAAACACCCAAGTTAAGATGTAAAGGCGGCCCCTGTACCTGCCCTCGCGGGGCTCTGCCGCGGCTGCTGGCAGCAGCGGTGCCCAACGCTGGAGCAGTCACGCAGGTACCTACTGGACTTCTCAAGCTTGGCACTGGTTCACGGTTTCACAAACCTAGTTGCTGAGAAGATACTTGAATTTGGAAGAAATGGAAGGACCTTTGAAGCACTGTTGTTTCTGTACTTGTCTTCCATTGATCTCTGCTTTGCTGTGTCTCTAGCAGTAACTTTGTGTCTGAGTCAATTTCTCTGAAATCCCAAACATCTTGTCACTTCTTCATGGTTACATCATTTTGGCCTTTGTTTTTTGTTTGTTTGTTTTTACTGTTTCCTTACTCAAATAATCTGTGTTTTGGTTTGGTGTGTGTTTGGGTTTTTTTACTATTTCCTTACTCATTTCCATCTTACTGACAAATGTGTCTTGCAAGTACTGCATACAGACGAAACAGTATAGTGAAGTTCTCGACATATAGGGTTTACAATGCATCACGCTTCATGAAATTTGATTAATTCAGACACACTTCACACNGCCAGGGAGTGGGGCAGGGGGAGAGGTGGTGGTAACCCAGAGACCAGATCACTGACATGTTTGTGATGGTCACAAGTTAACCCTTGAGTCAGGATCTGGACAAATTGGGCACATAAACAAGCACATGTGGGGCTATAGCTGACGGAGAAATCGTTGCTCCTCTTCCATTGCTGACTTGCAGCCTTGAATGAAGCTGAGGCAGAGTCCCTGGACAAAGGCTGTTGGTGGGAACCTTAGGTGACACCTGTGAAAGAGCACGACAGCCTACAAGTCCTGCTGAGGCCTTTACAAGTGAAATTACTAAAACCTGCTCTGTAATTGTCCAAATTGATAGGAAGAGTTGTTTGCCTTACCAGGAAACCCTTCTTAGCATGGGGGCATCTTGGGACAGAGGAAAAGCCCAAAGGGAGTGTTGAGTACAAATCATGTTTCCCACAGGGTTTTTGGCTAGCAGGGCTAGGCAGAGGTGTTAATGGTCTCTGCTGAAGAACCCATCACTTACCTTGTGGTCTATGCTCGTGACAGCCACTTATGTCCCAGTGTTTCTAGTTCCCAATCTAGGCCCCTACACTGTTAGTGGTTTGTTAAGGACAGTGCCCAGTTTTCGTATCACTTCCTACTCTCCTGTTACCTCAGAACCTTAAAAATCTCCTGATGCCTTCTACATGGATATGGCACGGCCCTGCACTAGGAGGCCTTGGCAAGCACTGCAGGGCCACTGCAGTGACACCTGCCTTCACCTGTCTACAACTGGCTTCTCCACAGGTACATCTACAGGGTCTCAGCAATGTAAAGATGGTTGGGAGAGGGCAAGCAGGGAGACTTTTGCAGACACAAAGCTCTGTGCCTGACTGACACTCTGGCCCCTCAAGCACTGTCAACTTCCATGCACTGGTACCACCAGGATAAGCAACAGGAAAGGGATATGCAATTGTTTTACTGCTATCACAACCTAAATGATCAAACCCATCTGGGAGCCTGGTAGTAGTGGAAAATACTGCTGCTCCCTCCAGCCCAGCAGAGATGGTAACGTGAATGGAAAATGATGAAGGAGAGTGCACTGTGTTGCCCCTGCCTGCCTCTCTGGCTAAATCCTGCCCCGCTGCTCCCCAAAACACACACTACACTGCAGCTGCAGCTGTCCTGGGGCAGGGATGCCTGCACTCCTGCCCTCCAAGCCTCCTGGGGACCTCTGGGCAAGCACTCAGTTGGGGCACAAAAAGCTGAGCAGAATGGTCTTCCTCACCAGCTCCCAGCTCTTCCTTTTTGCTGAAATCACCTCAGCTCATGCGCAGATGAGAAGGCTGGTTTGCCACAGGAAAAAAAATTCTACGTAGAGTTTCTCTGTAGTCATGTAAGAGAAATGTAACTTGCCCTTCTTTCCCCGCTTCTCCAAGCTTTCCAGTGTGCTGAAAGTCACTTTCCCTGTGGCTCTCATTCTCAGTGTCTGAATGCTTGCAACAGACCACTGAAGTCCTACAGACTGTTCTTGCAGGGAAACCTCATGTCAGCCTCATAAACCCTCAACAGGCCCTCAGTGAAGCCCTTCAGGTATAATGCTATGGCTCAACAAGGACCCGAGAAACCTTCAGTACTTTGGGTGTCATATGTGTTCTTTCTGATTTTATGTATTCAAATGGTGGAATTATTCATGCTCCCACAAAAAGAAGAAGAAGAAGAAAAAAAGCTACTGTAGTTTTCATAAGCTGTGTGAGTTTTGACTGATGAAAATTTGAATTCTTTCCAGCTCAAACTGAGGGCATCAAAAAACAGGCAATGGGCCCTGTGTTCATCTGCTGCTGAGGTGTTTTTGTTTGCTTTTTTTCCTTTATCAAGGTATTGTGTCCTTCAGTATTTGCTTGCTACATATATCTGCTCTTTAAATGAAACATTTGCTATAAATCACAATATAAACTAAATAGAATGATCTTTCAAAAAACTTGTTCTCGTGACGAATCATACAATGGTTCAAACGGTTTGAAATATTGAAAACATCATTTAATTGTAGAATTCTATACAAACTTGGGTAGATACAGAAATGGTCACGACAAAATGTGTTCTTATTGCCTGAAAATTTTCACAGAAATACAAACATTGATGGCAAGCTTACTGACATCCAACAGGATGAGACATCTTTAAACTTCCAAAATGAATAGACACAACACTCCTAAGCAGTTTGAATGTGTTTACTGCCCTTGAAGTCCTACTACTTATATAAACCTCAATATACAAAGAACCAAGATTAAAATTTTTAATGAACATCACATAATAATGTAAAATTAAGCACAAAATAAAGCTAACAGAGTAATCCTGAAAATACAATATTTTTTTTTTACCTAGGGCATTGACTTATTCCAAGGATGATTTCCTGTATAGTTGTGTTTTAAGTGAGGTGCACATTTTGTTTCTGCACAGGATATCAATATCAGATGGAGATACAAGAACAAATGGTAACAAACAAAAGGGGAAGAAACATAATCACAAGTGGAACTCAAACTCCATGCCAGTGTTCTTGCAGCCCTAAGCAAAGCTATACATAAAAATATTCTACAACCATTATTATCAAAAAGTCCTTGGCACTTTCCCTTTGATAATCTTACTTTCTTTTTTAGTGGAGCAAATTACATTTCTGCACTGATATCATAAGGCAAAACTATAAATGCAACTACAAGGACAAGTTACCAAAAAAAACCCAAGCCAAAGATAAACCCCACATTCTGACCATCACCCTCAACTCCAAATGCTTTGTGAGATAATATCATCCTTCCTCTTCATCACTGTCCTTCATAGTAATGCCCTGAAGTCCTCCCGCATCCGTGACTGAGACTGTGGCTTCCTCTACGGTCAGACGGCTGTGAATGGTATCGTAGGTTTTACTGTTCAGCGTCCCCTCCATCACGCCTTGCAACCGGAAGTCTCTGTAGGATTTCTGTGGCAAAAACAAAACATCCTGTATTGGACTTCAGCAAGTTTGAGCAGTCTTTCAGTGTATATTGGCCATTCCTATCATGCCAGTGGCACAGCTTCATTCCTTTTGCAGTTAGGGGCCTGTCATCTTGGTAAAGATTTTGCAGTCTTAGTTTTGCATGAGATTTCTATAAGCCCAAGAGATTCTAATATGATGGTCATTCCTCTTAGAGACTGTATTTTGTGCTACAGCATACTTTCACTGATGATTTCTCAGTAACTTCCATTTGTCTCATTTATTCAGTAAGAAACCAGCAAAGAATTTTTCTAAGTACATACTGAAATGTGAATTTGGCTACAGGTAGTTCTGTCATTTCACAAAAAACATACATGACTGACTTTTTTTCCATAAGGTAAATTTTATTTATATTTATCTTTCCATTTATATGCCAAATGTGGAAAATCAAATTTTAGATTATGATCTACATTCTATAGTGTCAGTGTTTCTCAGCTGACTACTTTATTCAGTTAATTTGCACTTTAGGTCTCCTATAAATTTTGACTCACATCTACTTTTTTTTTTTTTTTCCCACTTGAGAAGGTTTTGTTTCCCTGGTGTCTATCCTTTTTATGAACTAGCAGATATGACTTTCTTCTTTGACTTTCCATCATGTAAGAATTCTGAGTGAACTTGTTTAATTCATCAATGCTATGTTCAAGTAACCATATGGAAAATCACCTACCTTCTTTATTCTTATGTTGTAACACATCTGAAATAATCTTTCCTGATGTTATCCTAAAGAGCTGAAGAAGGACAAGTTGATCTAGCTAGTTTCTTATTTTGTTTACACTATCTCTACAAGTTCCAAATGTTTATGACAGAATATGGGGAAAAGAAAATAGAAGATAATAGAGGGCTATCAAGCCCATTCCTCTGCCTGAGGAGGAGACCATGCACAACCCTTTGAGAAAGAAAAGAGTTGATCTTGTTTCACTCAATACTCCAAAGAACTGCAAAAGACACCTCTTAAAATGAGTAACATTCATCTGGGAGATTTTTTTCTGCCACTATCTACGATGATTATTTAAACCTTGTTGGAATCACTGCAACTGAGATTTATTTGACTTTTACAGGTCAACATCGGAGTCAACGGATGCAGCTTATGTTTTGCTCACACACTCCTGCCCGTACCCCATCTGGTCTTTTTCAAGTGTCACCATTGCACTCCCTTTTTATAACACTGTGCATTCAATTTGCTTTTATGCTGTTAACGGGTCCTACAGCAATTTCTTTCAGTTTTACCTTGTATTCTTCTCATTCTAAGACTGGCACTCTGGGGTTCAAACATTGCTCTTCTCTTGACAGTTTTGCAGGATAATAATGTTCACTTCCAAGCTTAATTTTTCATTTCTCCCTAACTTTCTTGATCCTTAACCCTTCTTTAGTCATATCCCTCTGTACGTGTCTCGGACATTTAACAAAACCTTAATGCCATAAGACTTTAAAGAGAATAAAGGAACAATGCATCCTCTTCTAGTCTTTCTTAATAATGCCACTACCTTTGCTGCATCTCAACACTAAAGAATTATATTTTTGTTACTCATCCTATGTCCCTTAAAAATGACCTCCTATTTTTTTTCCCCCCAAGAGATAACTGGGGCCATACAGCCTCCCGTTGTTTTTTTTTTTTTTTTTTTTTTTAATTGCTGGGTTTTGTTTGGTTGGGTTTTTTTGGGATTGTTTGTTCTTGTTTTTCTTTTTTTCTCAAAAGTAAACAGAAAAGTGCCTCTATTCACACTAGGGTTTGGAGGAACTGTGCCTCTCTACATGTTTCTTCTCAGAAGGGCTGCAGCAGGGAAAGTTTTTTATGATACTCTACTTAAACCATTATTTCTTAGCAGGCTCCTGTCTGCTGAGTCCCTGTCTTACTGGTTCTGCCTTCTCCACCCACCAAAACCCAGGTGCATAAAATTTTCTGTTTTTCAGAACAAATACAAATGACCTTATCTTCCATCTTTGGTATCCAAAGAAGGTGCCCTGGAATAACACACTTGAAATTTACACGCAGAGCATATGGGCACCCAAAGGCTACTGCCATAAGCAGAGCGTTTCACCCTGCAGTGGGAACTTTCTGATTTCAAAGAAGGATAACCAGTGTGCCAGGTGGCACAGGGAAGAGGAGATGGGAGTGCTGCTCATTCACTTGAACTTCAGTTTTGAAAGATCTTCTTTTCATCTCCCTGGTCATATTTCACTGGTTTAATTAAGCCTGCCCATTCTTAGATCTTACTGGGCACAGGTTTTAGATCCCCTAACACCTATTTTTTTCTCCAAGGGATGATAACTACCTTGGAGAAGCATTTTTTACAAGGGCATGTAGTGATAGGACAAGGGGAAATGGATTTAAACTGAAAGAGAATAGGTTTAGATTAGATATTAGGAAGAAATCCTTCCCTGTGAATGTGGTGAGGCACTGGAACAGGTTGCCCAGAGAAGTTGTGGATGCCTCATCCCTTGAAGTGTTCAAGGCCAGCTGAATGGAGCTCTAAGCAGCCTGGTCTACTGGAAGGTGTCTCTGTCCATGGCAGGGGTGTTGGAACTACATTATTTTTAAGGTTCCTTCCAACCCAAATCTTTCTATGATTCACTTGAGAATATCTTTAAACTTTTCATAAGGGCTATTAATTTTAACAAGCAATAGCAAGCTGCTTTTGCCATTTGGGCACATAATATAGTGAAGAGCTAAATTTTGTTGCCAGAGAAACCAATTAAGGTCAAAAATAGCTAAGCTCAGCTTGGGTGGTTCAGGGAGCCATGATGCCATCATTATTATGACTGTTCCCTTGCATTTCTCTCTGTTCTGTTCCTTTTTGCTAGTGAATCCCGAAAGTTGAAGTTGCAATTCTGGTGTTTATGAGTAAAAATGCTTCTGACTTTATAGTCTTGCATAAACTTAATGAGAAAATATTTTGGAAGAACGAAGATCACCACTGACAACAGGTGCTTCTTATTCCACATTTATACAGATAACAAGAATGTCCAAAGCTAAACAAGACAATTAAAAGGAAAAAAATCTGAAATGGTTTTCTGTTTCTTGCCTAAAGGTATTGACTAAGAGGAGTTAGGAGGAAACTTTCTTTTATGGTAGGTTAACCCATAATTGTCCTATTGCAAGGAATATTATACTTTGCTTGGAAGCATTTGACAGTGGCCAGTGCAAATGACTGAGGACTGAATTCGAGGGATTAGTATTTCTATTGATACTTATTCCTGAGTACAAAAGATTAGAAAACGTTATCTAATACACAGAATACATTGAATGTATTCAATTAAACCTAGTAATCAGATGCACTGAAAATAGTTCCTTTTGAGGAAAAGGGGGGAAATGGAGAAAGAACGCTATTGGAATTACTAAGGTAAAACAAAGAAATCAGTAACAAGACAAACAACAATTTAGTAAGAATAATCATACAGCATTGCTACACTACTAGAAACAACCTGTTAAAATTCCTTGGAACAATCTTAATCGTGCCTGAGTCCAGACAACAAATACTTGTGCACATATAATTAACATCAGGAGGTTTAATAAGTTATTTTTCTTCTGGAATTTGCTACAACTGGGGGAAAAAAAATCCCAACCTAAAACTACATAAGTTCACAACCTTATTCCACATTTTCTAACTTTTGGGATGACCTATACTTATTCGTGTTATTACTTTTTTACTTTTTTTCTCTTTACTACTGTCACGGGTTTGCTCTGGTCCAATTTTCTCTTCTCCCCCCCCCAGTTACTATAAGTTTATTGTTTGCAGTGTAATACAAACACATTTTATTTACCTTCACTATCTTGATGAGAGTCTTCAGCTGGTAGATGTGAAGCTGAAGGTCTAATCTGTCAGCCAACCACATGGATATGACTTTCATGGAGTTGCTATACCATTGCTGAAAGGAAGGATAAAGAAACCAAAAACAACAAACACCACAAAATAACCCTGCAGTAATCATTTAACAGATTTGGTAATGAGAGGTAATGAAACACTTTGAAATGATCACAGATCAGCCCTTGAAGTCAACAATAATATAATTTCCTGTTATGAGAATTGCATGGGTCAGTAGAAAATCAAATAACTTGACCTAGACTGTTCTTTACATGAATTAGCATCTGCATTTTATCTTTCAGTTACAACATGTTCAAGCAAAATAACATTATGCACTTTGTTATCTGTCAGTGAGAATGGATATTAAAGATACAATTACATGAGAGAATTGACAGCTAAAACAGCAAGGACAAAAACAAGTAGGGTATCTTGAGAGAGAATTTACAATAACTAGATTTTCCAATCCAAACAGGAAAACAGCATCAGAGAACATGGAATCTGTCTTGATTTTTTTTTTTCTTTTAGTTCATTATTAAGTAAAAAAATCAGAAATCTCTGGAAACTGTTTTTATGTATGATCAAAATACCACTCCACCCCTCCCAAAATAACCATGTTAAGGTTTTGTTTTACATTAACTATTAATTATAATTGCAGTCTACCTTATTTCCTTTTTATGTCTAAGGCAGGGGTATGTTTTCACTCATCACTTCTCAAATGGATGGGTTAAGAATAAGCTCTCTGCTGTTGGTGTCTATGTTACTGTAAAAAATGCTCAGTTCCAAATAGCTACTGTAATAGTTCTTTCACATTAACTGGATTAAAAAAGATTTTACTAAATACAGTTGTAGCATTTTTCCTCCCCGTCCTGTAAAATATCAACCAGATGTCATTTAGTCAAACTATAAAAAAGAAGGGATTTTTTTTTCGTTTTAGCAGTGAGAGATTAAAAGAGTTTGTGTCATAGCTGTTTCTATTCTCTTTCCCCACAGGGAAGAGGCTTAAATTCTTTTCTAATGTAATTTCCTGTATCTTTGCAAAATACAGAGATATGCAAAGAGAGGAAATTGTGTATGTATTTTAAAATGCAGCATGTTAGGTAAGGTATATTTCATGAAAGTAATTCAAAGAACATATCTAACATGTCTCATTAGCCATCTCCCCATTAAGAAACAAAATAAAATACATACTAAAAAATGAAGATAGATTACTGGATACTAGATGTAACAGAAGAAAGAAATAGAATTCTTCCACAAAAATTTAAGCTCTTTGTAAAAAGCTTTAGAGATATACAGTAAATAAATATAAATACTTTTTCCTTACAGAAAACAGTCTCATCACAGTTTTAAGGTAAGTTTGAAATTAGATTTTCATATAATAATGGCTTCAATCTAATTTTCTGAATGTGTTAAATAGTATTTTAATTATAAATCATTGGAAATAAATTACTTTTTTTTTTTTTTTAGAGTTTCTTCTATTTACTATTTTACTGAAGTGAACAAAACACACCACACAAAAGCAGATAGCTACATATTTTATAGAAGTAGTTTTATTTATTCAGTAAAATGTGGGACTGATTTGATATTCATAAAATACTGTTTTTTAAATCACTGAATGACAGTTTTATACTATTTACATTATTTCACCCCAAACATGCATGCTGGTAGTGATTTCCTTTGTAAATACCTGCAAAATATTTTTAATGTGACAGAGTTGTTACTAAGTGGAAACTGTAAACTATATGACAGGTGTTGTACGTATACAGATGTCTAGAAAACAAAATACAGTTGAGCTGATTCACTTGTGGAACTCTGTTGGTCTAAATAAACATAATAATTCCAATGTCAAGCATTCTACCCAGATGCAATAAGATGAGGCAAATTATTATATTATCACTCAGACTCTGAAGCTGATAATCTTAAACCTAATCCTGGTAGAGAGAATATTTTTAGTAGCAGAGCTTTCTCAAAACTGATATTCTTCCATAAAAAAAAAAAATCCAGTAACATATCTGTAATGTATTCCATTCGTATCACATAGAAAGCAGAAGGGGCTCAAACTTGCTCACACAAACTACACACAGGATCAAAAATTCTGAGATCAATTTTCCATGCAACAACACTGAACACTGCCAGATCACTGAGAGCAGACCATTCCAGTTTTCTTGTAAAACATGTATTTTGAAGCACAGCCAGATAAATTAATTAAGGTGGATGCAGTAAAACTTAAGACTCTCCCTACATACCTGTGGTATTCTTACATGCACTGAAAACAAAGCCAAGACATTGGAGGAAATTTATTTTCCTACTCAAATTTTTGAATGAAAACAATATAATACGTTTTCCTGACTAGTTTTGATGCATTAAAACTTTCAGTAGAAATGTTTAATGTGGTGACTATGAAATGATACCACAGTACTTGCTCTTCTGTCAACGTACTTTGTCCAGAAAAAATATGACTGCTATTTTATTAGAAAAAAATGTATTTTTTTTTTGAATTGTCACAGTATTTTTAATAAAAATCACATCCAGTATATTTTTAGAGTCCCTCAGAGGTACTTGTGGGTAGGATTCCTGGTAAGTATTGGTCTTATACCCATTAGTTTTGAGGACTTAGTATAGGCTGAAGCTGCATAAATATAAATCCGGACTTTATAATATGAAAAGTAAATATTTTCCTATAGCTTCTTTTGGAGTCTGTTAAGAAGCACAGCACTGCAAATTCCTCTCAGAGGCAGAATCAAGGGCCACGTATTTTGACAACCATAAACACATTATAGAGGCAGGGATGGAACTACTTAAGACTTATGGGAATCTGTTGCAAGCTCAGAAACTTCAGTGATTAGATAATCGTCTAAGATCACAGTTAAAAAAAAAAAAACAACAACAATCCCTTCTAACTGGTTTTAAGAAAAAGTTACTTTCCCCCTAGTAACAATAGAAATGAAAGGACTATTCACCTCTTGCAGATGTTCATTATATGGTACTAGGGCCACATTCTTTGCTGTCTTCTATGTAAGAGTAAAGCAGTAACTGTTTATTATACATTTTTTCTAAATTGACACGTAACAGCAGTCAGCCACCTTAACAAAAACGTTTGCCTCGCTATTTTCCCTTCTCTTCTTATTCATAGCTCATCCAGCTCCTGTAAGGGCATGCATTACTCACTTCATTTTCCTGAGATACTCTTTTAAAGTAAAAAGTAAGAGAAAAGGAAAGGCTAGGGTTGACTCTGTGAGACCCTTGTATTTATTCACACTTATTGTGCATGACTGTACACTGGTAAATCATATTAGCAGCCCGTCTCCCCATCAAGCTGCTACTTGCTTTCCAGCCCTGGGAAGGTTCAACAAATCAACAGGAGCACGGAAAACAGAACATCACTCTAATCTAGTGTTTAAGGTGAAGTTTTCAAACCCAATCTAAGAAGATCTTTAGAGCAAGCAACAAGCTGAAGGGCTCAGAAGGTGGTATTGACAATGAAAGAGTGTTGAAATATTGAGAAGCGCAGCACTTGTGCATTTTTAATAACAAGAGGGTCAACAAGGACACAGCTCCCTCAGTGCCAATAGTTGCCACACCAGGGCTATAAACGCTCTCAGTTCATCAGATTTCTTAAACAGTTCATCAGCTTTCTTAAACACCCTAAACCCCCTCAGCGGACCTTTAGTCTTAAATTAACAAACCAAAGCAATGAAAGAGGGTGCAGCTTGAATGGCCAGCATTGATCCCCAACGGGGCTTGGCGCAGCTACAGGCGCTGAAAAACTCGCTCTATTGTTGGGAGGAATTGACAAACCTCCTCGCCTAAATAGTCCAGCTCAGGCGGGCTGGTGGCACGCAGCTGTAAAGGGCTCCCCTCGCCCCGCTCCCAGCGCTCACAATGCACCAGGCATGAGCTCTTTGTCAGGCCCAGACTCTGCAATTTTCTAACAAGGATTAAAGTTGTTTCTCGGCAGGGCCAGTGAAAAGCGATTTAGCAACATACCGTGCTTTCTTCAGGCAAGTTAAAGAGAAGTAGTTAAGGAATTTCATTATTCTGTTGACTGGTGGAAATACAAAACAAATATATTAAATATTCACCATGTTTCTGGGTGCCTGAGCTATAACATTTGCAGAACGGTTCAATTAAATATAACACTTATCAGCTGAAAGCAAGCACTTCAGATTTATTTTTGAAGTTTTATAAAAAGGTGCAGCTGTTTGCCACCTGGAAGGAGGCTCAATACATAGCAATACACAATGGTTTCGTCCTTCTAGGGCTGGTATCCCTAGCGCCTAAGACATAGGACCCTGTTGAGTTTTACACTTTGACTGCTCTTGATAAATGGACACCCTCAAATGCATTTTGTGCTGAATATGGCAGAATAATATGACAGCTTTCCTAGGAACTGCATTTTATCTTCCAATCGAAGCCTTTATCATGCTACTGATCAGGAATTTAGTCACTCAGACCACAGTGGGATGTTTTTACTTCCTTCAGCTTTACTTACCCTACCACGAACAATAACAAAAAAGTAAACTTCTCACTAAAGACATTGTACACCAAATGCAGCATAAGCTAAACTGAGAAATTAATAATAATGAGATAAAATATGAAGTAACATGAGCATGTTAAAACCTAAGTGCTAAAATGCCTAGTTTTTTTAAAAGGTAATGCTATTCTATCGTTTCAAGATTTTGATAGCTAGCACTAGTAGTGCGCCAAGGAACTTATAGACCATTTTAAAAAAATGTTAAATGGTAAAAGAATACATAAGTTTTTCCTTAAAAACACAAATACCAAAAGTTAGAAAAAAAATCGTGATTTAAGTTTTGTAATTTATTTCCCTCTTTCTAAAATATGAATAATCATATTGACTTCCTTTGTTGAATGTTAAGGAAAACAAGTGTCATTTGTAGTGTCTTTGAAAATACTCTGAAGTTTAGAAGGTATAGCTGTATTTTCAAGTTTAGGTATAGACATCACCCACTTAAATGAGGATTTTTACTTGAGCAACAATGAGTTCATACATTCTTCTGAAGGCTGGAAAGCCTTAGTAAAAAACCCTCCACAAACCCGGGGAAGGATTTCTTGGCCTGTGGGCCACCAAGATACATCAAATGGTATGCCTACACAGGAACACCAAAATGTGAAATCAAAAGATGTAATTAACATTCAAATTACATTTTTTCAGAAATGAAAATATTTAGTTGCAAACTAAAGCAGAAATAAAGCAACCTTGCATAAGATGTTTATGCTTTTCCCTCAGGTTGAGGTATCCTTTTGATTAAGAAAGACTGAGAAACCTTTGAAGACTGAAGTAACTGTAAGTAGACATAAACAGAAAATTCAATGTATCAACATGCCGAAATTTTGTTTGCTCTCTCTTCCCAGTCTAACAGTTTTGATTCTTGACATGGAAAATTTATGAACTGGTTAAAATATCAATTTCTTCTAAAGGAAGAGGACCAGAACTTGATGACTAGTGATGTACTGCCCTCCCACTACTTCTCTGGGAGAAACTAATTATCCATCCACTAACTTTTCTTTTCTAGATTGCACTGGTCATAGATGTGCACCAGTCTGTGAGGCACTTTCAGTCACATTTCCAGTGAGAAAAACTGTGTCAGTGACCAAGAAAATTAAGGAACAGAGGCTGGGAAACCCAAGAGAAGAGAAAGCTTTTTTACAAGAGATTTCCCATCCCAGTATCAGCTCCACATGGCTTTATGGTGACAGCCACTGCCTTTCTGTGACACGTTATCCAACCCCACAAGAATGTGGTTTCTTATTATACCTAGACTCACAGCACCACAACAGAAAATGTTGAGCTAGATTTGACTCTTTGAGGACCCAATTTTGCAGTGCCAGTGTTGAAAAAATATTCTCACCAAAATCCAGAATTTGGATCATGGGCAGTCCATGCAAAGAGGATTTTTTTGTTGTTGTTTTTGTTTGTTGTTGTTAGTTTGTTGATTTTGGTGCATGTGTCTCTCGTCATTTTTTTTTTCTGAATCAACAGAGATTTCTGTGTTATTGAAATGTGCTTCTAGGGAAGTGCCATTTAGATTCATTGGAAGAAATGGTCAGTTAGCTGGCCTCCAACTGTAGAAATAGGAATGATACCATCTCCAGATAGAACAAAATTTTAAAGTACACTTGTAACCTGGCTATTCTTACAGCTACTAAAATGCTGCTGGCTGTTTTTTGAGGGGGTTTTGGTTTTTAGTTAGTGTGTGTGTGTTGGGTTTTTTGTTTATTTGGTTGGTTGGGTTTTTGTTGTTTATTTATTTATTTATTTATTTATTTTTTGTGTAACAGCAATCTTTCTGTATAAGGCATCAAAGAAGTTTGTATTATTTCCCTGAAACATGAAAAATTTCTCCACCTTTTCATTCAAAGCACTGCCATGAATGAAGAAAAAGAAGATTACTTGGAAAATTTCGTAGCAAAGTGACTATGGGGGAAACAGCTGATGTAGCAACTATGCCAAGACTTAGAATTATAGATCCTTTTTATGGGCACTGACCAAGGACTGCTTCACTTACGTGTTCACTTCATGTATATTTCCAAAGAACCCATTACTTTCACTGTTATTTAAAACAAATAAAATAAAATCAATATAACTTTTAAAACTGAAAGGTTACTTCAATATACCTCAGCTTTCATCCAATAACAGTATAAATCCTTTAATAGGCAGATATCAGACCTGAAAGGAATCAAGATTAAACTAAGCATGAGTGGAAAATCTACAGAGTTAGCCTTGTTGGAACTATGGGGTTAGCAGGCAGTACAAACAAATGAAGCCTGCAGTCCCTTTCCACATTTTCATTCAAGGATCTGTCCAGGAGTCCTCCCATTGCTGTGTCACTCATTTGTGCTGTAATGCTCCTGAGCCCTCTGTTCCCTCATGTGTTCCTACTTCTCACAGAGCCCATGACACATACCTCTTTCATCCCACCAGTGTCTTACACTTCTAATACTCAGCACCATTTATCTAGGCATCTTCCTGGAAATGTCTCAGGCTTTCACCCAGCTTCTGTATTTTGCTTCCTCATCTGGGCCTGAAATGCTAAGTCAAGTTTTGAACTTTGTCTTGGGAATGTGCAAAATGTTGTCACTCTAAACTATAGGTATACGCACAAGGAAAGGATAATGAGGAAGGAATAAGACATCACTGTTTGCTTCAGCATTCATATTTCTTCTGAAACAGGGATAAGGACCAAGATTTCTTTAGTTTGGTAATATGAAATTACAAGCTTTGTTTGTATACCCCCATCCCAACCTTTTTTTTTTTTTTTATCCCTCCCCTCACTTTTTTTTTTTTTTTTTTTTTTTTTTTTTTTTTTTTTTTTTTTTAAATCTGATTGTAGCAGATTTAAGAACTTGCCTCTTGCACCCTGCTTGGCCAAGATAGAAAGTTTTTCTTTCTTCCAGTGGAACTCTTTTAATTTTCTTCTGCCTTTTTTTTGGGTAACATTATTCCAACCTCCCAGGGAGCTCAGAAAGTATTTTGATTTTTCTTAAGAACAAATACTTTAGTCTCTAGTCAGTCTCTTCCTTGCATATTTGAATGAGGGAATCCCACTGCCACTCTCAAAGAAATGAGAAGAAAAGGGAAAGGAGCTCCACAGAAAAAGGAACCCAAATCTTGATGGAGAGACTTTGTTCAGCAGGACCCATGATGACAAACTTGTGAGCAGTTGTTGGATGGGATATTGTGGTGATGTAAGGAAACAAAACTAGTTTTCAGAAATCAGTAATGAGAATTAAAAAAAACCCAAGGCCCATTTAAAAGCATATTAAGCATCTTTGAAACTCCTAGGCAAAAAGGATATAGTTCTGAACTAACAAAGAATATTTAACATATGAAAAGCTTTTCTTTTTGGAGGAAAATAATTTTTTCATATTTTATGCTTATAATTAGAAGATGGCTAGTTGCTATGGAACTACTGCTACTTTTCAAAGAAATATACTCTTTTAACACAAAATGTACAGTATTCATCTCTCCCTGTATTGCACATTGGTTGAGAAACAGCAAATTACAATATTTATTTACAATATTTACGCTACTTTCTAATTTTTGTGATCCTAATTTTTTTTCTGGCTTCTTCACATATGGCAGATGAGGTGAGAAACTGGAAGTTTTAAAAATTGGACACATGTAACTTCCTTCCATATCTGGATATATGTAATGTTACTGTTCTCAATTTAAATACTAGGTACTAATATGATAATCATGACTGCAAGAGACTAACAGCACAAACAGTTTCTCTACTCTACTATGGATATGCATTGCATCTGTGAACAGTACTTTCATAGGTTATTCTGGTGCTAAAACTCTCTGAAGCAAACACTGTCAGTCTTGCTACACTGTTTATTGTGTTGCAATTTGGATATATCTGCAAACATCCTCCAAGGCACAGAAAGGAGAACATCACTTGAGTGACCCTGAAATGAAAGCCAGCTTGGATCCTTAAAATAAACAAATTAACATAAAGCAAAATGACCAAGTTTTTACTCGTTATAACACTTGCCTCTTGCTATCAGGCTCTAGTTTTAAAAACCCTACAAATGCACTTCGCTATACAAATGCTAAGCAGTCTTCCTAAGTGGAAGCCTAACATTATAGAATCACAGTATAATAGAATGATTTGAGTTGGAAGGGGCCTGAAAGATCATCTAGTTCCAACCCTCCTGCCATGGGTAGGGATGCCACTCACTTGACCAGGTTGCTCAGGGCCCTATCCAACCTGACCTCCAACACTTTCAGGGATGGTGCATCTACAGCCTTTCTGGGCAACCTGTTCCACTGCTTCACCAGCCTCTGAGTAAAGACTTTCTTCCTAACATCTAATCTAAACCTGCCCTCTTTCAGTTTAAAACCATTTCCCCTTGTCCCGTCACTAGCTGCCCATATAAGAAGTTCCCCTCTCTACTTCTTATAAACTCTTTTTATAGTCCTTAATGTACTAGAAGACTGTTCTAAGGTCTCCCCAGAGCCTTTTCTTCTCCAGGCTGAACAACCCCAGCTCTCTGAGCCTGTCTTCATAGGAGAAGTTCTCCAACCCTTGGATCACCTTCATGGCCTTCATTAGTAAGGTTAAAGGTCTGGGTTCATTCTGCCTGTAGGGTAGAATTGAGCACCCACTTTTGCCCACTCATCCAGAACTTACTGGGGAGTCCCTGGAGTGAGGCACAGTCAAAGGTACCACAGGAGGAGACCTCTTGTTAGATGTGTCCCTCCCTGAAAGTGGGAACATTCTTCATCTCGGTACCATGTACCAAAAGTGAGGTAGACTGAAGTTGGGTCAACACCTGTGCTGCAGCTTTTACATTTACCTTAGTAGTTCTTGTCCTAGAGTCTTCTACTTAGACTCCCTGCTCCCTGTGGAATGAGGTCAAGTACTTATTTTTATTATAGTATTTAAATCATCCTGATTTCCTGTGGGTGAATATTTACAGACAACTAACTTATTTTCACCTCAGCAATCTTGACTGATCATCCATTTACTCTGTATGTTATTGCAGTGGCATATGACAGGGCTGGATGCAGCTGTGAAGCTGACAGGGAGATGCACCCTGGTGGAGCTACTCCTCTCTTACATTGCATCGATTAGACACTACACTGAGCAGCCCTAATGTGGAGCACAGGTCCGGCCTCCTGCCTCCCCCTCTTCCTTCTCTCCTCCCCTCATCTCTTGGGACAAAGTGTCCTTGGACTGCACAGGTGCCTGGTTTGCTCCTTTCCATCCTTGTTGCCTGTGTGCACTCTTCCAGCTATGCAGATTTTACAGCTGTGTTGGGGGCCTTTTTTGAGCTGATTTTTCTATGCATTACTTGTACTTTTTTTTCTTGCAACATTATATACACTTTTAATACAGTATAATACAAAGGAGAGTCAATGCAAAGTAAGAAAACATACAGTGAAAGACGTAAAAATTATGTAAAAGAAATCATGTCTATTAGTCCAACATTTCTGCACATTTAAATCAGCACTAAAGCTTCAATTGTCCTATGAGCAAACAGGTGAAGAAGCTCTTTCCACTGACAAATCTGTGTCAGAGTTCTCTGCAGCATCCTCACCTGGTACTATTTTGATTTGCAACACAGCAATCTCTTTCTGTTATGCCTGACTCATTATAGCAAACCTAGGTTACTCTCATGCTTTCTGGCACTATTTTTCTTGTAATATGACCAACAATGTGGTTGTGTGTCTATTTGTGAACACTTAATGCAGAGTTTTATTTTCCATTTCCAACTAAGCTTGACCCAAATGAAATACAAGTATAAATATCAAACCTGCAAGTAAGGTTTGAGAAGCCACAAGGTTCTCCTGCTGTTTATACATGTGTGAATTACAGTACATCAAGAAATCAATATTCCCTAGATGGTGCTTGTGCCTGGCACTTCATGGTGAACAAACATAAGGTAAGACAATATAAATGGTACAATCCTTATTGATTTCTCTTGACTGTGTAGAATGTGAAAGCTGCAGCCACAGTTAACACTTACTGACAGACTCATCTAAAGTTTCAGTGCTATTTTATATTTTTATAGTTGTCCACGCTCAATTGATTCTATTAAGTTGCTAGACACATTTCAAGCCACCTAAATAAGAAAAAAAAGTGCAGTGCCTGGAATGAGATGCTGCTACTTTGTGTCTAGCAAGATAAAAAGGCTAAAGGACGAAACTGTGCCTGGATGCTGGAAGGAGTTTTCTTTTAATTGATGGAATTCTTTTTTGTTTTTTGTGAATGGATACTGTGAGTGATGCATAGATGCATTTAACTAAGTTAATAAATGAGTGAACAGTATATACCAGAAACATCAATGAGGAAACTGTACTGGAAACTCCCAGTGTTATAGCCCCTCCACAAACAAACAAGCAAAACCCCCTTAGTTCCACTCAATTGATAAAATGCTGTCACTCAGGAAAAAAAAAGTAAGATGGGCTTCAAAATCTTAAGTTTGGGATTTTTCCCACATTTTTCCTCTTTTGACTCATGATGCACATTTAAAATTGCTTTTAAAGAACAATTGGTACATTGTTTTTTGTTCTTTCCAAAAAAGTGAGCTTCTCACACAAATCAGGGAGATTAAGGGGTAGGACAGTATAAGGAATCCTGAAGATTGGGATATGAGTTTTAGTGCCCTACAAAATGATTTTCTATTTCCCTTTTATACCCAAAGAGCTCTTTCAGTAAGATACCAGAATATCTATTTCATAGTTTCTTACTCCCCTGCTGGGAAAATTTAAATAATGTGACTGAATTGGTGTGAAAAAGGTGTCAGACATCCACTCCATGAATACTAAATGCAGATTGGGCTCTGGGATATTTAATGTCTTGAGAAAACTGTTTTTATATCTTTTTGGTTTGTGTGGTACCCAACAAGATGGAAATTCAGAAATTAAAAATGGCATAAAAAAATGTAGACATGTGAAGACACGTATCATATTAAAACCATATAAAATCCAGTCACTGTGTTATGGTTTTCTCTAGAGAAAACACTATCAGCTACAGTGTAAAACAGCTCACAAAGTGATGAATATTCTGATCCTGAAGCAGCAATCCCTGAAGCACATGCTTTGCTTTAAGTGTATTGTGGTCCTAATGATTTCAACAGTACTGAGCTTTGCTGGATTCACAGCAGCATAATCAGCACCCTCCAAGAGCAGGCACTCTTTTTCTCAGCATAATCCAGAAAAAAATATCAAAGAAAACTTCTATACTATATGAAATCAGATGGAGGTTACATTTTTCAGATTTCAAATGAACTGTTGCTCTTTTGAAGATATTGCTATCTCAAAAAATGAGGTGATGCTACTTGAAAACATCAGGAAAAATTTAGTGAACTTGGAAAATACTTTCAATAGCAAATTTGCAAGATGTTGCTTCCATCTTGCAGAAGAGTTTCCTATATTTGAGCATGCTAATATAATTCACTTTTTCAATCCACATTTGGTGACACTGCCTACAGTTTTCTTTAAAAATCTTTTACCAAAAGGTACAACAAACTGTTTCATAATTACAAGAATGCTATTAGATCATGAGAAAACTTCAGAGTGGTTCTCATATCAGGAGCCTTCTATTTTCCCTATAAAATATGAGACACAATTAAAGGTGAGTTAAGACTTTGGTGAAAATCTAAAGAGCATCGGCAAATCTGAGCACTGCTCAGCTTTTCAATTGCTTTTCTACTTCTCAGTTCTTTTAAATGGTTTTCTATGGCAGGAACATTTTTCTTAATTAGTCACAGCTAATTACTGTTCTGGCATAGACAAGTAATCAGAAATGTCAGAGCTGCAAGGCTACATCTCCCTAATCCTTTGATAATAATTTAGCCTCCTGGGAGGGCCTCAAGCTGTGGTAAGTAGGGGCTGACAATAAGGCAAAATTAGGTGGGCAGCAGACCATTAGGACAGAAAAATAAAAAGCACTACCAAATCCTGCTGAGCACCATCAGGCAACTAACTACACTGCCAGATGAGGTGCCTGTTTAAGCCTGTGTTGTTAATTAGCTGATTCTACCAGACCTGCCACATATGTCCAGGTGCATCATGCAAAGATGTGTATTTCTGGGTTTGTGCCAAAGGACAATTTTGCACTGTGATCAAATTTCAAGAATCTGAGAAAGAAGCCCACATATTTCTTGAAGATTATTCTGAGTTATCAAAGAAATAAGAAGATCAACAAGCTACAATCCATTTTTGTTGAGTCTTTTTTTTAAGTAATTAGGCACGGTCCTCTCATGTTTCTCAGAGGTTAATACAAACACAGCTTTTGATTCAAATGTGGCCTTTAACCAAATAGACCTTTTGTCAAATCACACACTTGCAAATAATTACATAACAACAAAAGTGAAGATTACTTATTAAAATTACCATGACAGGAAGTAATTTCAGAATAAGGAAAAAAAATCACAATTAAGGTTTTCTAGAAAAACATTGCTGAATACTAAATACTACCGCAATGGTGCTTTTGAGATAGGCATGAATGGCACAAGGAGCTGTTAGTAGAGTAACTCACATTTAAATTAAGTGTTCCTCTTAGCTGTGTAACAGCAGTTGAAGATTAACTCCCTTGCCAGGGAGAAGCATTTGCACATTTGTAAACATATTTTGTTTTGTAGAAGGTCAGAAAACCCATAGATATTATGCAATTGAATAAAGCATTTATTAAATATGTACTTGCAGATATGACAACAAACAGAAATTAATCAGATGAGTACTTCATATCTCCATTTAGCCACAGAGCAAAGTACATGACATAATAATCTTTGGAAAATAATGAAGACCTCAAATAAGATCAAGTACATCATTGAACTTAAATCGTCCATCCCTGCTGCTAATGGAAAAGGAAAATAATGGTTTTTATATGGGAACACCACTAGCACTTAATTAACATTCCAGACAAAATACAAACAGTTTTACAACAGAAAAGGAATATCATATTACATCTGAGCTTTTGAAATAGAAAAGCCAAAACCAGCTATGTAAAATCTGGAGTGCTTAAGCATTTATGTTGCCCATAAAGACATTCAGTCTTTCTGCACTCCAAAGAAAGTCATATGAGTTCCCTGTCATTTACAGTGCTTGTTGAATTGTTACCATGCACGAGGCCAAAGCCCCCAGGATGTTCTCCTGCATGAGCAGTCCCTCTGTCAGGAATACTGTCACACCACACCAGTTTAGCACCCAGAAGTGATGGGCGATCAGGGACAAAGCCAATACCTGCTCACAGGTGGTATCTTGTACCAGATAACTAAGGGACCTGCTTGCCAATGCTGACCTTTTCAGGATGTACACTTTGAATATTTTATGTGTTTATGGTACACCTGGGAAGAGGTTTCCCAGAAATTAAAGCCTAAAAAGCCAAAAAAGTTGGAAAACCTTTCAGTTGTATTGATGACTAAACACTGATGCATTAAAGCTGTTCTTTTAAACCATTCGTTATTTCTCAGAGCAGCAATCAGTTATTATGTAAAGGTTGCATTGCATATATAGTCTTTATAAAACTGAACACCTGTTTACACTTTAAGTTTTCCACAACAGGCCCCACACAAATATAACCTGTAAGATAATGCTCTTAATGGCAGATACATCAAGAAGGAATGTGACGCAAAAATGTCTGAAATTATTTTTTCTGTGTTCCAACAAGACTATCCATACTTCATGTGCAATTCACAGGTATAAGAAAGTGAGAATCTACCCAAGTGGCACTTAGGAACTGCACATCATTACAGAAAGTAAGTATTGCATCGATGTTTTAAACAGAGCTTTATACAAAATGAAAAAAATCCTTTTCCAAGTGGTTTGTTAAGAAAATACAATTTAGTTTTAAGGGAAATATTTTTTAATTTAAAAGTCTAATGTAAATTTTCTCAGGAGTTCAAGATTTATTGGTCCCATTTTAAGAATTCTAGTAGAAACACGAATCTAAGTCTAGTCAGTGGGGATAACCCCGAATGTTTATGGACACAGCACT
Source organism: Empidonax traillii (assembly GCF_003031625.1). Taxonomy (NCBI): domain Eukaryota; kingdom Metazoa; phylum Chordata; class Aves; order Passeriformes; family Tyrannidae; genus Empidonax; species Empidonax traillii. The sequence goes on from NW_020955717.1 coordinate 182,977, forward strand.
GTATTTATTAAGGTTAATGGTAAAACTCCAATTGATTTTGAGAGGGTACAACCAGATCCCATGGCAACTTCATAGTTGGATATTTTTTGAATCTGTTAATTTTGTGATCAAATACACAACACTATTCTTTGATAGGATGCACAGATGCTCTTACATCATCCATCAAAGAGATTATTTTTATAAATGAGGCCTTAATAATAATTAGTAATATTGTCTATTTATTCTAGGTTTGTGTAATTCTATTCTAAATACTTAATTTTGCCATTCACCACCTTCTACTTTTACAGGCTTTTCTGAAAATAAGTATTTTTCAAACTGTTAAAAAAAAAAAAAAGATTAAGTACAATAGTGTTTCTAAAGCATTAACCCAGAGCTACTGCAGAGCATCCTAATGTGCAACGTTACAAAAAATTTCTAGGGCTCTTTAAGAAATGTGATGCTAAAAACAAAGAAACACCTCTTTTCCACCCCCCCCCAGCTAGAAGCTGTTACTGCATGAGAGTAGGAGATAAATGACCTGAGTCCTTGTTACAGGAGGAATTTGACAGGAAAAATTCCCAGGTGATCTAAGGAAGAGGGCCATGTCCCAGACTGCAAATGAAGACAAAAATTCCTGTGTCTCTCACAAACTGACCAAGTGAAAAATCTTTGTGACTTCAAACCTGTTGACTAATTCTGAGAACAAGAAGCTGTTCACCTGGGAGAGACTAGTGATACCAGGAGCAGCCAGACATATTGCTCTGCCTGCTGTCTATAGCCCTTCTGGAGGAGGTAATAATAAAATGCACACAGAAGCTAAGTTTGTCAGAGGAAAGAAAGGAAAAAAACCCACCACCTTGCTTCCACTGTATGATCAGCAGGTGTACTGAAGCACAGGATTTAAATGGTTTAAAAACGGTGCAGAAAAAACTATCAGCCCAGTCTTCTTTCAAAGCCTGCTGGAGATTTGAACCTCTCCTAAATATAAAGATTCATATCACAAGCTTAAATTCCATTCTTCTGATATTGTATTTTGTATAGAATGGCAGTGCTTCTCTAGGCTTATCAAGCACCACCATAAAACACCATGTATTTTTTGTCTTCTCTCTAGTTTGAGGCTTCTCAGGTAGAGAAACAACTTTACAACTCCAAACCTTAACATATTGTGACCCACTTGCAGACGTTTGCACTTGTATCAATACTATTCTTAAATTTAAATGATCTTTGTTATGTACACAACTTTGTATGATGTTTGCATGGTCACTGTAATAACTGTTAGCATATAGCAGCCCTAATCAAATAAATAAAATCTATGTATAAATATTTCGAAATGATACAATTTTTTTTTTTTTTGGTTTAAAATAGTGTCCAAGGCCTGATCTTGTCTGTATTTATAAATAACACCTCTAGTACATAGAGCAGGCAGGTTTTTTGTTATCCTGGATGAAGTGTTTCCCTGGACGAAACACAGGAAAATGCACTTCTGCTCTTAGACTTGGCTGATGATTACTTAGCTGAAGTTAATACAATGTGTTTTAAGAAGAAAGTAACTGTAGCCAATCAAATGGCTTGAGGTATATTTACATAAAAATGGGAATATATCCTATTATTTCTATTGAAATATAACTCAATAAATTTGAATTTATAAGCAGTATGTTTTGTTATATCACTAATTTTAAAAAACCATTCCAAAAATCATAGACAAAGTCTTATCAGTTATAATGTCCTGAATCTGAATTAATCTCAGAAAAGGTAAATTACAGAGTGAGATGACTTTGTTTTAAATTTCTGCATGCTATGAACTTCCAGATTTGTTAATGCTTTTATCTGCATCTGTCCAAACAGTCATATCTCCCAGTGTGATGTTATACAGAAATGTAATATTACCCTATGTTAAGAAAAATAAAGATAAAAATAAATTTTTGATACACAAAATACATATCATACATCCTTTTTCTTTTCTTACAGATACAAGCACTGGATGTGCCATCACACAATGCATAGTACTGAGTAAAATGGGTCCGAAATGGGTTTGCAATCTCAAAGGCAAGTGCTATATCAGAACTTGGATCCATACAGGAGATGTTTTCTTGTGCTGAAAAGCTTAATTGCTGAAATGAAATTTGGAAGAGATCCTTAATCCATGCTCACCCAGCTGTACTGAAGCACTGTCCTTGGGTTAGTGCTAACCCAAAATCATGCCAGGAACTGGACTGATGACTTATTGGTGTGGATGATGCCTTGCTAGTTCTCAGGCCTGTGCCTGGTCCTTGGCCAGTGCACTGCTGTGGACATAGCCTGAGACTTGGTCCCATCACACTACATCAAAAAAGTCAACGTAGTCTCTCCAGTGAGAGTTAGACTTGGCCTTAGACAGATAATTTTATTAACATTCAGAAAATGACAACATAAGCAGAAATAACCCCAAAGAAAAACAAAAAAAACAGAAACTTGAAAATGAAACATATGCTTGCAGATTCAGTGCAAAAGCAAACTGAAGCAGAAGTTGCTAATACGGTTTTAGTACTTTGTGAAGGTGCCAGCTGGATGGATGATAATTTTTCTACCCCTGCAGGGCATCAAAGCTTTTATAAAATCATTCTTTTCACACATATTAGCACTTAGCTTATTAAAACAGATGATACTTTTTTTTTGTAAAGCTGCCTGGGAGTTTCTGGAAATATAAAATCTGGGAAATAAGTCTTATTTTGACCACCCAGTCTAACAAACAACAAATACCGAAATGATATACCATGGCTGAGAGTCTATGTTATGGGACCTTCTGTGACTGCCACAACTGTAGTGTCACAGTAAAGGCTGTGAATTGCTGTTATGAAAACATTTGCTGTAACTTGCATAATTAAATGAAACTGCCAGCAAAGCTTTCTAAAATACTTAGGAGATGACACAAATAAATACATTTCAAAGTCTATGTTCCAGAATTAGTTTTGTTATAAATTCTATTTCACGGTGCCAGAGATGACTTCTTTCCCTGTTCAATTCCTACCTAATTGTAAGTGGCTGAGATAAGTGTTGTGTAAATTTATCCAACTTTATCATAAAATAAATTTTACTTTACACATATTTTACATGTGAAGTGCTTTAAATTTACACAGAAGGTACAGTTTCAGCTGCCTATAGCTTCTCCTTCAGACAACTCAGAAAGGGACATAGTAGACACAGACTAGTGTTCGGAACTTGACTGAACTGAAATGTGATCATTTCTAACAAAAAAATGAGGGATTAAGGCAAAGCAATGAGTGGAGGGAGGCTGCAGAAGTTACTACCAACCCCAGAAAATTATTGCATGCACCTTGAGAATGAGGATTACCCTGAACTTGTAGAAGTGAAATTGGAATTTTGAAAATGAGTTTGACAATTCAATAAATGTTTGGTTAACTTTAAGAAATTAGAAGTCTTAAACTAAAACACCATTAAACAAAATGCTAAAAGTCAAAAAAGTGCAAAAGTACCAGTCAAACCCACAGATGTACCTGGCATAACTGGCCTCTTTCTGTATACAAGCAGGAAGTGATATGTGCAAGTTCTTAATTTAAGGAAATTAGGTCTGCAACGGAATTCACAACCCACACCAATCCAATTCTCTTCATTAACAAATTCAAAATCAAAAGGTGGACTATAATTGGACTTCTCACAGTGGAAAAATGACTATTGCAAATAGTCTCCTACCAATTTTACTTCTGCCTCCTAGCACTTAAAAATTTCATGCAGAAAATATTTAAAGAAAGGCCACCCATGACAGCTGAAGGTTGTAAATAAAAAGCAAGAGAAAAAAATTATCAACAGGGGAGAATATCTAAACTTGTTGGATATTATCAAAGTGCAGCTTATCCCTTATGATATAGAAATGATACCAGCAAACTTTGCAAGGGTAGTTACTCACGTCAAATAACTTCTCTATGTACATTTCCTCATTGACCTTTTCTCGAAGTATATCTTGGTTTTGTCGAACAAACATAATGTAGGTGTCTGCCAGATCCATTCCTGGTTTCTGTGGAGACATAAAGTGAAGGGAGAAAGTAGTGGGAAGCCGAAGATAGACCCCTCAGCAACTGAGATTTACAGAAGGTTATACTTAAACATAATAAAAACTGGGATATTTTGCAATGTTCACACATGTATAGACTATATTTACAAAATCTGATGTGAATTCTGGGTTAGTTAACAAGTTCATGAGGGTTCACTATTAATAAAGTTCTCTGTGCTTTAACTTATGGATGCTTCGAGTCATAAATCTACATTGCCATATGCAATGGAATGAAGTCTTGGCTCTGTAACATAGAATCATAGAATCAGATGGGTTGGAAAGGACCTCTGATATCATCAAGTCCAACCCTTGATCCACTACCACCACAGTTACTAGACTATGGCACTAAGTGCCACATCCAGTCTCTTCTTAAATACTGCCAGGGATAGAGAATCCACCATCTCCCTGGGCAACCCATTCCAATGCCTGATTATTCTCTCTGTAAAGAATTTCTTCCTAACATCTAACCTAAACCTCCCCTGGCAGAGCTTGATACCACGCCCTTTTGTCTTACCGATAGCTGCCTGGAAGAAGAGACCAATGTCCACCTGGCTACAATCTCCTCTCAGGTAGTTGTAGAGAGTGATGAGGTCTCCCCTGAGCCTTCTCTTCTCCAGGCTAAACAACCCCAGCTCCCTCAGGCTCTCCTCACAGGAGTCGTGTTCAATCAACATCAATTGGCAAACTTGGATATTCTGCCCTTTTTCATTAGTGAGGCTTTCATTGCTACTCTGCCTTGAGTGTGGAGGTCCAAATCCTGCTATCCCATTCAGAAAATGGTTAAAAGAGAAAGGATTCAAAAAAGTTCCTTTTCCATTGTCTCAGATTTCTTACAATTTGCTTCCAATGTACCGCTGAAGTTTGTTTTTCAGGTTAGCCTCAACCAACTGTAATTCAAACTAAGTTCAAGCACTTTCAACAGCAATGGCATGAAAAGGTTGACTGTTTTTGGAAACTGTTGCACCGGCACAATCAGCTAAGAGGACGGCTGAGGACAGAGCAAGGTTTGAAATGTTACCCTTCTTGTACCAACGTTATGTTCTGTATGAACAGCAGACTAGGCATTATTTTCATGCCACAATCCCAAACATGGGACAGGCCAGGATATGTCGTGTGCATGTGATACTACATCTGGACAGCCACAGCAATGGCTGACACTGGTCTCTCCTGCCCAGCTGTGACTTCTGGATCTCTGCAGCTGCAAAAGGTGTTCCACACTAACACTTCTAACAGCCTGTAACATCCCCTTTACTGGCAGCATATGCAGAGATGGTAAAGAGTTCACCTTTTTCTAACAGGAACCAAGATTGCACATAGGCACTTTGGAAATTCTTCTGTAAATGTCTTCTATGTGAGTAAGTTTGTAAAAGTATCACTTGCTCCCAAATAATAGCTTATAAAGTTCTGGGCATGCAAAAGGAAGCTAAGTTTTATAATACTTCACAGTTAGCCTTAGCACAAAGCTATTTATAAAGGATCTGGATTTTGTGAAGGCTTACTCTGTACAGAATAACTAACAGTTCTAGGAAAGGAGGACAAAAGCAGTTATATCCAGTCCCTGAATTCCAAGGCATAAGTAATTTCTATTTCTCAGAAACTGTTACTATCTGAAAACAGCGTATGAACACCGCTGTAAAAACTAAGCATATTTTAGAGACATTTATGCATAAACATGCTTATATAGTTAAAATATTTATATATAATTTTATATTAAGCCTTCCTTTCTACTCTGCAAGTGATAACCTCATTTTTCCCATTCCTTATTATCTTGTGTCTAATATTTTATAATGTATATGAACAGGTCTGAGCACAAGAGGAAAGGAAAGGTGCCATATGCCCATACTAAAACTTGTCCAAAAACTGCTCTCATCCTACTACAGTAATAGGATGACAGCATTGTCTCCTCAAAACTTCAGTAAGTGAAGCCTCCTAGACCACGAATTTCAACTCTGTTTTTCCTAAATCTACTAAAGACATATATACAAATACGTTCCAAAATGAGAAGATTTTCTTTTTCATTTATACATGCACAGATATGGCAGTTTCATTTTTTAAAAGTAACAGTTAAATGTTGAATGATGGCCAGGTTTAACACTTGTAGCATCTCTAAAACTCACAGTGAAAAGCTGAAATGTTTCCTGCACATTTGGATTGGTCATTCCAGGGGCAATGAAAGGTTACTGCAAAAACTTATCCCATACACATATGCCTACATGAAACTTTTAAGAGGCAAGTAGGACCATTTATATTTGTATCTGTGTCACACATCTCAATCCTAAGTATAGAAATAAAAATGTAGGATTTCAATAGATAAAACAATTTTCTGTTAGAAAACCTGGTTGACAGAAATCAATAGACTTGCTTCATAAAAATGTGCCTTCAATAAAATGTGACAGAAATGTTTTTGTATTAAGGCAAATCACAAAGTAAAGCAGAATTAAAACAGAGGACTCCATAATTTACTTCGTACTCATTTGTGATGGTACAAAAGACTACAGTCAATTGAAATCTTATGTATTTTCTAATAGGCAATTTACAGGACTTGGACTAGTTTTAACTCAGAGAAGTAAGAGAAAAATAGTTTGAAATCTCCAGAGGTGGGTGAAGGAGATAATCTAACAAATGAAAGGCTGATGGTAGTGCTTGGAGATATATAGTCAAATGTATTAGTGAATCTTCATCTGGATGCTAAAATCTAGTGGTTCTCCAACTCACGCATTTTTTTCTTTACTAAGTTCAATAAAAAATGTTCTTCTTGCAGATAGCCAAAGCTAAATAACAACATTTCCCATCAGCATAAACTCTCCCCTTATCTTTGAGATGTTTACCTAGTCTTGAAGCTGTGACATATGGGAATTTCACACCTAGTGAATATATTTTCATGTAGCTTGTGGCACAGAAGCGTAATCATTAAAAGAATACACACAAGTAAGAGTAACTGCAACAGCTGGTGACATTTACCAATTAGAATTACAGTTCTTTAAAACACTTCATCCTTCTTTAATGTGTGCAGGATAATTATCTTTGAAATTGCTGTGGAAAAAAATTAATTTTCCTTTTAAACACTGTCTGTCAACAGTAGAAATAAGTCTGGGTAAGGTAGATTATCAGTACTCCAAAGTGTGACTGTTTTAAAACCTCACCAAAATCATTGCAGGTTAACCATCTTTGCTCATGGTGGGCAAAGCAGACATTAAACATTGAATGAACCAACAGTACATCAAATATTTCATTATTGCATGCATATTGCATGCACTCAATTTATTTTTTTTCTCCAAACATGTGGAAGAAGAAAACTATTATATGCATCAAAACAGCTTTATTGCCGTGTACATAATGTTTTAACTTTTTTTTAAATAGGGATTTTATATTAGTTGGAAAAATCTGATTACATGATCCTCTACTGCTCTGTACTGGATTATTAAACAGCAGAAAAAACCCCAAGTTAATGCAGAGTTAAACAAACAACGAACAATTAAGATATTTCATGTACCTTAAAAGACAGACAAATAGAAATTGAGATATATTTTAGATATATCAAAGGGGGCATTTCATTACTAACATTGGAAAGATTGAAGTATTCTACTCTGCACATCTATACTCAATATAAAAAACATTCTTCTCTGAATCTTTGGCAGAATATCTTCTGAAGTTAATGAGAATTATTTGCATATCTTTGGGAGAAGAATTTAACTTGGTATATTTATCCAGATAAGTATAAAAAAAGATACTTTGTCTGAAAATTTCCCCAAGAAAAAAGGTGTTTTTTTACGATAGATAGAAAGTTATTGTAAGTTTGTTTTGTTCAAAACAGCAGACAAGATGTTTTGCCTATCTGAAAATGAAAGAGAACCAGACAAAGAGATGAATAGAGAAACTGGAAACACAAAGACATCAAATAAAATACCAGGAAATTAAGAGTTGTAAATAGGGTTACTTTGTCACTGGTTACACAAGTAACTGAATACACTGGTGAGTGAATGAGTTTAAACAAGGGTGTAGGCTTCAGCACATTCTTTTTTAGGGTTAATCACTAGTTAACCTGGCAGGATGAACATGCTGTTTAGGAAAAAAAAATTAAAAATCCTTGTTAATTATATACTGCAAGTGCTCTTACTTCCTGCTGCTGCACCTAATCCCACAGGTGCAGGTTGTCTCTTCTACTATTCACTGGTAGGTGGGTCCTGATTGACAGTCACTTTTTCATAGGAACAAATTCAGATAAAGAAGAAACAGCTTAACTTTCTCCCTTTTAACAGGTAAACATTATATAGTGTCTACTTAACAAGGAGGCAAATGTTAAAATACATTATTTCAGTTTCCAAGATGTTGTAGAAGCTGTTTTATCATTGACAAGCATGGGTCCCACTGTCAAAACTGGCTTGAAGCACCTAGTGAAAAGTAATGCTGCACTGCATTGGTTTCTAGGCATTCAAATATTTTGTTCCTGAAAGGTTTGCTACAGGCTTAATGCTGCCACTAATATAAGGCATTTTCCTACAGGAAAGGTACACCTCAGTTTCTGCACAGCATTTTGCAATGAAACAGTTTGGCATAAACCTCAATAAAAATCATGGACATTTGTAATACTTCAGTTATGTTTATTCTCACTATGGCATTTGTCACAAAACATTTCTTAGCATCAGAGGATGTTAAACAAACTTGTATTACCAAAAAAAACCCCAAACATCTAGTTTGTTACCAAGTTGCTATCCTGCCAAAGCATTAATGTTTCCAGGATGAGAAGAGATATTAGAGACTAACTATACGGTAACAAACTTCATCCCATTTTGTGTTTGCTCTCCTCTCCACCTCTTTCCCCTCCCCTGCATCCTGGAGGGAGTCATTTTAACTACAGAGTGGATGTAACAATGAAATGAAAAGGAGTGATGAGCTGGAGGGGGTCATTGTGAGGAACACAGGAGTTCCCTATTCAGTGTCCACCACTAAATGAAGAGCATGTTGGAAAATTTCACTGCCTGAAATTTCTTCTCTAAATACTGCAAGGCTCATCAGTTGGGCTTTGGAATAAAAGAATTAAAATATCAGTAAAATATTTTTGGAATAAAACTACTTGTATCCATGAAAAGATCATCATCTCCTTCATTTCTTACAAAATAAAATACATAAGCCAGGCAAGAAGGTGCATCATTTGTATGATCAGTCTATTATAGAGGTAACATTTTAATCTCCCATGGTTATGGAAAAAAAAAAATTGCTTAAATGAAAGAATACTCTCTCTAAAACATTTTCTTGTACAAGAAAAAGCAACCTTGCCAAAGAGGAAACATGTGTCTTTTGAGAACCGTCATGCAGAACTTAAACTGTGATTCTGCAAACATTTACACAAATACCAAACACCTTCTCATATACGTATAGTTTCATTGCATTGACAGGGCAACATAAGCACGCAAGTGTCTGCACCGGGATTTTGATTCTGTAGTGCAAAAAGTCTTCAAAATGCTACGGTTCCTATGACAAAATCGGGTATTTAAATATGCTTTTTTCCCCCCCTAAAAGTGATATTTTACTATGCTATTTTAGCTTTTATACTGATTAGCAGTGATCCTTCTGATCACCATTTAGGAGGTATCTCAAAAATACTGCTGACTTTAAAGAGATGCTGCAGGGTTTTCCCTCCAATTCTACAATACCTTGGTTTTACAGATCTGAAAACAGAAGGGCCAGTTCCCAGGTCTTGGTACACACAGGAGGAGGAGGAGGAAGGCAGGAGAAGACTTGAGCATGAGCTTAATGTCTGTTATGTGCTCTTCATTTTTAAACAGAGTTCTCCAAGAAAATCTGCTCAAAAATGGCTGGCACAGTACGGCCAGACATGGATAAATGTTCATTTCCCACAAAATGCCATTTTCTTCTTAAAACCAGCTAAATGAGGCCATGCAGTACAAGTGTGATAGTTGGAAATGGAGGTATCTGGAAGGTACCCATGTGTATCTGCCTGGTAGGAGGCAGAGTTCCTTCTTTGGCCTCTACAGGACCCCATAAGTCAAATGGTGGCACATGTGTGAGGCCCCTTTTCATACCTTTGATCCCCACATAAAGGCAAGAGCGGAGCGAGAGGGCTGGCATTGTGTGAGCTGTGCACTGCTGTCAGCCCTAGGTCCTTCAAATGGCCTCTCTGCCACTTGGTATGACAGGTGGCCCACATGAAGTGAGGGAGGATTAGGTTCCTTCTGTGCCCTCTAAGTGACTGGCATAGATTACCGGCTCCTACAAAGGGATTTAAACATATCTCTCCAAACAAAAAGCATGTAACTGGATGCTCAGCTTGTATGAGTAATTGCTCTAATTGTATTGTAAAAGAGGCAAATGTGTGTAAAAATGACCAGCTAGAGACACAATTGTTTGTGTGCAAAACTTATTTACATGATGAGAAATTGAACACAATGAAATTATCTACATGGTTAAGGAATAACATCATTTGAGATTAACAACATACATTTTTCCCCCTAATTCTACTGCATTCTTTTTCTAGTCTTATTAATTAATTGTCTTTGTGAACAGAATATTTTTTAAAAAAGAAAAATATTAGGAAATCACAAAAATTTTAGGAAATCACAAGACACCAGTTCTTCGTCTGGGTAATTTTGCACTGTTGCTGGTATTTCTGTTGATATTTCAGTTTCCAAAACATATGCAGTGCCTATATAGCCCCATATGAGTGGCTGGTAAAAGCAATGAATGCTCCTTTGGACTGCATATGTCCCACTTCATAAAGGGCATTCTGAAAAAAGACATTATGTTGTGTGTTTCCTTAAACAGTTAAAAAAAATATCCCCAAACACCTTTTCTTAATTTTGCATGGAATTCTTCATAATTCTCTGGCAAGATTAATGAATGGAAGGGTAGACAGCAACATTTTTAAAAACATATAGTCTGTGTCTATCTTTCCCACGTTGACCTTGAGCAGTTGAGAGATGCCTTCTAAGGAGTGTGCACTTTCATGCCCAGCTATTTGATGTCTAAACCCACTCTCAATAGAATTTACCTTTTCCTCAAAATGACCAAGAATGTCTTCTTTCTTTTTACATTCTTTACTTTTATTTATCTTTTAACCTTTTAATCTCGTTTACTTCTTACCTCTTCTCTAAAACATTCTGCTCGGTACTACTTTAATTTTCTTCTAAGATCTCTTTGGTCTAGTTAGTTTCTTCTTATTTCACTATAAACCAGCATATTTTTCCCTCTTTGCCAAATCCTGGCAATCAAAGATAAAGAACTCTGTTGAACTAACTCTCAAAAAACCCCAAAAGCCTTCCCCTGCCCCTGCCTCCTTCTCCCCTAGATGCACCAAGTGATCTAAGGTGACCAAATGAGGCCCTCGGATGGAGGCAGGTGGAGCGCAGGGGCAGAGTTCCATTGTCTAACACAGTGCAATTCTGCACATATTTGCAACTACCTAAAAGGAAAGGCCTACTGTGGTCACTTTTAAGTCACTTCCATAGATGCAGCTATATGGTAAGGAAGGGCAAGGAGAGGTTTTATACTGTATCAGGTCAAAATAAAACCACATGAGGCATTCAATTTGCTCCAGTGCAGACTTGCTAGGTTACTATCACACTGCCAAGAGCTCAGCATAGATTCCTCCCTCTGTGCTGCCCCTCACTGTACTTCCCACTTGAGCTGCGAGCCCAGGTGATGACCTCGTGACGTGATGACTCAGAGCCTCCTTTTGCAGTTGGAATTTTTTACTTCACCACTTACTGGTGACTTTAGGCACTACTCAGACTGGACACTTGCTGTCAGTTGCGACAGTAATGGCTCTTCTTGGCCTCAACTACATCTTCACAACAAGGGAAAGAATATGAGGAAGCAAAATCAAACCCCAGCCTATAAAACTCCTTCAACCCAGGTAAAATTTCCTCAAGAATTTGGAAAATGTTTGTCTGGTCAGATCCACACCCTCACTGAAGTACAGTTTACACTTCTGGTTTACAACTGTGGAATTATAGTCCAGTTTGTATCTTGGGCTGTGGGAAAGGTGTGTGGGATAGCTGGAAAGCAAAGGCACCATAACAATGCAAGGATCCTGTCAACCTGTCTACAATCTGATCATTTCTTTAAGCCACGCACCACCATTCAGTGAATGTGAAAAGGGCAACAGGGTCCCAGCAACCATCTCCCTGCTCTGCCTTCCTCTCCTTCTGAAGCAGTGAGTGCATCCCTGTGTGACCTGATTTGCAATATTCCCCTGAGCTTGTGGCAAAGGTATTCTTCAGTCTCGTTACTGTGAACTTCAATGTCAATGTATGCAGATCAATGGTAAGAGACTTTGATGCCTCCTCCTCAAGTAATTGGGAGAGTTTTCTATGTTAGCTGAAAGAAGTCTATGAATTTCTTGTTTGTTAAGTAATTTTTTCTTAGGTTTTTGAGTCTTAAGTGCCTCACTAAGGACCTTTTGGGGCAGCTTTGCAGCACAATATATTAACAAGAGGTATACTAAATTAACTGGATTTGATATGAGGTCATTCCTTTAAGTGCCAGATTGAGACTACTTTTGTTTTTTTTTTTTTAAAAACACAAGAGCATTTATAAGGTAAAAAAACCCATGCAACCACATAAGAAAAAAAATTATCTGAAAACATAATCTAAAAACAACAGAAATATTACAATTTATCTTATGAATAAAGCAAACAGAAAGAAAGCAAAATAACAAATTCCCGAAACAGAGATTTATTCCTTTCATTTAGCACACACAGATTAAAAAAATAAATTAATTTCAGCTTGCAAGCATTGTATTTTTCAGCATAGAACAGCCAAAAGATTTTCTGACCACCACACAGTCTAGCACGTCTGGCACTCTTCTACATTGTAATTTACATTTTTTTAAGATCATTAACGTCAAAATTTTAGTCTTTTTTTTTTTTTTTTTTTGCTATACTGGAAAATAAGATTTTATTAGAATTGCATTAAAAAAAGATATGAGCACAGACTTCTGAAAGAACAAAGGATATGACAGTGACAATGACAATATTTGATAACTTTTTCTTTGCTTATTTAAAGAAAAGATATTCTACTATCATACTCTATGAAAATATTTTAATAACTGAATTTTGCTTCTATGTATGAAAGAACTCCAGCAGTTATCCTTTTTATTTCTTATTTATATCACACAAATATTGCATAAGCACTGGTAAATGAAATGTGGATTTAGCAAGAAAGAGGTTAAATAAGCAAAGTTGAGTCCTGAAGTAAGAAATCAAGAAATAATGGATATTCAAGTATGATGCTTTTACTTGTTGCTTATACTGCAATTTATCCAAGTGATGGAAAGAAGCTTACAAAGAGTGTCTAAGTTACAATCCTCACTCTTCCACAACTGAAAAAGTGCATTGAGAATAACCTTTCCAAGCTTTGCTTTGAGAGTTACTCATTGCTCGAGGGAAATGAAATGTCCTCTCAGGGTTGTAGTGACTGTTTAAATACTCTGTGTAAAGCTATAATGAATCTCTGTAGGAAAGCAAAATGTCAACAATACAAAATGTGAGCTACCCCCCCCCCCCCCAATTTTTAAATCATTATGAACACTAGAATTAATAAATTAAAAAGTGTTCTACTTACAGGAACATCAACATATTTTGCAGCTGCTTTCACCTTTAGAAAATTAAGCATAAAAGACACAGTAAGTACTTTTTACTACAGATTGTACACAATTTCAGAATTATGCATAGAAAGAAGAAAAGAACTACTGCGAATCCAAACACTTACAGTGAATGAAACTAATGATGAGAAGAAAGTGCCTTCATCGTATCTTGACAATTTAGACAGCACACCTTCTAATACTGAAACAACCTGGAGGAAAAGCACAGAGAGAAATCTAAATAAACAGTATGAAAATTAAGTATTTGGAATGAGAAGGTGAATTTTTCATCCTCATATTTTTATCCTTCAGCAGGGCAATGAAAACTGTGAATTTGATCACTTTCTCCATTTCACAAAGTGTTGAAATCAAGGAGAACCTTTGTTATGCAGCTTCACCTATTGATCAACCTGCTGAACTACTGCAGAAATAGAAACTCAATCCAAAATTTCTCCTCAGGTGGGCCTGATTCCATTACAACACTGCTGCCTCTAGAATGTGGGGTTAAAGATAGCAGTGTGTGTACACAGTACATATTTTTGGTGGAAATCATGTTATTTTCTTGGACCACAGTTTCTAAGATCACAGCTTCAAAGATTGCGAAAGGTGGTGATCTCGATATCCTGTTTCCCTTTCCTTTGCAAGTCAGTAGAAACCCAGCTCTGATTTCACCCAGCAGTGTCATAACACCAGACTCTTCTGTCAACAGTATATGCTGTTAACCTGCTACTCCATGGCCAAGAAGGAGGCAAGAAAATGTATGCCCAAAGTCTCTGGTATCGAGTGGTTTCTCTCCCTTCTATTTTCACTTGGGATTCTCTGAGTAGTGTGATTCCTCAGTAAGAGGTGGTTTTGCCAAAATTTATTGCTGATCAAAAAAAAAAGAAATCTAACTAATTGCATTGATTATAGTTTTAATGCTTAAACTCCCCCAAATCAGCATACAAATTCCCTTTGAACATCCGTCTGTGATGTTATGTTGCTCAAGTAATTCACGGTATATAACATAAAATGTCTGTCAGCCGTTGTATCAATGTACATTTCTTTTACACATATAAATTCCTTTTCAGTTTATATAAAGATTGTTTTAAAAGTTGTCCCTTGCTCCCAACACAGTCATTCCCACAACCATGAGTATCATTTTATGAGTGTGAGGACAGAATAAAATTCCATCTGGCATGCTGTTAATGGGCATTGTAACAGTGTCACAACAGTGTCACTTCCAGAGGAACTGAGATCATCACTTTACGATAAGCCCTGCTCTTAACAGTTCAAGGAGCAGGAGCAAGTGCAAACCTACATTTGTCATTTATCAATCCAACCTGTCATATTTACAGTGATTAATTAAGACACCAGCACATAGGTGCCAATCAAAGAATAAATCTACATCATGAGAGAGAGTGGCAGTTGTTTCTGCACCCCCTTTATTACACAAAATACCAGCTTTCTGTTTTGCTGTTGCATTCTTGTGAGAAGCTGCTGTTCATACTTTAACTAATTTTATCTGACTGGCAAGGATTCTTGGGTTCTTTCTGCAGAAAAGTGTTCAACCTCATTGTGCAAAGATCTGCTATGGAAAAAGCTGATCTCACAACTCACATGGTGTCCTCAGCACCAACATACAGTTCTAATACAAGTGGGGCACAAAATAACAGAGAGCAAAACATTGCAGTGTCAAGGATGTCTGTTTAAACAAAAGGTTTAGTTATGATGCTGGAAACTTGTTTTCTGAGATCTCAGCGTATGGACTTGTGAAGCTCTAAAGGCATTTCTATGCATACCTCATATTCTCTGAACTGGTTGCCCTGAGACACACTGTGCTTTGTTTCACTGTTTTTTAACAGTGATTTTTTAAATGCTTTAGGTTGGTAAGCCTCGTACAAAAAATGCCCAGTATAGTCCTAACCAAGTAAAGCAGCACTGAAATGAAAGTGCTATTTTCATTTTCATACATGACTTGTAGCTAAAAGCAATGATTGAAACAATACAGAGGTAAAGGCTGAAAAATAGTGAAAATATATTAGATGCAAAAAATGAACACACATGGCTATCATGCACATTGATGTATATTTTTTCTGGCCAAAGCCAGGAGTAAAACATCACCATCCCACTGTACCTTCAGAAGCTTTCTGCCTTGAAACAGAACTAATCAGGATGTCATTGACATTTCACATCTCCAGTGAGGAGACACTGGTTAAACTTCTAATGAGCAGCCAATGACATGGCATATATGCTTCCTGCTCTGAGATTTTAACCTCTGGTAATAATACATGTGATACTAATAATGCAAACCCCTCTGTATTGACAGCAGTTGTCTCTAGAATTTCTTGTACTTACATCCAGGAGGAATATAATTATTTTCTTCCTTCTTTTATAATCTCAGATATTAAAACTAATAAAAATCAAAAGGTTTGACCTTTAATAACATGATTTGCTCTGATTAAATTCCCCTTTCTCCCTCTCCCTCTTCAAAAACACTAAAACCATAAATTGGAAGGTTAGTTCACAGCAATGACAGGCAGCATGTAAAACTTGGAAATCTCTAGTTAAATTGTTTGTAGTTACGTTTACATCAAAATTTCACTTCAGAGAAAAAATCTGTGGTTTCTACACAGTTAACAGTAAGTGGACACATTTTGCTCGAACTTCTACAATGATTCTACAAAGCCTTCCTCTTCAACTGATGGGTGTCAATCTGAAAGCAGATTCCTGCTCCTCCCATCTCCCGCCAGCGAGTAGTGACAAGTGAAAATGAAGGCATGATGAAAATAGGACTAGAGTCTTATTTTTTGTCACTAACTCAAACTGTAAATGTATGGCTTATTTCTTCTATTTTGAAAATCATAGTTCTGGGTAGTTTGCAATGCACAGATAACAAAACTTCTTAAAAAAAATCTTTTCTGTCTTTATTTTCTGTGTCTTCAAATTATTAGGGACTGAAGGCTTTTCTTTTATATCAAGCACTTAAGACTTCTACTGGAGAAGAGGTACTACAGAAACACAAGACATTGTTTAAGTTTTCTTCAAAGGCCCTATATCATCTCAAAATATATTTTATTATTAAATATAAAAAATCAATTTCAAGAAACAACAATTTATAAAATATTTTAAATTAAATGGTTTGTGGAACAAAATCTTATTAAAAAGTTAAACTGGAACTCTGAATCTTGTCCATCTCTAAATACAAAATTTAAATACTAAGTGATAGGAAGAAAGTTTTCATGTGAAAAATTAAACAAAATACATGGTCTTACTTAAGATAACATCAACATAATTAATTCCTACCAGTTCTACTAGCTGCTAGAAGTTCCTGTCTATAACAGAAATACAACATACAAACTTATCTGAATAGCAGGTTGCACAGAAATTGTTTACCTAATGCAAAAATTTAATTTTGTAAATTCAGTATTATTTGCACAACTATTATTTAAAAATCATGCTATTGTCCCTCAAAATCTCTCTGTGTATAGAAAAACTGTGTGATATTTAAAGACGTCTCTAAAGTTCAACAATTTTCTGCTTTATTATAAATTAAAATGTAAACAGTTTTACCTTTGAAACAAGAAGTGAAATAATTTCTTTAACAGTTTCTTCAACCAAGTCATCTATTTTTGAATGGTATTGTTGCTGTATTTCAAAATATAAAGAAGCATTAGCATGTATATAAACACACACTTTTGTCATAAGTCAGAAATGTGCAAAGCTGATAACCCTGCCAGATCAGATCTACTTAAAAATATTATTTTAAACATCAGAAGAACAAACCCTTGAAAATGATCCACCCAATCAACACTTTCTTACGTTCTATGTTGAAAATTTTCCCATGTACACTGTTGAGTTAAGCAGCTAATGGGGTTATTATTTAGATGAATTGAGTTCTTATACTTATTCAGGCAAAGGAATGTGAAGGATACTTTTTGTCTTCCCCTATATAATTAAGGTGGCCATGTATTTTTTTCTAAAGGGTTAGTTTAGCTAGAGAAGCAAAAAGACTAGAATAAGATTTAATTAATACAGCATTTCATGTCTGACAACTCTCATTCATAAGTTATTTTAAATGTTCTCTAGAAATAAAATGAGCTCCAATTGTTCATCCTAAAAGAGCCTTTCTGTTAGCACAGTGAGCCACAGTTTATACAAATCTTACAATATGCTCAAGCAAGGGCAAAATTAAAATTTCATCAACAAAGCAGAATAGATGGTAACAAATTAATAGGCCATGGAAGGCATAATAAAACAGACTTCATTTGCTTCTTCATAAAGAAGGTGCCTTTAAGTAAATGCTTTTAAAATAAATCCAAAAGAGTTTTTAGATAATGCTAGAGAGTTCCCTCCTGAAATTAACAGGAACTAGGGATTCCATTCTGTCAAGGAGGCACATCAATTTAAACAGTAATTCTTCCTTTCGAAACATTTATCTGACAGCAAAGATTGTCCCCAATAGCCACTTCACAGAAAATGTGACTTGTAAAGACTAACCCTATCTTCATAGTTCAAGGCTACTTGGAACAGCTAACAGCATAATGCTCAGAGTAAAAGTACTGAGGTCAGTGTAAACATTAGCGTAACTTAGCAGCTGCCAGCTGAATAGTTTTTAGCGTTCTAAGTTTTTAAAGGCTGTTTTTATTCTGTCTCAGAATTGCCATACAAACCAAAACATTAAATCTGATCTGCTTAATATATTTAGGAATAATTTTCTCAATAGCACAGATACCAAACCTGGATCTGAGTAAAGAGAGAAGAAAACTAGGAGTTGTGTTTGCCCACATATATGTATCTGCTACAGGTACCAACAATAAATACATCAATTTTTGGTTTTAAATTTTTTTTTAAAGGTTAAAAAAAACTTGGGAAATGTGAACGCAGATCAGAACTACTGATGAATGCCAAAACTATACACATTCCTATGATCCAGGAAAAATCAGCTGTCCCTCCCAGAAAGTGTCTGTAGGTTTATCTCCACAGTACATTAAATTAATTGATCTATGTATGTAAGATCAGTTCCCGTATTCTTTTTCTGGTATTTTTTATCTTTTTTCTTGTTTGTTTTTTTTTTTCTCCTCACCACAAAACAAGTAAAATTTTGTAGAAATGGAATATAATCAGTAACTTCACTTCTGACCATGGAGAAAAAAGACAGAGTCAAGTTACTCAAAAAACAAAAGCTTCCAAAATTACAACATTTGCTTAAAATAATTTTTTAATTACTTGAATCTGATTTTTTTCATGATTTATTTTGAAAATCATGAGATCAGAAACCAGATCTTAACCCACCCCTCCCCCATGCCAATTTATACTAAAACAGCCACCCTCAACGAAACAAGACTTCAAATCCTCTTGGAAGATTATTTGACTCCAGAATAAAGGCTTTAAGAAGATGGCTGAACTTTGAGCAGACTGGCTGACAGTGCAGGAGGCATCATCCAGAGCAGGCAAAAGGAGACTCTGTGGAGAATGAGGCTGTGCCATCTGTCTTCTGGAGGTTATTACAGAGGTACTGGTATTGCCTGTCCCCAGAGAAGGCTGTGCACATGTGTGTTTGCAGTTCACTGCTTGTACACTGTGTGAAAGATGAAGGGGCAGCATCAGCCTCATACAAAGAGTTGTTGAGGTTACTTCTGATGAGCCTCACTGAGAGGTGAAAGAATCTAAAACTTTGTGATCTGGTAGGAAGGACACTGGGTCTGAAAAGCAGCAGAGTGAAGAATTCATCTAGAATCATCTTAGAAAAAGAACCAAGAAGACAGATCAGTCTGTTGCAAAGGCAGACTGTAAGGGGTTTCTGAGGGTCTGACTAAAAAACTAACATGAAAAGCAATATTACCATTTAAAATAAAAAGTGGCTGTTAGTATCCAATGAAAAAATGTAAATTAAAAAACAATAAAGAGACACTTACCCATTGACTAGCAAACTGGTTCACATCACAGGAAACCAAAAGGAAAAATAAAGACGACAGGGTATAACAGGAAAATGATGAATGTCTCATTGAATTAAGAAAAAAAAAAGGACAATTACATAGAATACGCTAACTTTGAAAGATCAATGAAATGAGAAGCACAGTACAGAAATGCAAAAATCAAATGAAAAAATATGACCAAATAATGTAAATGTGTGTCTAAAGCAGACATACATTTTTGTTGACAAATTCTGAATGTTTTTTTCCCTCTCTCCAAAAACAAATTAAACAAATTATAAACCAAATTACACTGATGACACACTAGCACAGAGAGAACACTTTAAATTTAATGCTGGTGATGCTTCCAGTCTATATAGGGTATCCTTTCATTTCACGGGTTATTCCTGCTGAGAATGACGAAATGGGAAGGACAGTAGTCACTGAAGTCTACATTTCCTTCGAAAGCACATCAGTTCTCCAGTGTGGAGTATTTATAGTCCTGGCAGCAGACTAGTGCCAAAATGGTCCCTGTCCTTGGAGACCAAATAAAAGAATCCCATTATATTACCTGATTATTTCTTTCCTCTATTTTCAGGATATTCACTGGCATGAATGCTGAGTCCAAGAGCCATTTAAAACCAAACTTTCCTAATTTGAAACCTGGCTGCAAAGGACAATGTTTTGGCTATATTCTACTACCTCAAACGAGTCCTGAAGCAGACCCTTTCTCTGTTGCAACCCAAGAGAAATTCCTGGAGGGGCTGTGAGCCAAGAAATCCTCTGAATGTTCAAAAGACCCCCAGCTCAAAGGAAATAAACTACAGAAGCACTCTGTGTCTTTGGTGGACGCTGAGGTGTTCTGTCCCGCATGATGCCTATAGGGAACAGCTGATGTGTGTGTGCTTCTGTACACGGCTGTGTGATGCATTTCAGTTAGTTTGAAATGACTCTTCTAAGGACTGTCTCCAGTCTGAGATGTTTCAGATCAACCGAACCTAGGAATTAAAAATACAAAATTCCACTTACCTCTTGCCCCCCATCCAGTATGCAGAGTTTAGCTGTCTGTTTTTTAGCATCAACTAAGACATTAAACATTGTACACAGAGAAGAAGGGATACGCAAGTCTGTTGATTTGTTTGTCTTTTGCAGTTTGAGTTCAAATGCAATTCTTGTTCTGTATATTAAAATAAAATTTGCAGTATAAGTGTCTGAGCAACCACTGTACAAATGTGTAAATCTTACTAAACATGCTGGCTTAACAATGTACATGCACATGAGAACATCTTAGAATTAAAATTCGCTAAGTGCAGAATATCTGCCCATTCAATAAACAATTGAATTGATGGCAATCTCAAGGTTCTGCAGGGTTTCAGTGAATTCGGTTGAACAATAAAAGTATTGTCTTCTTGCCTACTAGATAATAATATATTTCCTTGTACGATGAATAAAATAATTTTAAGCAATGGAAATGTCCCACAATTTTCCAGCTTTTCTAGCCTAAAATGCAGTTCATCAATCAAATGCTTGTTTCTAAGAAATTAAATCAAAAAGCTCCTCTTCTGGCTTTAATACAAAAGAGAATTTTAGAAAATAAGTTTATTTTTAACAAAATATTAGTATTTATATTAAAAGTTAAGACATATCCAGAGACATGTAATACAAATCCCCTATTTTCTTCTCAGTGCAAATAAGGAACAATGTCACTGAAATATATTATAATTCAGCATACATAAATATAAATGTAATGTTTTATTTCAACCCTTATTTTTAAATGTGGGTACCAGAAATGGACACAATATTTTTAGAAAATGGGAACAGAAGAATCCTATTTCCATTTTAAAAATTCTTAAGATCATATTAATATCACAAGAACACTTAGAATAGTTTCATTATTCTTTTCTGAGTTGCTACTGTCTAATCTTTATTATCTCTTGTACAGTATCTTTGACCACACTACAACATAATTAGTGTATTAAGACTAACATGTTACGAATAAAGTCTAAAATATTAATGTATTTTATGTATCGATACTAGGATCATTGGGTATTACTAATTAAACCATTTATTTCCAACAGAATCTTCTTACTGACTATGAAATCAAGCAGCATAGGTATCGGGATTGATATCACAGACCAAAAAAACAACTCATAAGGAATGTCTTTTGTAACGCCTCTGTGAAAATAATTTCGTTCCCAGCTTTTGGTTGCGACCTGGCAGTGAGCCATTTTTAGCCGACTTTGTGTATGCCATCAAAATACACATGGTCAAACGTGTATGATCCAAAGTTTTAGATAATGGCAATGTGTTGCATTTAGATACAACTCAAGAAAACATGACACTGCATTTTCTGTAATTCTGGAAATTTAGCTCTATAAAACTTAGTTGGATTTGTTGTTTATTTATTTATATATTTGTTATTTATTTGTTGTTTTACTCTTTTTGTTAAATGTACAGATGCAAAAATGTTGTAAACTCTTTAGTTTGTAATATATTTCTTAAAGACAGCACTCTAAAATTGACAAATTTAGTAATATTATTAACAGAATATAATGTAGTAAGAGGGGGAGGGAAATCTGCAAAAAGAAAAATTATCTCTTCTTGTGGAATTCTGACATCTGTTAATATTTGCCACAATTATGGAATAGAAAAAAAATATTTGCTTTATTCTCATCCAAGGGTCTATTCACAACACACGTAGAAATTAGAAATTCTCCTTGGTATTTCTTATATGTTGCCAAACTGCTGATTGCCAGATGCTGGGAAATACACACAAGTCATGATCTCTTTAGAGTTGTCCTGATTCCTGTGACAGGATTGTGGTACAGATATACCTCTGCAAGCCGGTATGGCTGTTCCTGTGCTCATTTTCAAATCTTTCCCGAATTTTAATTAATCATTTCAACTGTACCTTTTAACACAGGCTTCTATCATGTCAGTGGCCATGAGTTTAAGTCTCTGCTCTAAATGGTGGGCAAATTCTGGTTCTGGCCAGTGAAGATCAAAAACAAACATCTGCAGAGCATCGAGTTTCCAGAAAAGATCTTCTGATGTAGCTGATCCATTGCTATAAGAAACAAAACAAAACAAAGCCCCCAAGAAACAGAAGATAAATTTATTGATGTCCATCCCAGTTGCCACAGAATTATGTAAGGTAATAAGATTTCCTTATCACACCACCTTCCTCCTTCATTTCCCTGTACTTTTAGCACAGTTGCTCTTACTTAAAAAATGCAAAAATAGTAATGGAAAACTTAAAATATTTCGTATTAGGGTGAAAAAAGTAAATTTTTTCTTATCTGTTAGCTGAGAAATATGGCAGGCTAGGGAAGTATATGGGAAGTTGGGGAACATGGGAAACGAAGTAGCTCAAAGTTTAGATCAAGACAGGAAAAATATAGGGTACAGGAATTATTATTAGTAAGGATCTTTTCAAAACACTGAAGACTGCACATATGTTTTCTTGCCTTCATAACTCTGGTAGACAAGTCTACCAAAGAAATGAGGATGCTAGTAGTAATATTATAAAAGAGATACCCAGACACATAGTCCCTTGATAAACGCTCATTAATTCTGAGGGAATAACATTGGATCCATGTGGAAAAAAAAAAAAAAAAGAAAACAGAAACTATTTAAAGAAATTTGTGTGCATACAAAATCAGGGCATTAATATGCTTCTATGTCATCTCAGATTGAACATATAATTCTAAAACTCTTCTTCTACCTTGGACAGATTGATAAATTTAAAGAGAATTGCTTGTGACAAAATATAACAATATGGCTAATTTTAGCAGTAACTACAGTTACACTTATGCTATCAACGCAGATAATTTACATTTTAATGATGCATTGCACTGCAGTGCCTGGCTTAGTTTCAGATTACTGCATACTACGCAGTATGGAATTCCAGGATACTAGTGACACAAGCAGCCAAACTCCACCTGACAGTCCCAATTCAGATCCAAGTAGTTTAAATATATCAGTACTGCCATTTTGCTTCTTCTACCTCATGACAGAAGAACTGAATTATCAAAATGTTAGGTGATCCCATCTCTCACGGAAGAAATCAGTGAGTGCTGAGTATACTCAGACAAGAGCAGAGTCTGACTCAAAAACAAATGAAAAACCAGAAAGGACCTCTAATATCTGATTAATGCACCCCTCAGACAGAAAGTAGCACCACCATTGGTTCACACCAGGTTAGATGAGGCAGCGGGCAGTGAAGTGAAGCAAAGCATAGCTCATGTTCAGGGCTCTGAAGTGGCAGCATGGATGCAGCAGGAGCACTGCTTTGGTCTCACAGCATCCACCACCTTCCAGACCCACCCGCCTGCCCCTTGC
This sequence comes from Empidonax traillii, assembly GCF_003031625.1. NCBI lineage: Eukaryota > Metazoa > Chordata > Aves > Passeriformes > Tyrannidae > Empidonax > Empidonax traillii. The sequence goes on from NW_020955717.1 coordinate 206,840, forward strand.
CCCACTGCCTTAACACAACCACGACTTCAGAGCCACCACTGTCTTCTGCAATGTTGCCTCAGCTCCCAGTGGGGCTGCCAGGGCAGGTGACGGGGACAGCCAGTAAGGGCTGGGCAGCAGGTGACAAGTTGGGAGCAGGAGCGACCGCCTAAGAGAAAGGCTGGCTCTGAGTGGCCAACTCTGGCTTTGGTTTTAAATGGCGCAGGTTTTGACATCTTCATGATGCATAGAATGATATGCTAGAGTTTCAGGCACAGTTTTTAGTTTAGGTTTTTTTGATATCATGTATTTTTTCCCCACTTATTTTAAATAGTAATTGTTAATTTTACATTGCATCATGCTCCTGAAAGAAAACAGCAGAAACAGGAAAAAGGCCCATAGGACTGCTAAGGTTACACCTCGTACATGGATATTACCTGTTAAGGTTGAACCTGAACAGGGACCACTTTTATACATCACTAAGTTTAATTAAGAAATAGAAGGGAAAAAAAAAACCAAACAAAAAACTTCTGGAAAATTTATAATCCTGTTGGACTGTTTCTTAAGTTATATGACAAGCAAATACTGAAGATGTCTTTACACCTGCTGTGTACACTGGCAGTAAATGAAGCTGTAGATGCTACGTTATACACATTAACTGATTCAAAAGTGACTAAGTCAATTTTTGAGATGACTGGGATAAAAGAATAAGACAAATAATATAGGGACAGAAATGGGAACAATCTCAATATATATATTACAGTTGGTAAAACCACATATTTTCTAGAAAACAAGCCATTTCTCAAGAAACAGAACTGTTTTCATCATCAGATCATACAATTTAACCGCTTTTTATTTCTTCCATACTTTTTTTTTCTTTTTCGCCTAATGGAATTCATAATAACATAAATGTATTCTTATGCATGTTTACTCTCTAGTAGCCACTTAATTTGTTTCATTACACTACAAAACAAAGTTTTGCAATTATAATGATGTAATAACAGATACAGGTTCATGGAAGACTAATTCATTGTGTGAGAAACACTCATTCATTCATTCATTCTCTTTTCCTATCATTTTTATCTCCCATTCTTCAATTTTTTATTCAGCATTGTCCAATGACATTTATATTTGACTAACATATTAAAAAAAGATGGGGAGGAAAAATAAAGTACTGCAACAGAAGCTGTTTGTTGCTGGTTCACATATCCAGACACTAATGTCTCATTTATTTGTTAATTGCTGCAAAAGAAGAGCCAAACTCAGATTTTAGCTCCTCCTGGTAGCAGGAAAAATTCCTGCATTCAAATCATACCTGAATCTATATTCAGAATGTCTGAACTATTTTTTTTTTCTTATTATGAAGGGACAGGACACTTGGACATTCTTGGCTATTGAAAGTTTTTATTTGAATGTGTATGGTAAAGCCAATTCGGTCTAATGAATTGAATATTATTGCTCTACCAAGAAACTGAAGTGATAGTCTTTCATTAAAAACTACATTTACTAGTTATCTATGATTTTAAAATTAAGCATAAACTCCACTACTTTACTAGTCAAAACTTAAGCTTTCAAATACTATCTAGCTGTCCATTCTTATTAATTAGATCCCAGCAGTAAGAAAAGTTTACCAATGATTAAAAGAGGCAAATATTATGCCCATCCTGGTAAATTCCCATTTTTTTCTTTAACTTAGTGTTTGGTCACACTTTGACTGGGAGAGTGGACAAAGTATCTCCAGAGGTCCGTTTTAACCTAAATTATTATATGGCTTTATGCCTTGCATCATATTGAACACAGTAAAAAAAAGATCCAAGACATAATGTTTCTCCAAGAAATATCACATCAAATCTGGGAGATGCATACAGCCTTCTAAGTAATTCTGTTATCCACTGACCACTGTCAGGCAGCTTCCCACTAAGCTTGCCAAGTACCTGAGAAGCAGCAATTAATCAAGCACTCCACTAATAAAGCAGACTTTCCAGAAAATATGCATACACATGGGTCCAGAGTAGATGTAGAATAAATATATTTTTGCCTAGATATGAAACTCCACAGGGTGGCTTGGGATATCAAAGTATAGGAGAAATATTAAATATCTAAACCCACTATCCATCAACCTCAAGATTCAAAAGCAGCTGTCTTCGATCCTTCTAGAATTTACCAAAGGGCAGTGATGGTAATTTTATAAATTAACAAATTTACCATTTTTTTAAGGCTACTACTAAGATATTACTCTTAAGTGTTTTGTGAGGACTGTTTACACAACGGGGCACCAGCTCTACATCCTTTGTGAGCCCCTAGATTGTGAGCTCCAGATTTACATTCTGTACGCTGCCTCAAGACGTATGTTCAAGGTTCAGAAGGTCACTTGACAATTTCTTCAACAGAAAAGGATTTTCAATAATTTCAGTTACTTGCACTGAGCCCCATTTCTCTACTTTCTACCAGCAGAATGAGCGGAGGGATGAAGCAAAACTTTTGCAACAATCTTGCAACTCAAGTAAAGTTCCTCAAAGACACTAGGGATAGAGTTACCCCATGATTTCTCTTAGTTTAAGAGTGTAGCCACCTAAGGATCAAGCAACCAAAACATGTTTCTTGAGTCTTCTTTCTTACTGCATATTAGTATTTTTGGAAGAAAAAATATTTGCCCAACAATATACATTTATCTTCCAGAACGCTCAATAGGAACTAGCCATATTCAAAACTTCTACAGAAAGTAGATCAGCCAGATTTCACTATTCCATTAGTCCTATGGCTGTACTTTTAAATATCCATCCTTAAAAGATGCAGACCATGGACTCCTACCACTTTACTGGAGGTAAGCACTGTGACAGGAATGTATGTGGCACTACAGATAAAAGCCCTCAAAACAGAAATGAAATGTGGCCACGTGACTCCTTCAGCATGCATAAACACACAGAGAGGTCCAGCATGAGAGCTCAGACACATTCAGACCAGGTCCCTTCATATCACAATCAGGGCATTGGGACTGCTCCAGCTGGTCTCTTCTGGTCACTGGTCACTCATTATAGCTGAGCCATAGCAGGAAGAATATAACTGACACATTTCCTTTGATGCTGCCTGGTGGAAGACAAGACAGGACTATTCTCCTATAAACATATATCTTATTCCATGTTTCCCCAGTCTTGAGTTTTCCTGAAGCTGATGTTCAAGACTGGCACCAGATTGCAACAGACAATCTGTATCTACAGCATTTCTGGTTACCGAAACAATGTCACATCTGCACTGAAAATAATAATATATAAATTAAACCCTAAACAATTAAAATCACCCACAAGTCTAACTTAAAAGCCAGGTTCAGAACAGTCAGAGAAATTAAATTTAAAATATGAAGGGCGATTTAAAGTACTACATTTGAATTAATTAATAAGTAAGGAAAAAATCTCTCATTCTGGCTGATTAGAAGCTTTCACAGAATATTCAAACTTTTTTGCTCTTTAAGGTTATCTTCAGCCAAATGGAATAGTAATCCACACTGGTCTGCATGTCTAGTCAAGGTGTCCTGTGAGTTGTCCTCTCCTGAGACTAATCAAGAGAAACAGACTGCTACTCATAAAAATTTTCCGTTTTCATATCTTGCTTTCCAATGCCCAAAAAATAACTGAAAATGAGGTGATCTTTCTAAATGCTGTTATAAGCAGTGTATATTTACTGCTACAAAACATGTGATCAAGGGGAGAGAAGGGAACAGTTAATTAAAAAATATAAATAATCTCTGCCAGTAATGTTCCAAAGAATTGTAGCAACTTTAAAGTGAAAGGGGGAAAAAAAATCTATTTTCATCAAAAAAAGCACACAAAGGGATGCCTAATTGTGAATGTATTTGCACTTCTTTCTTTTCACCAAAGTTCTTAGGTAGGCACATTACAGCTCTATTGAATACGAAGGTATTTAAACATGAACTCAGGAGCATGAACATGAACGTTAGTAAAGTTTGAAGAATATTAAATCTCTTCCTATGACAGACAAAACAAACACTGGACTTCGATAAACCCTTAACTATAATTGACCCTTAACACAATTGGCTCACAGACTGATTTTTCTCAATCTTTTTGACTGTAGATTCTTCACTGTGTAATTCAAATTTATAATGAATAATTGTCCAAAATCATCACTTTCAAAGAGAAAGAGGGAAGTCTCCCACAGTGATATACATAACCATCTTCTTGCCAAAGCATCAGCTTTATGGCCAAGGTGAGTGAATATGGTGAACTGGAAAAGAAAGACTTGGGGAGTTAGTGGAGAGAAGGAGCCACCTGTGATGACTGACAAAGCAGAGCCTGGTCTCCTGAACTTAGAAGCTAGTCCATTTAAGATGTGTGTTCATCACATTGAAAGGGAAACTTGTAAGGAAACACTAGGTTTTGCTTAACAGGTATTGCAGCATAGGTATCTTCTATAATCTCCCTGTTGAAGAATTTAACTATAGGAAGAAGCTTTGTTCCCCCTAAAAAAGATAGGATGGGATAAGTGGGCAGAGAAATAAAACTCTTCTCCTTTCTTTCACATTGAAAGTAAAAGTGAAAGTAACCACTTCTGCTGGAAGATGAGGCAGCAGGAAAAAGGAAACTCCTTAGCATGGAAGGAGGAACAACTGACTTGTAGTGTCTTTGCTTTTTGATCTGATCCAAATACATGGTCATTCTGAGAAGTTACTTGGCTCTTCAATAGGATGTAGGTAGATTCTTAAAATACTGCCTGAATACCAGAGTAATACAAAGGTAACTTAATGCTATGTTCAATCAAGATTGTCAAGTCATACATGTCTTGTGAAATATAACCTCAAAGCTCCATGTTTATAGAAAAACAACAGGAAGAGGCTCCTACATCAGAGCCAGCATGTTCTTGAATGCTGTATGGGGTGGCTGAAAGGAAACGATGACCTTACAAAGGTCACACTGCAGTGGGGACACTACTCATCCCCACTCCTTTTGTAAAAAAGCAGAATGACACGTACTGCTGGCAAGTGGTTACAGCATATGTCAACCTCACTGTTCACCAAATGCTATGAAAACTTCACTGATTAGTCTGGGATTTTATGCACACATTGTCATACATACCATGAAACTAACTCCATAGCTTAATTTCACTATACTAGCACGTATTTTGACAACACAGTCTAGGAATTTATTGCTGCACCGAACTTTTAATTTTAGGAAGTTCTGTCACTACATTCCTCCAATCAGAATCTGTATTTATTATATATAATTATAAATTCAATATTCAAATAGATGAATATGAATCAACTATTAACTCTGAAAGCCATTCTTAAAAAAAAAAAAAAGGTGAGCCTTGAAAACATGGGGGAAAGAAAGGAATTTGAGTTGCAGAAGACTGATTAGTTTTTAATGAAAGAGCTGAAATGACTTGCGTATCAGGAGAAACTTAGCATTAATATAGTAAACACAAAAGGTACCACAGATGAGGATTAAGAGGAATTTTGTCAATTTTTAGGGGAATTTACAGCAGAACAACAATCAGAATAAATCCTTTGTACAAGGATTCACATGGAAAAGATGAGGGATAATGCATTTGAGTTACTTTGGGGGAAATTCTGACTGGAAACAACAGGAGAATTTTTCACAATGAGGACAATCTTCCATTGTAATAATCCCTCCCAGGGGAAGTGGTGGATTCCCCTACATTGGAAATTTTTATGATTCAGCTGGACAGGGTGCTGGACTAAACTAAACCATGCTTTTTGGAAAGGCTGGGCAAGATGATCCTTGAAGTCCTTTTCAATATGGTATTCTATGATTCTATGAACTCTGGCAGAAAAAGATCTAGTGCTTGTTAGGAGCATTTAAGTCTGTCATAAAACTTGAGAAGACAACACTTGGTTTGAAATAATATTATCAAGTTTTGTGTCTAGAATATGTGTTTTTTGAAGTCTTTCACAACTTTTTCTAAAATAAGGTTCTTGAGCCTTTCCCTAAAATATATGAATGTCATCACACAGAAATCTGATCTGTAACCATTGGAATACTCCCACAGAACAGGGCATGTATGTTCTATTTTATTTTTTTTTATTTTTAAGAAAAGATCACTGAAATATTGGGAAAAAACCAGAAAGAAATATGCTTTTTGTTTTTTAAAACAGCCAAAGAAATGGATGTACTTCTATTCTGGGTACTTATTAACATTTTAATATTTTCCTGTAAAATGGACATTTAATCTAAAAACAATATTTGCAATCAATAATTTTCAGAGCCAATATACAATGAATTAACCTAACCCATGCAAAAATATAATGGGCCACCTCATTTTACAAAACCATGATCTAAAATCAATTATCCAAAAGGTTCCCCACTGCTTGTTAATTCAGAAGAGTCATTAGGTTGTTTAGAATATTAAACATCATTCATACTATGACAGACCTTTGCCAAGTTGATTTTGTGTTATCAGGTTTAAAACTGCTACATTTTAATGTACTTGAAAGTGCAACTCACTAACAGTCCATGCTTGGCTCACTCCCAAGAAACAATAATTTCCAACTAAGAGATGATAAACACCATGCAATCCAAGTACAGCTGCACAGAACACTAGCAAGGCCATGCAGAGCTGACATACAGTCAGAAGGTTATTGAAGAATACACACGTGGATTCATACAAAGAAGTCATCCAGGTTGGTGTAGTAAAGCTAGGTATTTGTGGAAGATTAACAGGCAAACTTGGAACTTTTGGAAGAGCTACATTAGGAAGACTGTTGGTGATGCTCCTGTGAAGAAATAAACAATGTAGGAATACAATAAAAAATAGAATATTTAGAGGACAATGGGGGAGAACCCCTTAGTAGACAGTAAACTATACGCAGGTGCTTTGTTCAGATTTTGTATAAAGTACTTACTTGACAGGTTGCCATGACTCCTGTTCAAGACCTCTGTGAATGGACTGGGCAATTGATGATTCCATGAGATCGATGTAGCGGACGACCATGGGAACAAAAATTTCTTGCAAGTGTTTGTGAAACTTTCCATTGCACAGAAATGCTTTAAAAACAAACAAATAACAAATACCTTCCTTGCTTTATTTTGTTATAGGAATAAATATATCTTAAAATGTTTTAGTACACAAAAGCTAAGAATAAGATCCAGCTTTTGTAAGAAATATAGTTCATAAAAGGTAAGTAAAGTGTTCCATGAGGATAGTGCAGCACATTTTAAAATGTCAGTGTAATGAAAACTAGCTACATGCCAAAGTCCTTTATTGAACAAGAACATCTTCTTAAAATTATTAATCATTAATTAAATAATTGAAATAATAAATAATTATTAATAATACTAGCTGAATCAAAGCATTAGCAATTTTGTTGATTACTTACATATCAAGACAGGACAACAACAAAAAAACAAACAAAAAAGATAGTATTTGAATGTCATTCATAAGCAGTAGAATTACCTACTTCACAGATAGGATTTACTACACGAAAAACTGTACACACAGTGCAAACTGAAGATGCTTAAAACCTGAAAATTTGCCACCACCACTGGTTGTCCATGTATCCCCTAAAATGTTCTCTTAGCAAATCCTAACTCTTAGTACACTCTTATCTCACCAAGGGAATATATCAGTTTCATGTTTTGAATGTCTGTGTTCACCCAATAATCCAGTACTGCTCTTAGGACCTAAAACAATATTCCCATGTGCATATGGAAATCATACAGGCTGAGCCATAGTGAGAAATTCTCATGACTTTGGTAACCCTCATTTTCCTTCACTCATATTCTGTTGTTTTAAATTATTTTGTGGGTTTTTCCTCCTACATATTCTCACATCCAGGCTTCTTGTTTGACTGAATGGTTACAAAACCACATTTTGAGAAGGCTTTCTCCTCTTCCTAAGAAGAAAAGCCTGAATCAAAGGGCTCAAATCCTGGAAACCATATCATAAAATTACAATCCTTCTTGTTCCACTACAAATACAACTCCATGTATACCATGTCAAAATAATTTCTATAACTTCCAGAAACTCCTTTGCCTTCCATTCCTGAATAATGTCTGGTGCAAAGTGAACCTGGGAGAGATGGAGAATATGGGAAAAACCTGCCATCAATTTCAGTTCCCTACTGCTATTTGTATTGCACGGAAGTGCCTTTGTTGCTGAATGTCTAATGTTATTTTTTTCTTTAATACAATGATCTGAAAGCAAGAACTATTTTCTTGAAAACATCCTTGTAGAGTAATAGAAAATTATGTATCAATCAGTTTTACCTAAGGAAACAATATTATGCAATCAGCCCTCTCTGGCTTTGTGTAACTGCCTCTCTTGACAAGAATTTTGAAACTTTCAGCTAATTTCAACCACATTAGACACAGGAGTGGAGATATCAGATATAGGAAGGTTCATGAAAACAGGCAGCTAGGTAGCAGACAGAGATTATTAGGGTTTCCACTGAGAAAAAGGCAGCAGCACAGGATCATCTCTTTATTAACCACTTGAGAATCTACCCTTGAGAGTACCTATGAGCCCATTACAAACATGATCCATTATTTACACTGCTCCTAGAACTACTTGTTAACTAGTTAGTTCTGGCTTAATTATTTGTATATCAGGAATTCAAAACAGTGTTATTTTTCTCTATAGCTACTTTATGTCTCTTAAAACTGCTTCATCTGTGACTCACAGTAAATGTGACTGAGGAGGATTTGGACATTAACACAAAGGTTTCACAGAAAAGCTGATGAACATCGCCTTTGAGAAACAAAAGGTGGCTGGTATCCATTTGCACATTAGGCTGATTTTTGAAGGCAACTTTGAGCTTAAAAATAACAATAAGAATGCAATGTGTCAGTTAGGTCAATCTTGCTGCTTTAGAGCAAACCAGTGCAGGACTGTAATTAATCAGGCAATCACAATTACTTGAAGCAATAAGCTTGTAGTTTAGTGTTTTCTGAGCACACCACAGAAATGCTCTGCTACAAGCCCAGCTTTGGGAATTATAGTAATGAAGCCTCATGGGCAAGAGGGTGACTCTTGTTATTCCAAAGTCAGAAGGAAATTTAAAGAAGTCATGGGCAATAAAAGCTGTTCAACTTAAAAAGCTGAATCGCTTTTTAGCATCATGACACCAGTCTTTACAGGGAAGTGAAACTTTCCAAAGCGATGGTAAGACTTACTGTCACTGCTCCTTCAGAGGGATCCCTCTGTACGTGGGTACACTTACAAGAGCATTGTCTCAGATCAACAACTCTTTGAGCTTTCTCTTTTCCCGGGGTTCAGGACATGGCACCTCTGATTTGCCCATTTGGAGATCTCTATCAAGGATTAATGCAGGGCAGGGAAAGAACTCTGAGCACAGGATTAAGTGATATAGCTGAGTATCATCATAAGACTCATGGCACTCTACCCTATGATTAGAATTGATCTTGCCAAAAGGCACCACCTGTGCGTCAAAGCAGATGGGAAACAAGAGATCCTTGAGGAAATGCCACACTTCAAATCCCTCAACTACCACTTGTCTTCAAAGCTTAATTCTCCATTGTCTTGTCCATATAGACACCCCACACCCACTTCATATGAGCCACCTCACACAAGCAACAATAAAATGAAAGCCTATGCCAGGGCAAGATAATGCTTAGGCAATAAAAAAACCACATTACAGGAACAAAAACAGATTCCCAAAGGAGAAACTCTTGAAATACTGAAGATGAAAATTATTAAATTTTTTGCATATTAGGTAGCTGAAACACATTAAAATATGATGAGAAAATACTAGAGGTGAAAACTACAGTCTAATTATGCAGCACTGGAAGGAGTTTTCATCTGTAATAGTAGGAAAAGAATCTACTGCGTTTGTGTACAACAGAAGCTGTGTGGCTTCTTTTACTTTTACTTATATAGGCACATTTTCGTAGTTATCCTGGAGTCAGCATGTTATTCTGTCCTTAAGAGCTTCTGCAGAATCAAAGGAAAGGAAGAATGACACAGATTAACAGGAGTCTCTTTTCCACTAACAAAATTAGCCCTTTGGCAGAGAGTCTATAATCATCCTGCTCTCCATAGGCTTCTCAGGAAGGCACCACTTGGACTTTCTGGCATATTTTAAAATCTAAAATGAAAAGGAGTAAATTTCAAAAAGGAAATATCCTTGAGGGTCCACACTACATTTGTAGCAACTAAAACTCAACCAATGAGTGTGAAAAGAAAGTTTATATTTCCATTAATTTCCTGTTTATATTACTTTCTGCCTCCACAGAGAAGTTCTTAATCAGCTATTTAAATTGTAGTGAAAATTGCAAGTACATCAGCTTATATTGAAATTGTATTTTTACACATAAGACATACTTGAAAAGTGACTTTTAGAGGTATATATTGTGGAAGCAAGCTGAAAATTTATTTCATCTTTACAAGATAGAGTGACATGAATTGGTTATTGCCCAATTTACCTTTGCCTCAAACGCCCATTTAGTCAGAAAAGGTTATGGAATATCCTGGTAAGGAGCTTGAATTAGCTTTCAGTATCAGTAACCAAGACGTGTAGTTCATATCTGAAGGCAGGCTACTATTTCAAAGCAGCTCCTAACAGGACTGAGCAAACATTTTAAATTCCCAACCTAAGAAAAGATTCCCACTACAGTTAATGAGAAGTGTAAGTTTGGAGGAAATGTATTGGTGTGGGTATAAAGTTTGCCCTGATTACATTAAATTCAAGTTGTTTTCTAATTCTAACCTGTAAGATAGGGGCTATGATGTTATACCTAAATTCTAGTACAAAAGAGGTGTAGAGGATGTAACAAAGCAGGAAGGTGATGATGCTGTCTTTGGTGTTTGTTGCCACTCTACTATTAGCTACAGCATTAGTGGAAAAACCATATAAGAGAATTCCTGTTTGAAGTCAATGACCATAATAATGGCAATAGCATTGACAAGGCTAACACTCAACATGCTGATTTTTCTAAGTCAGCTTCATCAGACCGTCTACAGGTCATGGCTGAGCTCCAGCAGGTGTGCAGACATTCCACTGAGTAATACTTGATAGAAAATGAAGCTTATGAGTTAACTATAATACTCCTAGTTTTGACTGATTCATGTCAACGTAGTAATGCAGTAATGCTGAGCAACAGTACAGTATATAGTGACACTTGGAGAGAAGACTTGTCAAGGAAAGGAGCAGAATATTGAATACAGAGTTGAAGAACCTCTAAAATAAGCCAAATATACAGATACTTCATGTAACCAGGCATGTGCCACTAAAAGATATCTCTGACACCATCTTAAATGAAACATGTCTGTCTACAGGCACTAAAAACCTGATCAATCTAAATAATTAAAGAACTACAGAAAGTAAATTGCCCTCTAGAGCTGGCCCCTGCACAACATAGTTTACAAGGAATGTGGACAAAAAGTAAAATATTCATTACAGAAAATAAGACACAATCTTGGGACAACTATGTCCTTTCCCCTACCATGAATATCTAATTCTGGAAAAAATAATTTTGCTGTCTTAGAGAGATGCTGAGTACTGTTATCACTGTACAATCCGTGAAGTTTTACAACAGCCAGGCATAATTGTGTTTTTACAGTAGAAATTTTAGAGATCATTAAAATGTATACTATAAAAGCAACTACATTAATTTTTTTCAAACCTTTACATTTTGAGAAATCACAACAAATTTATCTTCAATCTATTATTCATCTTTGCAGTGAATGCCATTTTTTAAATCAATTTTTTTAGTTAGCTCTCAGAAGAAAAACTGAAGTATTGTAGAAGATGGGAAGATCATACTACTCTCTTAATTTTTTAAAGCAGTTCTTCAGTTAGACTCAACAGGAATGCAATCACTGATGAACTTTTTCCTTGTGGAATAAGGTCAGAAAAAAAATGAAGAATCTTAAGGTGACACAAAATAGAGTCCCTCATAATTGAAATGAGAATTCAGTAAGGACTTCCCTATCCTCCCCTCTCTTAATTCATGAGAAGTTATATGCTGTATTGGAAAATACATTTTTTTCTCACTGTTAATCGAATATTGGCTTTGAAGTATTCGCCTTGAATCTTGTACAATGTTTTGTACACGATGTAAAATAACACATTCACTATTATTTGAACAGCCAAGACAATGCATTTTCATTATTTCACAGTCTTTCTCATATTATATTTTAGTGACATAGTTATAAAAATAGTCTTACATGTAAGTTTTCTTTAATGCTGTAAATGTAAGATATTTTCTTTATTGTTAGGAGTTCTCTCATGTCAGGTTTACGTGAAAACTGATTCCTGCACTGAAGATTTAGAGCTCATTTAAAGCTCTCGAGATAGAATAACATGCAGGCGTCAGTCCTCCAAATTTCACTGAAGATTAACCTAATATGCAATATGGTGACCTAACAGTTCTTCATTTGAAAGAAATCTGAAAAGTAATCTCTGATATAGCCAGAGAGCGAGAATAACCCAGTGGGATTTCCACCTCTTCATTTCCTAATGAGTTTTTTGATAATGAGAGGTGACTTTGCCAGTCACTCTGGGCTCTATTATGGCTAATTTACTCCACTTCACTCTCCTTGTTAATTATTAACACTAGCCTTTTTATCCTCATGAGACCACATTCCAGTTTTTCCCTTTTTACGTTTTTTTACCTAAATATATCTTTATGAAAGTGATAGTTTGCAGGAAAAGATTTTCACTTAAAGCCAGAATTATTTATTTTACTTTAGAAGACTAAAATTGATTATATAAGCATGGGAAGCACTTTCTAATCGCTTTAATGCAGTTACAAGGTGAAAAGGCTGTTAATTAAAGAATAAGCACTGAGGTATGTTCCACTTCGGAATCAATTCTTGGTAGAATGGTCACTTGCCACTTGCTAACACATCCACTGATTAAAAGGTGACTAATTTCCATCGTTGCTTTCCAGTAATTCTGGGGGAAAAAAAGTGTATAGTTTTCCAGATGGCTTTCACTCACGAGAAACTGTAATTTACTATATCTTTTACCATTAGGGAATTGTGGAAATCGGTATACAGGTGTGATATTTCATACAACAGTTGTTTCATATCCTCCAGTTGAAGTTTTACAATATGTATGATAATTGCCTTGACATGAAAGTTTTCATAAAATGTCTTTCTTAAGGCTTTTTTATTAATTTAGTATTATTATCCACTTAATCTTTTAAGAAAAGAAATATTAGTAGCCTATCAGGAATCTCTTTGGATGTGAGGACAATCCTTGTATGTTTCTAACACTTCTCTCAGGTTGGAACTAAACCTGAAAGGAATACAAATGACACAATAATGTAGTTAAAACTGGTGTCGCAAACCCTTCTTGTAAGACTGCTCCAAAGTACCTACACAGTTTTCAGAAACCAAATAATTATTTTAACCTCATGTAACATCACAACTAGGGATATGCTTCCTAAACTGAAAATGTAAGAAAGACAGTAGGAAAGACACCTGAATATAGATGACCAGACATCCACTTAAAGTAGTGTACAATACACTGTATAGTAGTCTAATTCTTCTGAGATCTGCACAAGATTGAACAATTCCTATACCCTTCTGAGCAGTCTACTAAATTGAGATTAAATGACACCATCATGGCACTTTTAATAAGTTTCTGAAGATGCAGTTGGTTCAACATAGGATCCAAATGAAACATTTATTGTGTGTATCTTACTCCATTCATGCTAAGCCTACAATACTTTTATAGACAAAACTAATGTGTAATTAGTTTACATGAAGGCTTGGAAAGAAATAAAGACTATAACTTTATTTAAGCAGTATAGATTAAACACAAACTATCAATGCATCTTATACTACTTGTAAATAATTGATTCAAAACTGTGTACTCTGTGAATACTAAATGGATATGGGACTGCCAGAATAAGGACTGAAATGTTACAGAATTAGAGAGAAACTTCCAAGAAATGGAGCACCAGGATATGTATCATAAACATAGACATTGTCACGTTTATTTTGACCATTCTATTATTTAGAAACACATTTCTAAAGTGTCGGCACATAAAAAAATATAGTCCATAGAACATGTAAAAAAATGTAGAACTTACTGTCATTTCTGAGGGCATTATTCAGCAGCTGGAAAAGTGGGAAGCTGTCCCAGGAGTCCTGCGGCTGTGCCTCAAGTGCTGAATCCATATCAACAGAGTACAGAGACAAAAACTTCTCTGCATGCTCAGCCAACAATTCTGGCCACCAAGCAAATGCCTGCAAACATGACAAAACAGAATTACTAAACACAAGTCAAAGGAAAGAGATGTGTTTTATTTTTGGAAAAACTTATCTGGGTATGTCATGCCATGTCATTTGCAGAGGAAGAATGGGTAAAGTGAAAAATGTGAAAATATTTTATAAAACCTTGCATCAAAAATGTAAGAAATCAAACAGGTTAGGCTGGGAAAGGTGATATAATCTGAACAAAAATATAACACTAAAAAACTAAAAAAAGGAGTATGAATACCAGAGAGCAAATAATTTTCCAGAGAGCAAATAAAAGCATGAAGGTTCATCCTTGAAAGAATTACTGTATATGCTTCTTTTGTTTTCATTCAATTCTAAAGCTGGTAGTAATCAGATGAATTCATTTTTAAAATAAATTTTTAAGAATATTTTTTGCATTCATTTAGTAATCAGAAGGAATGGTTTTAGTGTGAAATTTTACTCTCTGAAGTCTAAAAAAAATTTTTAACAGTTACAGAGTGCTTTTTAGTTCCTATTTTCACCTTAAAGGTGTTGGCTTCTCTAAGAAAGGCATCCAGTTTTCCTTCTGCAAATGCTATATCTCGAGAAGGTCACTAATGTCTGTAGTAATTTTCAGTAACATGCTGGAATACAGTTTTCTCTGTGAAAAAAATTATATTCTTAAATAATCCTAACTTTAAAGAAGAGATCTGTTAAAAATAGTGTCAGTAAGTAAAGCCAGCTCCACATCAAAGAGATGTAATGATTGTACCTGTTCACTGTCACATAAACCTAGGCTTTTAAAGGTCAGTATTGAAGCTGAGCATTGGATCAGGGGAAGCTGTATGATCCTGGAATTAAAGATGAAGGTGAAGCAAGTTTATGAAATAGGACGAATATCAAACACTGCTGAGAGCATTTTGCTCAGAGTTTACAAAAATGTCTGACAGTGAGAAATGCCTACACACAGCAGGTAGGAAAATGCCATTGCTTCCAAACTTATGTCACTCATTTTGAATACCTAATTTTGAATATTTCTCAGTTGCCACCACGGATATGTAGCTTGATCTACAAGTGCCGAGTCCCCACAACATCAAATAAAGTCCCAGAAATTCTCACTTCCATTTCTGAAATGTAAGTCCAAGGTAATGTAGAGTTATGTACTCAGGTCTGAAAGTCATAAAAAAAAAATACAACTTCTGCAAAGTGGTCTACAAGGATGCTTTTGCACCCTGGACTTTCTGATGACTGCCTGTGGTTCTTCCTGACATGGAGCAAATGGAGAATGATGAATTGGCAAGAGGTTTTAAAGAAATGCTGAGCATCCTCTGCTATTACTGAAAAGTACTTTGTGTGTTGCAGTGTCAGTACTGAAGGATGATGATTGGCACCACAGTGAGGACAGATAAGGCTTCAAAAACTTTGGCAGGAGTTTGAAATGGAGCCTTTTTCATCAAACTGGAAGAAGTTCCTTATTAATAAATCCTATATAAATGGGAGTTCATGAAAGCAAAAGACTCCTTATGCTAGAAAATAACTAAATGTAAAAAAAAAAAAAAAGGTGTACAGGCTTTGGTAGGTGACCCTGCTGGGCATAAAAAACTCCTTTCAGAAAACATTGCCAACTTTTCAAAGCAAAGCAAAACCAAAACTAGAAAATGAGTACATTTTCTCTCCATTTTCTTCCCCTTTGCAAATGACACTTTGAACCCAGACAGAAATTTTTCTGACTCTCTCAAGAACTACCCATCATTACTTAGGCAGCAAGGAAGAAGAACAGAGAAAAAATGTTACAGCACAGTCGTTATGGATAATATGAAAACAGGCTAAAAAGCAATTAGCAATTGGTGACACACATTCCAGGAGAACAAAAACACTGACTGGATTAAAAGAAGAGTGGACTTCTTAGATTCTAGAGGACACACAAGTGTGGCTATACAAAATCAGAAATCATGAAAACAGTTTATGATACATGTTCAACACACAGTTCCATGACAAAAACAGTGAAAAATAATGCTTAGTTCACCAGAAATCACATACCTCTCTTCCCTTTGGGAATCCCCGAAATTTGTAAATGTTATGAATTAAAAAGAAGAAAAAAAATTCTAGTATTAAAAATGTGATATACTATTTTACAGATTCATCAACTCTACCATCACTGAACATTTCCTTAACATTATGATGTGAAGTCACCATAATTAAAATTCAGTTTTGAGTAGAAAATGTATAATTTTGTGATCTTTTTCACAGATATATTTTAATATTGAAATTCTGTATGCTCTATAAATGTTAGTGAAATTCAACATTTATTACATGAATGAAGGGGGAAATAGTCTTAAAATGATCATTATTCTTTTCCAGCTATCTTAGACTAGATTGAAAACTTTTGCTGAATAGATTTTTCTGAAAGCACATGCAATATATGCCTTTCTGAAAAACACCACATCTCTGACTGCAAATAAGTAGCAAATAACTGAATCTTTGAACAGCGATGTTTAATCATGCATGTACGATTTGATCTGGAGGGAGGTTATATTCTTTTCCATGGAAGTCTAATATTCTTAAAGTAATGCAAGTCCTCAAAAGACAAAGACAGCAATATGTACATTTTATTAGTAATCATTACGGTGTAACACAGTGGCAATGACAGTGTAGAACAGGATCTCCAGGGAATTAATTTCAAATCATCAAAACAGCTGTTTCTTCAGTATAAGATAAAACATCTATAACAAGTTCACACATGACAGATGTAAGCTAAAAACTAGATTCCATAGTGTGACATAAAACCAGATGTTTTGAATGATCATATTTTATAACTGTATCTTCTAAATCATGTTTATTCCTTTGCATATTTAAAAAAATATTTATTGAGTTTTTGAGAACATTGTAAAAACAACTTCCTGAACCTTAGAAAACTGTATTTATTAATTAAATGTCTATAACATATAAAATTATCTGTATCTGGCCAAGTTTATTTTTGTAATTCCTTGATATAAAAGGTGCCATAATTCTAAATATTGTAGCTTCTGCATCATGAAGAAAAAGACATGAGAGTAAGAAACATAAAATTGTTCTATTTTATTTCTTCTACCTTACAATGTTATTTTAAATAGCAAAAGTTTAAAAGTTTGTTTCCAATCAACAGTGTGAATGCAATTATTATAGCTATCATTATTTTTAGATCTGTAATCTAGATCTGTACAGCATGATGAAAACAAGTGTTCAGTTACATTTTCTTTCTATTTTGAATAAGAGGTGAAAAGTTGGAAGGAACAACTGTATAAGGCTATGAATGTTTTCCAAACCATTTCACCACCTCCAGCACAATGATGCTTTCTCTTTTTTATGCTCTTTAATTTTCATTTCTAAACCTACAGTTCATTCAAGCGAATTCAAGTAACGTTTTATTTCACTTCACTTTTCATAAGCTTCAAGTCTCTTATTCCTCTGTAAATGTGAACTGCCTTAAACATATGTCAGAAAGTAAAGCTAAAATGTTTCTTGACACACTTGCTTCACATCAGGGGACAAAAAAATCTAGGAACAAACCATCCTCTACAGCAAATGCAGCTACAGCCTCACCTCTGAATGATGCTCTTCATTTTGCTGCAATACTTCGATACAGAGTTCTGCAAGGTGAAGAACCTCTTCCAGTTTTCTAGCAGGTGTTGCTTGGTTCATGGTCTCTATATGAATATAAAATGCAAATCAAAACTGCTTTAGTTACAAATATGATTTATAGTAAGAGAAAATTATGCCAGAAACTAATAGGAATGGTGCAAAGTGACAATTCTCTGAACTATAAGCAATTTCAAGTGTTAAGGGTAATCATTTAATACACATAAACAGAGCTGAATAGCTGAATGTCCAGATCACTATAAAGAGAAACTACTTAACTCACAAAAGCATCACTGATCATTGTAAACATTATCTATTTAATATGTGAGAAATAACAGGTGAAGCAGTGATGCTCAACTTCTGCAATAAGGAAGTTCTTTTTCTCTCCAAGGTCATATATACAAAGACAGCAGACAGCAGAGACCTTTTTTTTGTTATTATCAGTACAATCTCATTCTTACCAGATGACTCATTACTGTCATCAGCAAGATTCATGTGTTTTGCAGCAGTCCAAAATTCCAAATGTTTCATCTAAATAAGACATTCCATTTTAGGCATATTTAAAAATAGGAAAAGTGCAAACCACAATAATTTATACAACTAATTTCTAATAACTAATTATTCAAAGAACTAATTTTCCACTTGCTGTTCAGCAATGAATGAATCTGCATTCCTTTCAGTACCATAATGAAAAGTAACATTATAAAATAAGGATGTTTTAACAGAATTGATACAAGCCTAATAAAAACTCCACATAAAAGAAGCATAAACGCAAAAGTTACATGACATGAGGGTCACTCATTCTATAGAGTAGACTTCAAAAAGAAAGAAAACATCAAAGGTAAACCAACTGTAACTAAAATTCTTACAGGGAAATTAAATGCTGATTAGCTTACAATTAAAAAAATAATCATAGGACTAGTGTTTAGTCATGGAAAGAAAGAGTCATGGAAGATAAAGGAAGAGTCCAACTGAAATTTTTTATAATCGCAGTTTAATCAGTAAAAATTTTTTTTCCAATTAAATAATTTGCACTGTTAGGAGTAACTTTAGCATTAGCTCTCAGAGCTTGTTTACTTAACAACTCTCGTTTTGCTAAGAATAAACTATGGAATGTATGGAAATTATGTACAATATAATCACATATAAACTATGGTCACATTAACCAGCTTTGCAGAGGATTTATGAAGCTGATAATAAAATGTCAGTGAGGGTCTCAGGAATCCTATTTTCTCACTTTTTGTGCTATGTTCTTGGATCACATGAATAGCAAATTATATGAATACACATCTTCATACACAGAAAATTCTGCTGACATGTCTTTCCCACTTTGCATTCATCATGACATAAAACATTAGCTGATTAATTAAACAATTTACATAATTTCCTTGGTCTCAGTAAGAATATCAATTTGCATGCAATAAATATTTTTAGCATTTAACATTTCTGTCAGGTCAAAGAAACTTTCCAGACATTTTAAAGGCAGGTGACCTTGTCCAGTTCTTAAGCACTAACACACTGATGCATAGTACAGTGATAAAATATACAGCTTTGATGCAATCTTTGAAGAAACATTGGATTAGAATGTCCAGTAAACATCTACTTCAAGGTGAATTAAAACCCACATTGTTTTCATGAGAAAACAAAGCAGGTAAATTATTTATTGAAGCAACTAAGGAATTTTTACAAATCTCATTAAAATAACCATAGCCTGACATATTGAAATAATATGTTTTCCAAAACCACAATTTAACTCAAGAAAGACGTATTGCAGGAACATGGGCCAAGCACAAAACATAGACTAGGAAACAAAATTAGATTCATAATGCCAAGATCACTGTTATCAATACTGTACTGTATTGCATTTGCAATTTTTATACTATAGAACAATTATATGAATGTAACAACAACCGTATTGAATCAAGTGAGATGAGGAAGGGTTGGTCCAGTCCCTATTATTTAGGTTATAGTATAAAGACTACTATTGGATTCAGACTAAACTAGTGGTTTCTACACTTATCCTGGACTGAAACTGCTGTTTCCTCTAGTGGTCAGTGTCCTCCCTGCCCCGAGCACACAGCAAGCACTATTCATACAGATCACTAGCAGTGTCACAGATGTAAATGAGGAATAAAGCAGTGATATTAATATAGAGTATGACTTGCACATCTGACTTCAACATAAACAACTCATTTTATTACAAATTCACCCTGATCTTCATTACCTTACTACCAAACAAGTAAACAAAATAATAGCAATCGCAAAGGGAGTCATTTCTAAAAAGCTGTAAACTATTCAAAAATTATATCCTAGAAGAGCTGCTCTAAATTATTAAGAAAGTAATTCTAATAATTATATTGCATCTTGTGTTTCATTTTTGCATTCTCCTCTCTCACTAAGGAGAGCAGGAGAAAAAAGATTCACTAGCTAACTGTGAGATAATCCTGCACCACCACTGTGATGAGATCATGATGAAGAGAAACATTGTCTCAGGCAAGTACCCATTCAATCGATCAAGGCACTAAGGAAATGCAGTTCTGATCACATGTGCTGAAGAGAAGAATTTTGATCAGAAATGGAAATGGACGGAGAGTCTGGTTCTTTTGGTGTGTTTGTCTGAAAGGTGTCATAAGCCTAATAAAATGAAGAATGAAAGACAGGATCAGAAGTGTTCCCACATAGGTAATGTGAGAATACAGTGTTCCCAAAGTGGGAACAATTGGGAAGGAGAAGACCTATTTATGATCAGGGATGATGCTGGCATAAGAATAAATCAGTCGTTATAAATGATTTACACTAGAAACTGTAATTTTCAGTCATTATGGGACTAATGTTCAGGATTAGTTTCTTCAGCAGAATTAGCATGTTTAGGAGGAAAGAGAGTATGAAAACTGGAAATATTCCTTTGAGGTGAGTATGGCAAGTTTCCGAATGATATTTCATGGAAGAATGACTAAATCTGTGGATTACAGTGAATGAATTCCAGCTTCACTTTTCATAAAACTCACGATGCTATTTACTATTTACTAGCTTACTCTGAAACAATTTATTACTTGCTAAAACCAAAAAAATTACTCTTGATGTTTCATACAGCTTTTCACAATATTTTAAAAATCATGATTTTCCTATGAGTTTTGTTCATAAGAAAAGGTAGCAGAGAACTGCACGCATTCTGCATCCTTGGGCAAATTTCTCTAATTTTGTTGTCATTTACTTATAATAAATCACTACAGACAATTTCTTCTGGATGATATGTACTTCCCTACATTTCACTTAATCTTCATCTAAAGCTTCCTTTTCCATCTGTAAGTTACCACATCAGCTAGTCATTTTTCTCTGTAAGTAAAGACTTTTCACTTTCAAATTGTAGGCAGTATGTTTTATGGGAAACCATCATTTATATGGGTATATAAACAAGGGGCTTTGAAGTAATTTGAAACATAAAGAATGAAATACTAACATTTATTTTGTTTTTTACTAAGCAAGTAATATATATGAAACATGAGTAGCAATAAATTCTTATCTGGAAGTTTTAGAACCCCCGAAATACTTGAACAAAATACTGTGCCTGGCTTTGTAAGCATAAAAGAATTACAGGAATGGAAAACAAGTGCTGTCAGTTTTCATTATATTCATGATGTCTTTCTTCCCACAATTACTAAGGGTTGTTAAGATGTGTTTACACTGCTCAAGCTAAAAAGTTGCAGTGGGAGTTGAGACAGTAAATATCCTGCTTGACATCTTTTAGAAAATAAACAGAAAAAGCCATCAATCATCTGTTTTCAGCTTCACTTTCTGCTGAAATGAAAAAGCAAACCAGGCTTTGCAAATAATGGATGCTTTCTCAAGTATGCATTACCAGTGAATCACATAGATACAGAGAAAATATTGTTAAATGAGATAAGTTAACTGACTAAACTGCTACTGAAATGAAAAAGTGACTGCTTCATGGACCAATTGAGCCTAGGGCCGCAAGGGACTGTCAGATCATCCAGTCTCACCTGCTGTGTCATACAGGTCCGGGAGCTTCTTGCCAGTCCTTTCCTGAGACAATCAGGATGTCTAAAACCTAACAACACTGTCTCTAAAACCTAACTTTCCATAAAAGAGTTTATGTTTGAAGACAAATGCACAATTCACCTCTTCCATTTTCTCCCCACTATGTAAGCTGTTAAACGTGATTAATTTCTCATTGACATTTGCTGAGTACAGGAATCTGCTGATTAAAGAGGCAATTTTCCTTGGTTCTGAATGCAGTGCAGCTATGACATTCCTGTATATGGCCTGCCAGTTTTCCCCCCAGTGACACAGCATACATCCCTTACTGGTTTTCCCTGCCTAGTATTTCATCCTTCCTCCTTTTCTTCAAACAAGCATATCCAGAACAAGACACCCAGGAGAGTCAACCTGTCTTAAGGCCAGAGACCAATGGCAGGGGTACTGGAAAAAAGGCAAGTAGCTAGGAGACCCTCAAGTTCACAATCTCTGTGGGCTTACAGAAACCTCCACATCCAGAGAGACAGATGTGGCTGGAGACTTCTGGGGTGATTTTGCAGTTTAGGATGAGGTCCAGCTCATTTTATGCAAAAGTGCAACAGAACATCCACTTTGCATTTTGATCCTTCATGTAAGAAAACTGGCATTTGTTTTAATTTTCATTTCATTTTGGCACTGTTGCTCTGGTTGCTGGCAACACTCAGGAGTTATGCTAGTGAACATTAAAGCTGCCAGTGTTAAATAAAGCCTGAAGAAAGTTCAAGATGTCTAATAATGGAGATGCCTGAAGATCAACTAATTTGTTTCTATGCATGTCCCAGAATTAGATGTAGGGAAGAGCAGATAATGCAATAACTATCTGCTATCAAACTCCTTCCAGGATACACTGCACACAGAGCAGTGCATGACTTAAACAAGTTTTGGAGTTCCTGAAGAAAATTTATCTGTATACATATTCTGCAGGGAGACCTAAATCTTGCCAAGAAAACTAACTGATCCACTCCAAATAGGAACCTGAGAGTGAACTCAGATTGTTGCAGAGGGGATGACAGGGATACCCCATTGTAAAGCAGGACATAATACAATTGGATAATACAAACACATTTGGGTATTACAGATCCAACTCTGCTGCAGTAGGGTCCATTACTTTGATCTTTTTGACATGTGAAAATTGCAAGGTTTTGACATGTGAAAATTGCAACATTGGCTTCTAGACTTTTATCAAAAGCAGCACAAACATCAATAAACTGGAGCTAATATGTTACTAAACTTTAACTGACTCTGAAGAGTTAATCCACAACTAGGATAATCCATCCACAGATAATTTAGATTTTACTGTACTGGATTTTCTTGCAACTTCTCACAGAATTAATTCTGCATGAAAAAGTACAGAGGGACATCTGGAAGGACATTCTATATTTTTCTGATTTAAAAATAAAAATCTATCCTTCTTTGAATAGTGGAATTTAACTTAATTATGAAGTTGAAACCAGTCTGTCCATAATTGCTTTCTAAAAATTCAATAGCATTTTAAATTCTATGGGAAAAAATTAGAATCAATTACCATTATCAGCTATGTACAAAGAGATTATGAGATTTGTAGAAAGTTAGAGTTTATATCTCCTAGCTCACAACCTATCATTTTATAAAGTGGGTCACACTACAGTATTTTCAGGTTTTAAAAATTTATCACAGTTTTCACTTGCATTACCTTTATGGGGCAACCACAGGTTGTTTTTTTTTCTGTGTGTGTTTGTTTTTTTTGTAGGTTTGTCTTTTTTTTCAAGAAGGGGAATCGGTTCATGGAAAAGCACCGGAACAACAAATTTGAAAAGGTATAAACAGCCAAAAAAAGACAGAGATTAAAAGAAATCTCCTTTTTTAATGGTGTTCAAAGCATTTATTTTTTGATTATTTGTATTCTGGTTTTGACAGCATAGACACATGCAGTTGGTATTTTCTTTCTTTCCCTCACTTCTAATTTCTCTTCAAGGGGGAAAGAACTGATGTTCTCAGCACTTTCTGATCCAGTGGAGTAAAACTCAGAGATAAGAAACATGGTAAACTGCAAGGCTCCATGAATGAAGAGATCTGAATAACTCATATACTAGATGGAGAGAAAACTGGCACCTGAAAGTGCAGACTTAGCAATAAGTATTTTTAAAAAACAGAAAAATCTTAAGAATCTAAATTTTGGAGACTTACTGAAAAATGACAACAAATCTAATGCTGGCAGGTAGGGAGAATGGAAAAGAGATACTTACAATTATTAACTAAAACAAATTTTAAAAAGTACTCATTGAAGGCATAAAATAAACAGAAAATAGTATAAAATCTAACAGATTTGCAAAGGTAGGTTGAACTAGACTTGTGCGGAAGCTTTTCATGATAGGATATTTTCTTATAAAAGACATTCAGTATATCTCATCTATTCTGTCTATTAAAGCATTTGATACTGTGCCTCATGGGAAAACTATCAGTTAGGATGAAGAAAATGAGGATTAAAAAAGAAACTATGTGTTGGATAAAGAAGATGCTTCAAGTGAGAGGCAATAGGTCATGTTGAGAAAGAGCAAAGGAAAGTTTCTTGAGGGATTCCTTGAAGATTCATCTGTGCTTCCCTAATATTTTCCGGAATGACTTTAGAATAAATATTAGGAGTGCAATGATAATGTTGTAAAACATTGGTAATAGATAGCAGGGTCAAAATGCAGTAACAAGAATTGGAAAATTCCAAAGAATAGGAGAGAGAAACATATTAAAATACTTTAAAGAATTAAAGAAAAACATTAAACTACTTTAAGAAGGAGAGTGATACATTTTGACACATGAACAGCAAAAACATTTGCTACAAACTGGGAATATGTCAGCTGGAAATGATTAGGACTCTGAAGACTGGGTTGAATTAACTTTTCACAGAATGGCTGTGTGTCACAAGCACGATAACGACATCAGAAGACAAGTGTTCCTTGAATATACTAGATGAAGCATTTCTGGTATAACAGTACTGTTAGTACTGTGCACGGCATATCATGGGGATGACTCTGCACAGTTCTTGTCATAAATGTTCAAGAAGGTGGAATTCAAACTTTAAAAAGATAGACTGCTAAAATGATAAAAATAAAGAACTGGAGGCTAAAACTCTGAGACGAGGTGATGAAAGCCTAGGTTGCATGAGTATGATACTCTTGTAAAAAAATGCATCATAGAGCATGGAGGAACTGGAGATGATGAAATGCTAATGAAGGATGGAACTATCCCTTCCTCATTTGGGATACAGGACAAGGTTAGCATGCTAAAAATTGGGAACTAATTTTCATGTAAGGTGATACACGTATATATCAAACTGGACTTGAAATGATGCTCACGTGACTGAAGTAGGGGTTAGAAAAGGGGAAGCACAGTGATAAAGACAGACTCAGCCCTACTGTTAAAAGAGGATATAGGTACGTTTACAAGAGTATCAGAATGTGAACCTAACAATCCAGGAGTTCTTCAGCAAACTTCTGCTCCAAAACTGAAACCAAGGAAGTTTGCCCATATTCCCTTCTTTCCATTTAGTTGCACAACAGAGACTAAGAAGATGCTATGCCCCTGTGCAACTCATTCACTTTTGTTTGTTCAGTGAAATGAACATGCATGGAGAGCTTTAATCAAGTCCTCTCCAGGTACAATGACTCTCTCCACTTGCCTTCTCAGCTTCAATAATGTTTGTAGTGTTCTTCTTTTTTAAGTCAGACAGATCCTTCTGAGCCTTGAGGGAATTTACATACTCCCTTTCCTTTAGAAACTTACATGTAATGAATTTGTTAATGATCAATGTCTTTTAAATCCAGCAAACTGTTGAGTTGCTCCTGACCTTCTCTTGGATGGATTTAATAGTTATTCAGCCTTTGGCAGTCTGTCTGACAGAAACAAATATTAGGATGACAACTGTGATTTGTGTTTCAGCAACTGCACACCACACAGTAACTATATGCCCTGATTTTAATGGAATTTATTCCCATTCCTTTTATTCAAACAGTTTGGCAGAAGGAGCTCAGTATATTGAGTCACTACAGTATTTCAAAAATAATGAGTTAAAAGACAACTACCTAATAAGTCAAATCTTTACAATCTATCTATTACCTCAGAAATGAATATCTGTGGACAATAACAGTTCACTTTATAGCCATTTACCACTTTAATCCCTATCCCAGTCCTTTTGTATCTGTACAACAAGGTAATGCCCCTGTGCTCAAAAATGTATTTACGTGTACATTTCTGTCATTTCTCAGACAATAACAGAAGCAATAGCAGAGTTAGTTACTCCTCAGCTATTCAGACTTCAAATAAATTTAAATGGAAAAATAAATTTAATTTCTGAGAAGGAATAAACAAAGTATTTTAATACTGTGTGTGTTAATGGATGTGTGTAAAATATAAGTAAAAAATAAGAAATCTCTATAAGGAAGGCCATCTTTTTTGAAGGAGAGAGAAAAGAAGAGAGGGAAGCATGCAAATTTCCATAGGTTACTTCCATTGGAAGTATACAAAATGCATATAAAGAATGCTATTTGTCTCTGGCCTCAGAATTTAGAAAGTCCATTTATGTTCAACATTATCTATAGGAAGAATTAATGCAAGTTAAATACTGAATAAAACAGGAAAATTTGCCATTCAGAAAATGATCTAAAAAGTACTTTCAGATAGTAAAGTCTCAAAGGCAGTATATGTTGAAGTGATTTTCCCATATTGATGCTGTGATTCATATCCTTGACAAATTATAAACCCTTCCTGCAAACAACAAGGGCATTATATGAGAGTTCTTAGATATAGTTCAGAATTATAATAGTAGGTTTGCTGGTATTCTCCTCATAATAGCAATTATACTGACTGAGCATATTAGCTACTCCATGAGAATTTCAGCTGTACATGTAATAAGGAATGACATGCTGACTCCTGTAATTGCAAATGCAATTTTTGTTAGAAAAATCTGTTCTATATTCATAACAGTACAATGACAGGGCAGTGTTAAATAAAACGTCATCCTGACTTTAAACAAATATTGTTGATGGAAGAACTGCTTATACCACCATGTCGGCCATTAAGAACGTAACCACCGTCTTCGGGAAAACATTCAGAGTCTTGTTCAACTGAGACTGAAAACGAGAGCACTTGGGGAATAGAGCTAGGAACCTGGCAACCACACTGCTGAGAAAGGATTTTCTCAACAAAAAGAATTTGCATGTTCACCTCTGTATTACCTAACAAGGACACTCCTGCAATTCTTCTTATAGTAGCTAGTACACAAGCCAAAGGGTAAATAATAGTTACCAAGAAATAGTTCTTCCTCATTTTTCATGAAAATGCAACATATGTTATTAGGGCTAAGCATATTGTACATCAAGTTCATTACTGTAGGAGTCCAGCTAGTGACACCAACAGGAGCAGGATTTGGTCCTGTTAGCCAGGCTAAAACATAATTTTATTGGGATTCCCCTCAGTGGCTTTATCTTTTGCATCAGAGAAGTGGGTTCAATGGTACACAAATTTCTGGTGAACACAGTCTATTTACTCCTTTTAATACTTTTTTTCTGAGTTTCTGATTACTTTTTAGTTGTATTAAGAAACTAAATTATAGATACACCCTAAAACCCTCTAGCTTCACCTAACTCACACAGTGAATTTCCATTTACTCACTGTATGTGATAGCCTCTCATCCATTCTCTAATCTATTTATTTGCCAGGTCACTTAAGGGACAGCTTTGCTATCCTATTTTAAGAACATGGCAATGGTTTCTTTCAAAGCATGCATAAACCTAATGTAAAATGACTGAAATCAGGTATAGTTTTTTTTTCTTTTTGCTGTGCCTGTAACTATGTCATCTGTGCTTAATGGTCTAGGTTTGTGACATAAAGAGCCTGAGAAAAAATAATAAGGGTGTGGCTCAAGGAAGATTTGCACTAGAGGTGATACACATCATATAAAAGTGTACAGATGAGGTTTTAGAGTGCAAAGGTCAAAGGACACACTCTCTAAAATTACTTATTTCACAAATTAATTTCAACAAATTAATTTCTGAACTTCTAATTTTAATAAATATTTTCTTTATTACCTTCAGGTGTAAAAATAGCAACTGGAATTACTTGTTCTATCTAGTTTTAGGTATCTTACCTAGAAGGGAAACTGTCTTAGGGTATATTTGTATTTGATGGTGTGAGATAGGTCCTTTCACAGAGAAATTGTTGAAGGCCCCCCCCCCCAGCAGTCTGAATCCTCTGCTTAAGGAACCTCTCCCTGTTGATCAGAGGGAGTCAGCAGATTCCCTGTGCAGTCCTATCAACTCATCCTAACAGACTGTAGCAAGAATAACCCATACCACCAGTGCATTGTTATCTCTCTTTTTTTCAGAATTCCAAATAGATCTCTTCTCTTTACAGGGCATTTAAAGCTTTCAAACAAAAATCAGTGGAAGTTCTGGAAATCTGTGGAATTTTTTGAATCTTTAGTTATGAACATAGACTTTAAAAGAAGTAGTTTTAATAATCTGCTAGTATTTTTCAAGGTTCTCATTGCCAAGGAGCTCCTCTTTGAACTACATTTATGCAACTTTTATAGTCATCGCGCCAGTCTGTCTTTCCAGATGGAAAATTATTGTATCCTGAGCGTATTACCAGGTCAATGCCTCTTCCCATAACAGTGGTTGATATTATTTGTGAAACCCCACAAAGCATCATGATCAGTCTTCCTTCGGGTATGTGCATATGTCAGGTGAGAAAAAGCAGTATGCACATCTATTTCATAGTGTATATAGGCACAATTCCTCATACTTCTATGCAGCCAGTACCACTTAGTCACAAATACTACTTCAGTTGTGCTCTTTGCGTGATGACTTTTAAATATCGGGATAGAAGTACCTGAAAAACCCTTTTTTTACTACTGAAGAACATACACCATATTAGCTTCTATAAAATCAGGAACACAAAGAACTACCATCCTTGCAACATTCAGCTGTAACTAGAAAAATAAAAAATATCACTAAACAAAGCATATCAGTGAAATGTAAAACCAGCTTTACAAAATTAGTTCTCCTAGCAAGACCTTCATCAATAAATCCAGCAGTCCCATTATGAAATGATGACTATGAAATTACATTTCCCTAAATACACAAACTGATTTTCAATTTAACAGATAAACTTTCTGCCATCATTTAGTTATACCTCTTTCCCAGAAACTACAATTGCATCATATTTCAAAACAGAAAATTAGCTAAACTGCTGCTAAACATGTATATCATAGTTAAGTATCAGTGTAAATGAAGAATGCATGGATTATACTACAACAAAATTAATTTTAATGTTCACAAATATTCTGGTCAGTATCTTGGTATTGTAGAAATTAACAAAAATAATAAACAATAAAACGACAGACACAACACACTACATCTGTAATACATGCAGACATGCATACAAATAGTAATCACCTGAGTCCTTTGCTGTTGCTAAATGTAAAAAGAAAAAAAAGAAGAAAAACATCATTACAGAAATTAAACTAATTTAACTTAATTAGGGAAGAATAAATACCAGATAAGAAGGTAAAATCTTCTTAAAATCTTGAGTGCATCACTACAAGTGATGAATTTTGTCAGGTGAAGGAGAAATAGTGTATGTTTTTAAGTAGTATATTTGTATTTACTAGTCATATATATTCTTTATTTCAGTCTTAATTTATATTCAGAAATTTATTTCATTGACCCATGACACACTGAGCTTGCATCCATATTGTGTCTGGGAATTTAGAAACATAAATAATAGTAAAAGAATAAAAGAAAGTAAGAACATGAGAATATTATTTTCATTAGAACTTTCTTTTCATCTGCTTTTTAGGTACTTACAATTGGTCTATAGCTGACATTATCATGTAATAATTGCATTTTAATTGACTGATATGATGTTGTTCACTGAAGAAACATTCAAAGGAGAAAAATGTATGACAGCCACATTGTGAGAAATTCAGGAATATTATAAAGATAAGGACTAAATGCTTTCTGCATGCAATTTAAAGTTAGTATTTAATGCAAACACTAACATAAATTACTTTCAAGATAAGAATGTAACTTCAATGCACAGATACAATAATGCTAAACCCAAAGAAGCAGAATGGAACCTATTGCTGAAAGCTATTTGTATGGATAAAAATGTAGGATGCTTGTAATGGCCAGAGTATAGAAAGGGACCAGTAAAGGTCTCATCGCTACTGGAAACCAGTGCATTAAATTTTTTGATGTTATGATGCTGGAGCCCTTCACTTTCAAATAGCATTCTACTTCATTCTCAGAAAAGTACTTAACTTATTTCTCGTTATATATGCAATGATCTATTGCACTTTGAGTTTACAATCACATGAATGTAAAACTACTAAAAGAAATCTAGTTGTGTTCTAATCAAAAGGCAATAAATCCCAAAAGAAATTTGCAAGTCAAAATAAGGGTGACAGTTTCGTGTGCTATTCCCTTACTGCACTGTTAACAAACTAAAGTCCAAACTTTCCTACTTTCAGTGGAAGTCCCTCAGTTAAAAATCTTTGCAAAAGATGTATTTACATCACTGCAAAAACTTTTCCAAATAATTTTATTGTCAGTGAGTTTAGATATCTTTTGCAAGCTTCTGTCATATTGAAAAAAATGTTTCTATTTTTATACCCATTTTTTCAACAGGTTTGCAACACGACTTAAATAATGAACATTAAAAATTCCCTTTATGAATACAGAAAGATAAGAAATAATGAAAACAGTTATTTTTTGCTTTTCATTTGCCAGAATAGATTTATTATTCATCCTTTTTTCTTTAACACAACATGATATCATAATTAATTATGATAAACTGGTTACTAAGATGGTTTCATGTTGTTACTTCCATGATATAATACTGGTTGCTATAGTGATGAGATGGGTCTTTTGTTAATCACTTGTGAGATTGGTTAACTCATATTTTTCAGAGAACTTGAGCAGAAATGAAAAAAATGTTGGCTTTACAATATTGCTAAAGAGATGAGGCTTCTTCAGCTTGCTGCTATGCTAACTATTTCTTCTAGTGTGTTGCTAGAAATATATGCTCTTAAAATATGCATAAAATTTAGTATTTTTAATAAACAGAATTAATCCTTCAATATTTCCCTATAATTAACTTTATCTCCAAAAAGCAGTTATATAGATGCGCACACAGTTTTCTACTCCTGAATATATCTGTACAGGCATATCTGAGGCTTTTTTTGTTTTATGCAGAATAAGAGCTGTGTCTTAACAAGGCTATTATGATTTCCCTTTCGTTCTACATAAAGTTTAGAAATTGTAAAATGAAACCGTGTATCTTTGTCATTTTTTTTAGCAGAATTTTAGTTAATTTCATTATATACTGTCTAGAACATACCTAAATTCCAGAAAAACTTCTGATTACCTTCAAACCTAATATTTTGTCCCAGTAATTAATTTAGACAATCAGGGTGTAATTAAGATTTTAATAATCACAATATTATTATACATCTGACAACACAGCAGCAAAAATAATTAACATTTATCTATCTGTCTGCCTTATAAATACTTTAGAAAAGCATCTATACCCAGAGTTTTCAAATTTCAAAGTAGTAACACTGCTGTTAAGGAACAAATTTTCTGTCAGTAGTTTAATTACTAGAAATAGTTAGAGAATTAAAAAACAACCCATAAACAACCTCTTAGATTTATGAAAAAATCAAAAGTAAGAACAAAGGGCAACTTAAATTAGGAAGTTCTAGTCTTTCATTCAAACAGGGTCCCAGGAGGCATATTAAGGCAATGAATAGGAAAAAGCTCCACAGTTCACCAGCTGAGATTTTAATGAGACATTTCCCCTTGCTGTGGAAGGGGCTTATTCTGGAAAGGGAAAAGGCTGCTCTCGGAATATGTAGTTAATAGGCATTGTTGGTTTTTAGAGCCATTTTGGCAGTAGATTGCTGTACTAACCTTCTATTTTGGCATATTCTGTAAGTCGAGTGTAATTGATCAAGGCAGCTTTCTCCAGACATTTTCTAACCACTTTCTTCACCTCTTCTGCTGGTATGGGAGTGGCAATATCTTTCATTAAAACCTGTGTCAGACAATTATACCACTTGATTATAATCATTACCCAAACCCCATGAGAAAATGATAAGAGTATCCTAAAGTTACTACAGATCTGATAATGATTAAAGTCAGAAATCAAAAAGGAACTATTTCAGCTGGTGGAGCCAGATATTTATCTTTGAAGGTTTCTGTTCAACCCTGCTTTGACTGCCTATATAGTATTTATCCCTACTGTTTGGCACCTTGCAGCCTGCCAGTCAGTCTTAGTTTGGGTAATGTCAAGACCAGTATAACAACAGTATTCTGTGCATGGGCTGGATCATGGTTACCACCAAAGATGTGGTTGCAGAAATTTGCTTTATTCTCATCTGTGGAAATGCTTCCACCATTGCACAATCATGGACTCTTTAACAGGGTAAACTTATTCAAATTCAATATATCCTTGCTGTGAAAAAACTGTCATCTGTAGTAGATATGGAAAACATTGAACTTCTGGTGGAATATTTTATTATGGACAAGTAGAAGAACAGATCTTATAACGGTTTTCAAAACCTGGGAGTTGTTGTTACCTCACCTGTTGCAAGTGAGGTAAACTGAGAATCTATACCTCTTTATATGAATGCAACATTATATACTCTGGACTGCTATATATAAAAAAGAATATTGTTAAAAATTGACTTGATTTTTTCCTTTAATTCTATAATCCATTAAATTTCAACAGGTAGGTGTAAAAAACTCGACATTATGTTTTTATCACAATTTAAGGTAAATAATAAAATTTCAGGTAACTTACAACCTTTAAAAAATGCTTCTCTGGTGGATTCCCAGACAAGCTACACCCTTATACAATATATCTAAAAATTGTTGTTAGATGAGGGGAGCGCAAATATGGTCTGGGGAAGGACATGGTAGAAAAGAAACAGTTTCAGCAACAAAGAAGCTATTAGGAGGACATTGCGGCAAAGAAGACAGAACTGCCATACTTGCACACACATGTGGCTTATCTGTCTTAACTTGCCTCCTTGGGTTTTCAACACATGAATTTACACCGTACAAAACCTTTTATTCTGAATCTGATTTTTTTTTTTTTTCAAAATTTTCAAAGACAGGTAAAATAAAATGGTTCTTACCCATTCTGCATCCACAAATATAGGAATATACATTTATTTCCAGGCAATATTGACAGCAGTGTTGCTTGAGCACCAGCTAGAGTAGCATTGCCATTTGTAACAGTAGGAATGGCAAGAAGAAATGGGTGTTTCATATAGCACAAAGGAATCTGCACAGCACTACAATCACTGAGATTGTAAGCAAAAAAAATCATATATACTCAGACTGGCGGAGGTTTTCTAAGACAGAATCTCTATCCATGGAGTGTTCTGCAGTGCAGAATAACTAATATTCACCAGGACCAAACATCTCAGATTTTGGCAAAGCAACACAGCCTGGGATTTAAGCTTCTTTTGAATTCATATCTTCATCAGACTCCTGCTGATACAATTCCTCTGGAATCTCTGCTGGAATTTAAAGTCCTCTTTCCTCAGAGATGACTGAGATGCTTTTATCATTATGAGGTATTCCCCTTTCCAGTCAATACAAGAGGATTTTCTGGGCAGGAGTTTACATTTATAGTTGCCCATGTCAGATTCGCTTTTGCTTCTTAAATTGACTAAGATTATGCATTTATGGAATATTATTTGAATTATATAGAAGCTTTTTAATGTTACATACAAGTATAGACAACATCAGCAGCATAGGAGGCATTGAAAGCAGGAAAAGGGATCTGTTAGAGGTAATGCCATGTAAACATTAAATTAAACAGAAACGGAATCACTACAGTGGTTTGAAGTCCAGTAAATAAGCCTTACAGAAAGAAGCTGTAATTGCCTCTATGGAAGACACTGCAAAAGAAAAAAATGAACCTTCCAGACAGCAGTTAAAACCAGTGGTAAAATACCTGGGAAGACATGAGTCTGCTTTCAATAGTCTGAAGGCAAAAGAAAAGTGCAGGCTCAGCAGTCACGCAGAATATAAAATATGTCTTCAAACTTACCCTTTCAAGTAATGAAAGTGTGGCTTTTAAAGCTCCTTCAGGACGTCCAAAAGGGAAACAGTATCTTAAAAATTAAAAATATAGGAAAAAAAAAGAAAAAAAAGAAAGAAAAAAAATTATCAGAATTATAAAACCTGTGTTACAAAGTTACTTTGAGATGTAACTGTATAAAACTTGCATTAAATTATGTTAGTAGAAGACTCCCATACAAGAAATGCTAATAAAAGCAGAAAGGCTCTTCATTAGTCTACCATGGAGTATATACACAGTACAGCAGTATCAACCCATCAGCATCTCAGGCCTAAATACAGAAAAAAACACCAAAAGGCAAAAAGCATCACTTCCAATTTCTCAAATGGGAAGGACATTTAAAGGTCTCTGATGAGCTTAATTGTCATCTTTCCCATGTAGCCATAACTGTCATACTGCTATGAAGTAGCATTCTGTATATCAGACTTTGTTTCAATATTGGAACAAGACAAGTATAAAATGCCAGATATTTTAGTTTCTAGAGATACATGAAAGTATAAATGCTGGCAGATATTCCATATTTTTTCCTATTATATTTAAATACTGTGGAAAAACACTTTATGTTATCTTAAATTTTATCTGCTACAATTTAAACCACTTACAAATTCTGTAAATTAAAAAGTGATTGTATTCATAGCTTTGTTTTTTATTTTTGTTTATTGGATGATCCAATACAGCAGCTCAATGAGAGTACAATGCTCAGGCAACTGCAACCTCTCTTAATCCTGTCTATAAAATCTTGTTGGGATATCCCCAATTGAAAAAAGGATTTTTTTACTTTGCTGAGATTATTTTTTCTTAATATTACACAGTGAGAATGGTAGCCTCCTATTCTAATGTTTTTCACTACTCAAATCTTTTCTAATGATAAAAGGATTCAGATCAGTAAATTTTAGATCTATATTTTGGTCAGCCAAAATAAAGCCCTGTAAATGAGGTCAAAACAGGATTTCCTGCAGCGAGAATTCCACTATTTGTTTTTATCTCTGGAAATACTCGAGAGATAAAATTCACACAGCCAAGCAAGAGAGGTTAAAGTCCAAGACACTCATGACAGCTTTCTCAGAAATATTTTGTCTTCCACATTTGATGCCTGAGAGTCAGGCAGAGAACTGAAGTCTCAGTGGGCAGGTAAGGTGACAGAGAGGAAAGGTGTAAGAACCTGAAGAACTGGGAAATACTTCAGATGACAGCCACCAGCATGGGATGGGCTGACTCCATCTTAGTCATAATGAAGCCAGGCTGATAGCAACAAAAATGAAAACTGAAAAGGCCACAGGGGAGTGTTAAAATTGGAAGGTGTGGGTCAGTTGGCAGGCATGGAAGAG
Source organism: Empidonax traillii (assembly GCF_003031625.1). Lineage (NCBI taxonomy): Eukaryota > Metazoa > Chordata > Aves > Passeriformes > Tyrannidae > Empidonax > Empidonax traillii. The sequence continues at coordinate 242,086 of NW_020955717.1, forward strand.
CATCATTTTCTAATGGGTGCAAACCTAGTGACTTAGGTGGACATAGCAAATGTTCAGTGCACCCCTGAAAAGGCAGAAAAAGACATACAATCTTCAGCTACACTGTCCATGACCAGCTGACCAGTTAATGAAATGCTAAGCAATGGAGAGAGGGCAAAGTTTAGAAAAATTCTGACATATTACATGAAAAAGAAAAAGTGTGCTGATGATCCTTGAAAGTCTGTATCACTGACCCACTAATTAGGATGATCAGGGTGATTAGGAAATGTCAAGTGAAATGACAGAACCTGCACATTCAACATTTTAACTCTTGAAATATGCACTTGACTGATATCTCCTTAGGACAAGATACAATGAAAATATTTTAGGACACATATTTGAACTGCTTCCTTGGACAGCTAATTTAAGATTCACAAGAAATGATATGATTACGGATTTCATCTCAAATGGGAAGAGGACTTGGTTGAGAGGTGCACAAGAGAAAAGGTGCTCTGTAGTAATGATCGTACGACAATACAATTTAATAGAGTAGCGAAAGAGAACAGGCCAAGAAAAGTCAGTATTGTGTACATTTAGTACATGTACATACAATTTCAAGAATGGGAACTATGAAAAAATGAAAAACGTGAAAAATGAAAGCAAACACCACAGAGGTGCAATCAAAAAAAGCAAGAAACCTATAAGCAGCCTGAGGGAAAATTCAAAAAAGTAGAAGCCCAAGTCAAACGCATGCCACAATTAAGAAATCAAAGTGCTGAAAATCAACCAACCAACCACTCCTCCCACCCCCCATCTGTGAATCCATGAGGAAGATGAAGAGGTTACTGTAGAGAATCTGGCATTTAAAAACTGTAAAACCTATCTGAACATGGAAGACATGAAAGTCTCTGAAATATTCTGAAATATTCTGATAAATGTAAACTGCATGGATGCTCCAAGTGACAGTAGAAAGGACAGTGGAATCAGGAAGCCAGCCTGGGAGATGGTGGGACTGTCTGATGATGAGGAATACAGGACATTCAAGAACAGTGAGGCCAAAATAGAGAAATTCAGTGCATAAATGTTTACTGCTGAATGTTTTTTTCAAAATATTCTGCACTTCACAGTTATCACAGAAATTTTGATAGACTGAAATATGGAGTTGTTTTAATAACATGTTTTCTTAAGAAAGGAATCTCACAGACAAGGTTATTCTTTGTTAATTGATAGCAGTGATCTTTTTGCATTTCCTGAGTCAAGGTTTTATTTAAAATACTATTTCCAATGCTTTATCAGGTTGTCCTATATTATGACTCTATATGCTTTATAAATTCAGGTTCTAGGGCACTATCTATTCTTTCTTCAGGTATTCTGCTGGTACCCTTGTTTAAGCGCAGACATTTCACCTAATTTTTTTTCATTTCTAACATTTGTTCACAGAAAGAAATAGTAATTGCTCTTCAGCTGACAGAGCACTGTTTGTCTGCACTGATTAAACAGGATTTTAAGGCAAACCTTAGAGTCCTCTGAAAGATGGGGGCATTTATCTTTGAATGACATATTTAATTGCTCTCAAGAAGTTTCTAATGATGTTTAAATTTGCTCAAAATCCACCAAGATTGAGGCAGAAAGATTCAGTGGTCACTGATGTAGCTCAAACTCACTGACATAACTCAAATGTGTATGCTGGAAGACATGATGGGGTTTTTTATTTGTTTCAACTCAAAAGATTATTTAGACATTATCATACATTTTGTAATTATTTTCATGCATGTGAGGGCTTGAATGTAGGAGGCAGTCTGTCCTATGCAGCTCTGTATCACTTCTCTTACAAGAGCTCTTTACTCCGATAGAAGGGAGGAAAAAGAAAATGTGTCAGAGAAGAATTTTTTAAGGAATGAAGGATCTTTTTTTTCCCCAAAAGGAACGCTCTCTGAGAAGAATTCTAACTCTCTTTAGTTTAATATAAAGTCCCAAGTGAAGACTGCTGTGCACTCTATGCTCAAAAAAATCCCCAATGACCTATGATGCCAGTGAATACTAGACATTTACCTTATAAAACCAGAGCGGCGTTCAACGAGCTCATAGCCAACCATGCCTAAAGAAAGCAGGCTGTTTCACACAGCACTATTTAACCATGGAACTGGTTGTCATAAGGCGACACAGAGACAAAAATTTCTACAAACACAGTCTAAAAAAGGATTAGATTGACAGAATAGTGGCAGATAGGTTGTCTTAGTGTGATAAACTAACAGGTTTGGTGCCCTACATGCCATTTCTATGCTAAGCTTCATAAACCACCAATTGCTACAAAATAGCAGGAAATCCAACGTTTGTTCTGCTTCTTGTAGTCCTTCCCTAAACATCTTTTACTGGTATTGACAGTCCTTAGTACGGCACTCTTCAGGGAGGATGATGGCCTGAGCTGATTTAGAAAAGATAAGTATATCATGAAACCAAGAAAATTACATTAGACAACAAAAAATTTTTATCTGCTATCTATCAAGGTTGTACTCTACTCATGATTTTTCTGATCCATAGTAAAGCAGAAATAGTTATGTCTCAGTCACTTTCATTCAGACAATTTTCTTTGTTAGAGTTACACAAAGTTTTAAAAGCATCAACAAAAACAAGGCATATATTCTTGCACAATCTTTTCTACCATAAAAAATACAACTCACATGATACACCAATTTTAAGTACAAACACTTGTGAAAATAAACTATTCCATATTAATCTATTGATAATTTCTTTGCAGTAGATTATTTTATATTTACTTTACTAGTTTAAGACCAAAATAGATCACCGTGAGAAAATTCTTCCAGAAAAAAATCTTAGCATTCATTGAATAAATTATACACTCACCTGAAATGGCTTATTTGGTTTTCTAAAAGGGAGGCAAGTCTGTCCTTAATTTCCTCAAACCTTTCTTTCTCTTCAATGGATACTGTTCCAATTCCATCTGGCCTGTAATATTAAATATTTAATAATTGTTGATATCTCTTCGTGTTGATTCCTCTTTGAACAATGATCTTTATTTCTAAAACTTTCATTTAACACACGTGCTAATGCATCTTCCCCCTTTCCCATTACTTTGAAGAATAAGCACTTACTTGTGAATATTGTTAAAGAGCAGACTGCAACTAGACAAAGAATTCAACTTTTGATCTGAACTTTTAAATTCAAGTTCTAAGTTTCTACCTGATTCCAATATGAACTCAAGGGAACATATACCAAATAGTTCCAAAAGGTAGACAATATCCTTTCCCAAGAAAATTAGTACTATTGGCATGGTAGAGAGGTCTACTAGAATCTTGTTAAATTTCAACTCCTTGAATCTTCCATATATTTTCCTGGAGGCACAACATGGCTGAAAATTATTCTAAAACAAACGTGGGAAGGAAATTATTGTTAGAAAAGCCATAGCAGGCAGCACTTAGGAAGCCCCCTGCACAGTGAGCATGGATTTTGATTCCTCATCCTATACTGACAAATAGCATCCCGTAATCAAGACTTCCACATAGGTACAGCATTAAAGATGCAACAAAAAAGTCTTAAAAAACAAAAGCCCTGGCATTTTTTCAAACATCAAATTTAAGTTCCAATAGTTAAAAATAAGTCCTGTGACATTTACGGTAAGCATACACTTAGTCTAAAGTCTTAGCCTAAAGATGTTATTAATGTATTTATATTAAAATTATGACAAAAGTAAAAAACTTTAAGTACACTGTCCCTCAAATGGTATTTTTGCCATACAGTCACAATTTCCCCATATACAGCACACTTTAAAAAGAAGTATTTGAAAACTTTCTGTTATTACTCTCTTAACTTTCGGCTGCAGGGTAACAAATCAGCTACTGCTTCTCACCTGAGTTTCTGAGCCTGACACTAGGAATGGATTTGGCCTGTATCTTCTCCAGAGCCTCCAAAACTATCTCAATGTTTCTAGAACTGATAAAACTGTAGTAAAATGACATGAAGAAAGGCAACATTTTGTGAATCTTTCAAGCATCATTCTGGGATTCTATTAATATCTTTTTCCTAAATGGTTATTTTAACTTTCTGCACTATAATTAAATCTGGGAGGGATGAGTTGCTACCTGGTCATGACATAAACAATTCTTTCACCCTTTAAATTCCTTAAATTTGTGACCTGTCAAGTCAAGGTGGACAGAATGCCTGAACACCTCAAATTATTTTGAAGACAACAATAAAAAATCAGATATGGTGGGGATAGGAGTAACCAGGCACATCAATATACCATTGTATAAATTTGATGTGAAAGAGCAAATAACTTATCTTTTCTCTTTTGATGGATGCCAGGATACTTTACCTCAGCCTTCTGACAGATGGAATGAGCTCAAATTTAAGTAAATTGCACTGTCTGATTTTATTGTCAGGAGAGATAGCACTCTGGAGTGATAAAGCAAATAGTTCTGTCATATTAAGTCTCACTGAGGCATGTCATATATATATCAGAAAAGACCTAGGGCTTCAGATAACAGTAAGTGAAAAAGGTGAGCCAGTAGGATGTCATATCTGTCAACCTGCACTAAGGCTAGGATCACTACATACCAGGGACCTGTCACTTCACTGAGTTTGTTGTCGTAAAACCTTGCTGACAACAACTAAAATTTTCAAAACTGCTAAATATATTTTCAGTGGATGTTTGCATAGAAGCAGATGTCCCAGAAGAAAAGAAGTAGACAAAAAGGTGTTAGAAAACTGTACCATCTATAGTACTGAAAAATTCATTTCTTGAAAATGTGCTTTTAGAAAATAGCATGAATTCTGAATCATAACTTTGTTTCTTCTTGTTGCAAGCTTATTGCAACAAGAACAATACAAAAATGCATTTTTGCAACAAAATTCTGAGATATATTGTGGTGGTGATAATTTTTTCAACATTTAGGAATATCTATCTACTACTGATAAAAAAAGAATCCAGGCAAAAAAAATGTATCTGACTCTGAGATGAGCTGAAATAGAAAAAATAGATAAGTAGTTTAAAAATTCTCATTAACTTAAAATTCTTTTTTCTTTATTTACTTTGAAGACGGAATAAAATAAATAACAGTGATTTGAGCTGGTTATTTTTATTTAGGAATTACTGTGTCTGACAAAAAAATCAGACTCAAGCAGTCATTTGGTTTGCAAAACTTTAGGTCATGCATAAACTATGCAAGAACTATTTTGCAACTAAAAGCAACAACAAATGTGTCTTTCCTACTATCCCAAATGTTATGGATACTGGCTTGGACTTGATTTTTTCCAATTCAAAACCAATGTTAAGCTTTCTTATTGCAGCCTGGGACCTCTCTTACAAGAACTTGGTCAAGAAAAGTGATGTATAGTCTTAAGAAGCATTTTCATTTTAACATGATCTTCTCAAGAAGGTAGAGTGGATTTTCCTTTCCTCCACACTTTTTCCTCCTTGTTGTTCACAACTATTTTTTAGGATTAGAGAACTAGGTGAAACAGTGAACACTCAATACCTGAGTAGCCTTCTCTCTCTCTCATTTATATTAGTTTTCCATTTTTTGTGAAGTCTGTCAATTGGATTTGGATTGGCCTGTGTTGTCTACTTAGATCACAGTCTAACTGGAACAGATATAATGTTATCTCTGGTCACAAGTCAAATTTTTTAATTTGCTCAGACTTAAATATCAAAATTGAAATAAATACCTCATGAACTAGAGCTAGTAAATTCAAGTGGAAAATAGTTGTCTGACCATAAGCCACTTAAATAATAAACCAAAAGTAAAGGTTGACCAAAATGTTAAAGCAAATTTGTACTGTGAAAATCTTTCAAGATTGTTGGTCTGATGGCAATTACTCTAGAGAAGCTGATTGATTTAGTGGTGGATTTTGGTTTTCCTTTTGGAACTGACAGTTTTTCCTCATTTGATATAATCCTTTAAGGTTTGGAGTACACTCTAGAATTATTTTGCTATATACAGGTGTTAAAACCTACAATAATTTGCAGACGTTACTTTATGCATAGCATGATTAAGATTCTTTTGAATACCTATGGCATGTGAGATTGTATTTCAGTTCCAACAGGAATCACATAGGATGGACACTGGGTTGACTGTAGATTGTTTCTAGCCCTCAACTTTGGAAACAGCTTCTCCTAGTGGCCTCTCAGAGAGAGAATTGTTACTTTAAACAAGATTACTTTGTTGAGACAGCCTTGGAAACATTAACTGAACATGGCTGACTTTTGTCCTCTGGAACATCGTTGATATTGGTACTTTTTTGCAATTTTATATATTTAAAAATGTTGGAAGGTTTTTCAATGAGCTTTCCTCATTAAACACATAAACCATCACTTTGGTCTGTCATGAGGAGAGTAACTCACAGATTGATATTCTAACATACACACTCAGATAAGAACAGTAAAGCTGACAAAAAAAAATTTTCCAAATATAAGAAATCATGATGAAAAATAAAAGAAAATAAATAGAATAAAACAAAATAAAAGAAAAATACTTCAGCCAAGGTCTTACTTCAAGACATTTCTGTAATAAAATACATTGCAAGGGCATGGGGAAAACAAAACCAACCTTAATGGCATCTTATCTCCTAGAAACAAACTGTTTTAGAAGACTTCAGTGGTTTCTAAGAGTGCTTGTTTTTAAATTCAGCAGGATGCACAATCAAACGAAAGAACAGTGACAAATTTCAAATCAGCAAGACAAAAGTTTGGTTGCTTCTTTCGTAGTAAACAAAGATTTAATTGTTTAGAATTTTGATGTAGAATTTGTATTATCTATTTATCTTCAATATTCAAGGACTTTATTATGCAAATTTTCCTTTAAAATTAAACTGTATTAATTAAGGCTTTTGCAGAGTCCACAGTTTATGTCAGAGAAATCTAAGAGCAAGGACTTAGACTCTCAGCTTAGAAGCAGGCAGAGCAGAAGTCTTTTTATTAACAGAAAATGAAGAGAGCACCTTATCATATGGCATTTAAACACAGCTTTAAGCAGCAGACACTTGAAGACCAAGCATTTTGTTGTTTATATTTACTATTCTTCAAACATTCTGACCAAAAAATGGCACAATAGAGCCTTCTGCTGTATGCATTTCTCAGGCTGCTCCTACATCTGCTTACAGGTCATACCCTTTTTTCACAACTGAATAAAAAAGACCAATTTTGAAGGCCACTAAAACAGATTACAGTGATAAATAGGGTTAATTTTAATGATATTTTACGCGGTTATATTTAGGTAAGATTCATTAATACCCTTCTACTGATAAGCAATGCATGTGCTAATATATCATTTTACCCAATCTATAAGGGTATGTACAGGCAGTAATCAGATAAAACTAATGACAAAACATTGTATAATTTTTAGGAAAAGTAAGAGTAATAGCATTAGCTGTTCTTTCACAGCCTAAGATGGCAAGTACTACCTTAAAGGCACAGAACTGTGTTCTGTTACTCCTTACTAATATGTGAATGATGTTTAATTTCCTATTGACATTTTTTATGAGGCTTTGCAACAGCAGATTTGTTCTGATATGTTGAAAAATGTGCTTCTGTTCATATTGCAGGGAGGACACATTTTATTATTACATTATTATTGCTAGGAACACTTTCCAACACAGGACCATGGCCTTCCTTTAACCAAAAGGGAAGACAACAAGGCTTCACTTAATACCTGCAACTGTGAAGGGTGAAGGGTTTTGTTTCTAGCTTTGGACACAAGAGAACCCTACTGCTAACTTTCTTGTGGCTACTTAGAAGAGTAATATATGAAAAGCTGTGTTACTAATTGAACAACATTCATTAAAAAAACCCCTTAAATTAAACTAGTTATTCAAAATGCAACTATTTAGAGGTGTCTCACATCAGAGGCTTGGGGGTGTGATGCTTATAAGTGAACCACATAAAAAGGGGAATACAGATTAAACTAAAGGTTTACCTTCCTCAGTGCTCCACACACCTTGGAAACAATTAGCTTCCAAAAATGAAGGATAAACTGGCTGATGCAAGATGCTTGGCACAGGGCAGTACATAAAACTGAAAGACCTAGTGAAAAATGTCTATTCTCAGCATTGCCCAACAGGCCTCAGAAAAAGGGAAGATTACGTTCAGTTGAAGAGGAGGGATATAAATATCCAAGGATCAAGTAGTTTTTCCAGTTTTGAGGGAATACTGCTTCCCATTTAGAAGCACAAACTCACAGAGCATATCAATCCTAAAAGGTATATTTTCTCATTCCATTGTTCTGGGGAAATAGTGACTGATAAATGCATTCTGAATAAAAACATGGGTTTGAGTATGAGAAATCCACTCTCGCCATTTCCATAACAGAACATTGATAGAAAACTGAGACAAACTACAAAATCAAAAGACTCTTGTTAAGTCTCTGGATGCTGTATCAAAACCAGAAGAGAATGGTAGACTGATGTAGTATAACTTCTGATGTAACACATTTCCTTAAAGATCCACAGGGATCTCAGCCTTCTTCCTTCAGCTTTTGAACAGCCTTGGAACAGACCTAAGATTAAAGCAGACAACCCCACTGCCAATAAAAAAAACTGAAAGAAGACCTTGCACCTGCTATCATTACAACATAGACACGTATGGTTGAGAGTGAATAAGAAGCACAACAGAAAAGGAAGCATTTTCAACTCCTTAAAATTAAAATGTTCCACAAAATCCTGTTAGCAATGGTTTCTCGAGAAAACCATCTATTAATAAGTCTACACGATAGTCAAACATTTTATATATAAAATTATATGTATAAAAACATATACATTTTTGGGAAGAGATCATCTACACTTCTGGGAAGAGAAAAACCGGAAAAAATCTCTCATGCCAGATGGTGACCTTGTGCAGATAAATGGTGACATTACTGACTTAAGTTCTGGAACTTTAGATTAAGTCTTATTACATATTGTTTATGAAAGATAAAAATGAAGGAGAAACCATCAAGATACAGACAACCTTACTTTAGAGTTAAGTTAGTTAGAGGACAAGGAAATATCTCTTCAGAAGTTCCAGAAAGAAATATTAGAAGAGCTAGAGCAAAATAATGATACTATTTTATTTTACAAAGTTTCTTGTCCCAGATTTAAAAGGGGTGATTCCTCTGAACATTCTTCTATCACTTGACACAAAGTGTAAAGTGGCAATCAATGGTTCTTATCACAAAACATTGAAAAATGAAAAGAAATATATGAATGCATAGCACTCTCCAAAGTTTCCATAGTTCCATTTCTCTTATATGTTCCTTTATTCCACTTTAGGATATTTCCTCCAAGCATAGCAGAAGCAAGAAGCCCATCAGAGAGTCTATGCAGCCAAATAATGGCAATGATCTAAAAGTAGCTCTCAGAGAGGGCAAGGCCATGACACAGATAGGAAATGAATGTTTTGTAGTATTATGAAGGAAATTATTATGAAGAAGACTTCTGTGCTGGAACTCTTCTTTGTTCATAGCAAAAAAATTCTTAATTTTCAGCACAGAATCTGTTAAAAATTAAAGCAAGTAAAATAACTCTTATAGAACAAATTAGAAAAACAGGCAGCAGTGAGTTGACAGGACCACTTGGCAACCTGAATTACCTATGGTTATGGGAAAGTTCTCACCGAGAACTGTCATCCTCCCAAGGTATCGGAATGGGAGAACATGAGCTCAATTTAAAAAACAGAAAAAGTCTCCAGGGAAGGTAGGGGGAACTACAGGCCAGGAAGTTTTACATACATCCCCAAAAATTAAAGGAACTGTATTATAAGGAACTATAATATCCTTTTATCTAAGGATAAAAGTAAAGAAAAATGGGTTAATATTACCTATTGTGAAGTCTGAATGGCTTTGGAGCCATAAGACAGAGAAATCTTACCTTCTGATCTTGAAGTTCTCTAAAGGGATCAAAACAGGTGGGTAAGTGTGACCTGACTCATATGAGGTACCTGGATTTCCAAAGCTCTTTTGTCAGAGTCCCTAATCAAAAGCTTTTAATGGCAATTAAGCAGCCAATAACTAAAAGTCCTTACATTTAAAATTGCAGTGGTGAGTACATACTGAGAAGGTATGTTACCAGCAGAGTTCTGCAGAGATCTGTACTGAGACCTGTGCTATTTTACATTATTCACAAATGACCTGGCTAAAAGCTAAGAATTGAGGTGATAGCAAATGTTATTGTAATGATAATTATATTGTATATGTGGAATTCCAGAAAGACCTCATGAAATCAGGTAGTAATAAAACAGCAAACAGTAACACAGATAAATATAAGGAAAAAATCAGTTGTTACTCAGAATGAAGATCTTGGTGTCATGATGGACAATTCCATGAAACTGTCCTGTTCAGTAGCAGTCAAAAAAGCCAGTCAGCATCTTTTGAAATCACCAGAAAAGAATAAGGAACTTGCAAAAAACATCCATCCAGTGTAATCATTGCATTGTTCACCCATATTTGTTAAATCTTAAATAGCAAAGTGATGACAGAACAGGATTATCCTTTTTTCTCCTTTGTCTCTCTAATAGCAACAGAGTGTGAAATGAGATGTGTAGGAGTCAAGTTCAAAGCAAGAGTTCTTCAAGCAAGAGGAGGCTGAGTTGTAGAATTTGCTGCCAAAGGTGTTGAGGGTGAAAAGGACTTACATAGGTTCAGGGGTGCAATGGACAAGTATCTGAAACAAAGGTTCACTCCAGATTATCAAACAGGCAAATTCTGAGCTGCAAAGAGTTGGGAGGCTGAAACAGGAAATATTGCATATGCTTACCCTTCTTTTACTCCAAGTAGGTCAATGCTGGAGACGGATGACTAACTGGCTTAGAATAATTCTAGATTCAATAAGACTGTTCTTCTATAGAAACACACACGTGCTGAAGGTTTTACATGAGAGACAGAAACTATTTCTCTTTGGTTATATACTGATTCTTGTAGTATTACTTTCACATTCACTTCTCATATTGGAACTTCTAGTAAATCAGATATCTTTCTGAATAGGAAAAGGTATAACCAGGGAATACTGCTTGAATTTTGAATTTTTCAATTCAGTCTGTAACTCAGCAGGTGGAAAGAAGTCACTTTGCACTTCATGTGATACCCACCAGCATTCATTTCAGACAAGAGGGACTGAATAGAAGTCACAGCATGAAAAGTAGACAAGAGTGAACATGATGGGGAAGAAAACAATAGCTCCTACCTGGACTGTTTAGACTTAAATGTCAGCATTCAGGAATATCCTATAGTTCCTTGTTCTGCCCATTTCACTTTCACCAGCAATACACAAGTGTATGCATAACAGCATTGCAAAAAGTATACTTGTGAACTAATAACTTGGAGGAAGACCATATAGTGGAACATTTCAAAAGAAAAACATTGTGATGAAAAGCCAAAGGAGATGCTTTTGTGTAAAGCTACATAAAATCAGAAGTACAGCCAAAGAAAGATGATTTTATTTACTGGATGAAATGAAAATACTTGATTCAGAAACAAGGATTTGTTTTTGTTTAAACACAGCAAGGATATTCTTTTAATAAAATATTTTCCTTTTTGGCTATTTAGGAAGAGAAAATCTTAAAAATATTATCCAAAAAAATTAGAAATGCCTTTTCTGCATAAGCATTTTGTTAGCCCAGTTATAATGGGTTAACTTTTTCAGCAGGAAAGGCACAAATAAGGCCTGAATTTCTCATTCTAGGACTCAGCACATTGTCTTCAAACCTGACTAAATGTTTCTGTTCCCAAAACAATAACATGGGCAAAAGACATACCAATCACCTGTACGCCTGCTAAATCTAGAGTTGGTACCTGGATCTTCAATTCAGGAAGCTGTTAGGGACTGTTTTGTCTGGTCTTGAGATCAGGAACAAGGTTGGCTGCATACAGCCTACACCAGAGCTCAGTTCAGGTCTCCTCTGTGCTCCGCAATGTCCCTGAAGCTCCAGGACAGTAATTTACTTTTACATGTTTATTCCAGGTGTTTTGAAATAAACCCATGGTTCTGATGTTACAGCCTGCAAGAGCAGTACAGCCTGCACCATGAAAACAGAGGTTATGTTTCAAGTCCTAGGATGCAGCAAAAGAGCATAGGGGATACCTTAAGGATCAAAAACATGCCAGAAGAGTTTTGGAAACATGAAGGGTGGAAAGAGCCAAAGCTGATTCAGCCTTGTTCATAATGTTTACTGGGAGCAGTACTCTGTACATGCAATCCCACAACGGTGACAGTTTCTATGACTAAGAGACAGTTGGGATCCATTGTATGAAAATGCTTCCTCACCAGTTTTAAGAAATCAGATACAGTCACTGGTGTGCTAACCATATGTCCTGTCAAGGCTCTGGTATATTTTGTGGATTTGTTTTGATTTGTGCTTGAGTTTCTCCTCACCAGACTACCAGAACTGAAGGTGAGTGGCACCTGTATCTGATCGTTTGACTGATGTCACTAGATTGCCTACTATTTTAAAATTCATACCTAAAAGAAATGGACAATATGAACTACAGATACAGCTGCATTTCTATGTGCTCCTCCATCACCTGACTTCAAGATCAATTTTGATGATCTTTCTCAGGCTAGTAGAGGGTCTAAGATCCCTCTGTGAAGCAAAGATGACATATAAATTAAATATACGGTGCCCAGAGTATAAAGCTCTTTGTTCTGTGGTCTTTCTAATTCCCAGCCCGAGTTATAAAACTAAGATGTTTAACGCGAGGGACCAGCCTAGAACTTTGGCCTGTCATGCATTGTCTGTGAAATCCTTTTTTCTCTTTTACTATTTCTTAGTGCTGTGGTAGATGAATGAGTGGATATATTATGTGCCTGTATATGTGTGTCTGTCATTCTCAGTGAGTGTCTGCTTCTGTCCTTGACTTACTTTTCTTCTTTCTTCATGTTTCTTTTTATTTCCTTTTTACAATATCTCAGTTCTAGTCAGACCCTCTCTGTTCAACACTTCTTTTATTCCTAAAACACTCATAATGCTATTCAGAGAATATCTGTACAGTAGGAATAGACAGAATACAGAGTGTTTACCACTGTGTAAATGATGTGCTCCCTGAGATATTTTCATGCACTGCGCGCACTGTTGTCCTTCACTCAAATTATGAAATAAAAAGAAATGTATCTACTTTTCTTTTGAATTCTTGAAATAAGTTTGAGCAATTATCACTGTATTTTGTCTTCTTAGGTTGAAACCAGTAATAAAAAGGCGAGAAACAACAAAGACTTAGACTCAATAGAAAATACGAATGTGTCAGGTTCTTCAGGAACTGACAAAGAAGCATGCTTTTACAGAGAATAGGTTACCCAGTAAAAGCCAGAAATCTCCTAACTTACCAGTATGAATATTAAGATCCTTGACAGTATTTCAAGCACATTCAAAACCATTTCAATTTTGGATATTATTATCAAGGATTACATATTGTCAATTTACCACTATGAAATCACTCAGGTCACAAAAGCCCAGCTCCAGATGAGGCTTTCTCTGAGCCAATGAAGGGAACAATATAATTCCTAAGGATTGCCCCTTCTTCTCTGGCTTCTATACAAGTAAAACGGTGTCTGTGGCTGACTGGTTGAAAATTAACATAAGCATACATCTTGAGAAGAAAATATCTCCCTTTTCCAATTCCCACCAAGATACAGTTTTGGGGATTTACTGACAGCATCACAGTAATTGCATTTTGGGACTGTGAGGTTTACCTCTAGTGGCAGGATTCGATCAGTTGAGAGGATCTACTGGGTTTTCCCTTGCTATTTTCGAACTTTTTAAACATATCTTGTAAGTAGTCTACAAATCTAGCGCACGGAATGAGTATAAATGCATATTCTCCCATAATTTGATAGATTGCCTGCCCCACTCCCCACTCTAATACAAGAAAGATGTGGATAAACTGCAGCAAGTTCAGTGAATGGCCACTGTGATAGTCAGAGACCAGAGGGGAGGCTTTGAGGGGAGGCTGAGGGAGTTGGGATTGTTCAGCCTGGAGAACAGGAGGTGTCTAGGGGGACCAAATGACAGCACCCCAGGTATACGGGGAGGTAGACCAGAGACAACTGATATAATTACACAGAAATTAGACAGGTTCAAATTGGGTGAAGACCTGACTGGATAAAGCCCTGATCAATCTGGTCTGACCTCATAACTGATCCTGCTTCAACAGATGGTTTGCTTAGACACCTCCTGTGGTCCCTTCCAACCTGAGCTATCCAATGATCCCATCTGCAATACCCATTGTTCAACAGCAGAGATAGTTCTCTCATAGTTTGGAATAAGAAATAGATGAAACAAAGCTTCTTTTAGAGAATGTGTTTAGCATAGCAAAGTAACAACTTAATTTCTTCTAAGTCTTTCACTTGCAAGTGGAATGAAGTCATCATCCCAAGAGAACCGCTGTGATCACAAGCTCCTGAAGCAGTCTACCTGTCCAGTGAAGTGTCATATCTTTTCCTGTTTGGGGGTCACACCAAATTCCCAATATGTTATTTCACCCTGTGGTAGCACAGCCAGAAGAACTCAGTATAGTATGATTAAGTGCCAAGCTACAGACTGCAGAAAAAAAGACAGAATTTCCCTTAAACTGCAAAATTGTTCAAAAAGTTCACTGACAATACCATTTAATAACACAACATAAGTGCAGAATGAAGAAGACTATCCTTTCAACAGGATGATATCCTTTAGCCTTGAATCAGCCTGTACCTATACAATGCTCAGAAAACAAACTGCCTTAAGACAGTACACACTGAAAGGAGACTTTTTTTTTTTTAACAGTAATCTGTACAGAGCCTTCAATACCCCTGAAGAAACTTCCATGACTGATTTCTGAAGTGTGCTACCCCTCTACCTGGTGAATATAGGAGCCTACACATACTTTTACTCAGACTCCACATTTAAAGACTCTGAGTTTAAAAATATATCATTAAATTACCTGTTACCATGAACATGAGAAGCACAAAATGCAAAACTGTAGTGGAGCAAGGTTGGATCAATGACAGAACCATTTTCTGAATATTCAATCAATTCATCAAGGTAGCAAAGATGGCGGTGGCAGCCTCTCACTCCGTAGCGAGCACAGTATTCATCTAATACGAAGACTTGACCTGGGCTAAACCAGCCCTGAAAAAGAAAGGCAAAAATACCCCACAACATTTTGAGATTTCTGTTCCCACTCTCAGCTTTTAAAACACATAATGGAAGCATACATTTTTATGTCCATTACATAAACTTTTTATACTAGAATGATTTATATCTGACTAATGCTGATGGCACTGGAAGAACTTAGATCCAACAATAGCCCTCTTACTGAAAGGAAACTATCTGCAGTTCTGAGTAACCACTATTATGAAATATATAGCTTACAAAAAACACACGAATACATTCAAAGTCTGGTATGGATTAAATCATATAAAAACCTAATATAAAATAAATTAACACTTTGAAATAATTAATTTTGTTAAAGTAATCACTTTTAAGCTACAAGTGAATATTTGGGTAATACTGTGTGACATTACATGTCCCTTATGTGGACATTAAAAGACAGTTACTGGATGGTCATTTCTCTGTGGCTGCAGCTTTAAGGTTCCTTACGTAATATGCATGCACTTTTAATAACTTTTAAACAATTTTTTTTAGTAAAGAGATACAAAGCTAGGCAGTGTTTTTGAAAGCCACCTGAGTAAATCGAGTAGGATTTGACCTTAAATAATAATTATTCTCAGATACACTGAGGGCTTTCTTGGGCAGAGTCTTGATGAGACCAGAATGGCATAACCCAGACACAGATATGAACAAAGTACAGACTCTGTAACACAAAAACAGTTCTTGAGTGAATTCAGAGTGTAAAACATATAATTGTTCTTGATGCATAAATACGCTAAAAAAAAAGCACAGTGAGCTTCTAAAAAGTAGCACAGAGAAAATCATAAACCTTGGGAAAATACAACTATTGCACAGCTGTTCTAAATAAGCCTTTTCTTTGTTCTTTTCTTAATTGTGGTGATTTCCCTCTCATCATCTCTGCCAAATGGTTAAGAGAGATTGAGGAATACCTGAAATCAAATATAGAAATAACTTGAATAAGCAAAATGATTTTACAGGTCATTAATTTAGAACATCAGTATAGCAGCTGAAGGGCAATATTTGTCTACTGTTTGTGAATACTTCTGTGAACTCAGAATATTTACACAAAATATTAGCAAAAATATTATTGAACAATACTTAAAATATATTCACATCAGTTTTAAAACATTGTGGTTTAACTTTTCTAAAAACTTGCATGGGAAAGAAATTTAAATTTTACATTCTCCCCCAGCTCTTCAATTTAACATATTATCTGCAAACAAACACACCTCAAAGTTATTTCATATTTGTTTATTCCTGGTTAATTTCTTTGAATCCGGTGTTTCCACTGCCTCTAAGGAGCTTCAGCTGTTTCTAGAGAATATTTAGCTTTATTACAGAACCCATAAAAATACTCTGCACTTTAATCTAACACCTTGTGATGTTGTAATGCCTTGTTTAGATTACACTATATTTGAAAGAAAATATGGTACTCTTTTGAAAGAAGAAAGAAATGGATTTTAACTGAATTTCTGCAATAATATGTATCATAGCCCTAGATATAATCAACAGTGGTTACTGTGATTGGTATTCATCATTGTCACTGACCTCTTGCTACATTTTTACGGTAAACACAACAAAATGTTGCATGTCATTGCCTAGTAGAACAAATGTAGACTATTGTTAAAATTTCTGCTCATTCTCATAAGAGCAAATTCTGACAAGAACACAAAATTTTAAAGAACTCATTACTTTAACTTCAGTCTCTCTAAGAGATCTGTTTGTGTGGTCATTTTCATATAAATTCATTCCTTCCTTGCCCTTGTTCAATCCTATATCATGCATAAGTCCCACAAACACACAACAACTATATCCTACGGAGTATTAGATAATGGCATATTTTTTATTTTGTAATTGAAGAAAAAAACCAAAACCAAACCACAAAAACTCCAACCTCTGCAATACTCTCTCAATGCTCAAAAGAATGTATAACTGAAGAAGTTTAGGATATGTAGTAACTTAATATAGAAGTGTGTATAATATTAATTCCTATACTTTTTTTTTTTTTTGTATGTGTGGTTATTCTGTATTTGTTGAAATAAAGGGAGGAATTATTTTTTAAAGAAATATAGGAAATGAGCTGTTAGGGAAAAAAAAAATCACACTTATATGCCCATGTATTCTAGAGTTACCTTGACACTCCCAATTTTTTTAAATTAAAAAACAGTTAAATATGCAATTCAACAAAAAGTTATCACCCATTCTACTTATTAAACGCTGAATTTAAAAAAGAACTATAAGAAACACATCTGCTTTATGGTTGCTATAGCACAGTGCATTTCACCTAACCTCTTCTAAAAGTTCCTGATTTCAAGGTTATATTAAGTGTCTTACTATATTATTATTATAAAAAAAAGATTTTGACCCCAATGCACTGTTAGAAAGCTAACCATTTTCTCTTTGAGTGCCAATTACTTTGTACAGATGTACCTTCGGGCCTCTTTTTTGATTCAATGTGCAACCCACAGACAGAAAATGAGTCCTTTAACTTTTCTATACATACTTATCTGGTAGTATTTTAAAAAGGAAGCAACTGTCATCAAAAAATCATTTTTCCCCTTTTTAACACTTGTAAACAAGCCTAAAAATTCCTGTTACTTTCGCATTTTATGACCAGTCAGATCAATAGAAAAAAGAATTTAAAAAAAAGTTGGAAAAAAGAAAGAAAAAAAGTTATTCTTTTTTGTTGCTGTTGGGACAGTAACGTTAACAAAATTACGTGCTGTGAGGCATTTTAGGTCCTTAGTGAGGGATCACTATTTAAGACATAATATCAGGTGAAAAATAAAACCTCACGAAGTCTGATCCACACAAATCTGTTTAACAAGTGTGTATAATCAGACAGACTTCCACAAGATAGTTGCTGGCTTTCCCTAACAAAAACAAAACCTGAAGCAGCCCCATCCTCAATTAGTCCACAAAGCATAGAATAGAAAATGATTGTAGGAAAGAAAAACTGCAGCCAATATCTTATCTTTTACAGCTGTCTTTGAATGCGAAAAACATTAATTTTGATACAGAGATCACAATCTACTTGGTTTTGTTTAATAATTATCCTCCCATTTGTTACTTGCAATTCAGGTAGCACATATATGCCCACATATCTATCATGCCTATGGGTCTGCTTCCCTTCTTGGGTGTTTTTCCTACTTCACACCAGAGTGGAATGAAGAATTACAAGACAGGTGAAAATGAGGCAACTACATTTGGACCATAAAATGCTAGTACAGGTGTCAGTAAATTGTACCACAGGAGTACTTACCATTATCAAAACCTTCTGTTTTTATTCAAACCTCCACAGAGGGCATGATAAATTTCAGCTGATAAAATTGGAGACAGTTTGGGTCTCTTTGCCTTCTATTGAGCAGCACAGCAGTGGCTTGCAAGTATATAATTTTCAAATTTGAAACCAATCAATTAGACCCTTTATTCCATCTACAACCGCAGCTGTTGAATGAACTAGGAAGAAAGGACTACTTTGTAACAACTATTTCTCACTTCTTTATATCTATCTTCTAGTCAGTACTCACCAAACAAGAATAGGAGTCATTCAATCTGTGATCCAAGGTCTGCCTCTGAAGCAGTCTAAAGAGGGAAGCATGGTCAAATTTGCAGGGATTAGCAGAAATAAACTCATCCATGCCATGTTTCTGACCACGGTCTGTATCTGTTATACAAAGGAAAAATGTGCAGAAGAATACATGTGAGTGTGTGTGTTCAGATTTACAGACACAAGTGTAAGCATGGTATATAAGTCTCAATATGTAAGCTTTCTTGAAAATATCTCCAATAAATAACTCACATAAGTAGATGCCTGCAGGTGAGTTACAGAATTTTGCTTTTTTTAATCTGAAAATATTATTACTGATTTATTTCTCCATCTTACCAATCTATAGAGTGTAACAGTGAAAAAAAGACTGCTAACCACAGGAGATTAAACAAAATTTAGAAAGGCTGCCAGAAAACACAACATAGCATATTAAAATAATTTTTAAAGTATTGTTTTCTAGTGGGCTCTTGAAATGTTAAGATTTAAAAACAATGTTATGAGTAGAAAAGAAACATATTCTGTTATTTCCTGGTTTTGTGTGCCTCTCTAATTTTAGCAAAATAAACAGAAAATATGAAAAAAAAAGAAAAAAAGAAAAAAGGAAAAAAAGAAAAAAGGGAAAAAAAGAAAAAAAGAAAAAAAGGTTTACGCATTTATTTCTTCTGAAAAGAAAGAGCATCTTTTCTGCAGATCAAAGTACCACTCATAGAAATATTCATCATGGCTTGAAGCCTACTTCTCAAATGGCAAACTGGAGCAGAAATGGACACACTGGCTAGAGCTAGGTCATTTCCAGCCTTCTTTTTGTACTCTGCTTTTAATGAGACAAACCTTAATGTAGTAATGGCAAAGAGCTCCTTCAACCTTCCAGCAAAGAGTACTGAAAAAGGGAGCAGCATTTTTGTGTAAATACATTGAGAAAACATACCATCCCAAATGGCACTTCAATCAAAGGCCCAAATTTATTCTTCTTCACAGATTGCATCTTTCAACGCCTTTAAACCCCGCGGGTTTATCAAAAGAGAAGCTCTAGTGATTGCTTTCATTAATGCTATGTTTTGTCAAAGTCTTCAATGTGAATTATCTATCTAGTATGGACAGAAAAAGCCTTACAGTGCCCAAAAGGACTAGTTATGTATTAGCACATTAGCTGTCTTGGATTCTATAGACTGTACTGGGGTGAACAGTCCTATCAACTTAAAATTGACTTCCCCTTTCAATAGGGTCTTTGCTCTTTGTTCCTTTAAATTCAAACCTAGGTCTTTTTATATTCGTTACCAGAAAAGTATAGATCTAAGTGTATCGTAAATGCGATTTTGAAAACCTGCATAGTAGAAATCTAAAATTTCTAAAGAAAGGAGACAAAAGTTTATTGATTAAACCCAATTATAGAGTCAGGTTCATAATAAAACTCAATATTGATCTGTGGGCATGATGCTAACATAATCAGTCACATTTAGAAATTTAGCCCCAGATCATATTGATCCATGTCAAGTCCAACTTTCAGCTGTATTTGTGGATGGGAGAATTATTTAATTCAAGCTGAAGGATCTGCAACATCACATCCTGGAAAGATGCAGAAACTAATTCATATCACTTGGCTTTGCATTGTCAAAGCAAGAGTCACATCCATGTGACAGGTTTCACCAAGGTGGATGCAGCAAATAAACAGTATGACAATACGTCGATGGTGTAAGGTATGAGACCATCATCCCAAAGAACAGCAGCAAGTATTTTTAATGGTTGAAAGATCTGTAGCATATGTGATTACACAGATTAGCATTATTTCCATGAGCACTAGACTAGCCTATCATTATTGACAAACCTAGTTTATATTTCTCACAAAGGCACAGGAAATGATCTCTCTTAATTAGTGCAATTAAACTGTATTTAAACAGATTAATTCAAAGATAAACAAATTATATCAACACAATACATTTTTGAAAGTACTGAGCAACATGTGAAGTTATCTATAGCTTTCAAAATGACCACAAACAAAAAAAACTCTTTCAAACCCATTATGTTTAATATGGGATGATTTCTACATTTCTTATAATTAATATCTGGTTTATCATAACACTATTTATAGCAAGAGAGATGACAAAAAGGAAAAACTATTAATATTTCTTTCTGCCATTGATATCACCTACAAATTATATAAAGCTGAATCTTTCTTAAACTAACTGCCTGGATTTTTTTCTCTGGTTAATCACGCAAATATAAAAGATGCCCCTTTTTAAAAAGAGAAGCTATAAGTACTGACAAGCAATTAAGGATTTTGAAATCCAGGAGGCTGGATGTTGCAAAAGAAACAGATTCAACATACTGATACAGTATCCAGATGGTCAGAATGTGTAAGGTGACTACTGAATACAATACAGCTTGTGAAAGCAGAATCTGATATTACGTAATTTGAGTTATATTTCTAAGTGAATTAAGCAGTAAAAATAACATTGTCAAATAGTAACAAAAGACCTGTTACCAAATATATTTTAGCAACAGAAAAACAACTAAAAACTTACCTCTGACAGCTGGAGGCAAGCAGGAAATAACAGAAAAATAGGTTTAGTGTAATACATTACAGTTTTGTTTATTGTTATGCTATACATTCTAGGTAACTGGTAACTATTTTGAAACAAAATGGATTTTTAAACAAAAGTAAGAACTTGAACAAAGTTTATGAGGAATTCATAAATGTTATATGACCATGATGAAAAAAATTAACACTCTACTTTTAAAAATTGTTAGAGTGATCGTATTTTTCGAATTCCTGCATAAATGATCTTTAGCTGTCCTGTTCAAGCAACATGCAAATGCAGAAGACATAAAGTCCTATATTATCATATGGCGTTAATAAAAATATACAAATCCATTTTTTTTCTACGCTTTCTCAATCTTAGAAAATATTGAGAAGATACTTGGGGAGATCTTTGAAGCAGTCATATTTCTTCTGCATTTTCACAATTAGTTTTTTCTTCCCTTTTTAATTGAACTTTTTGTCCTACTTTTCAATTTGTCTTTATCTCAAAATAATTGTTTTGGCTTCTCTTTACATGTTTCACTGCCTATTTCAGGTTGTGTATTTATTTAATCTTTTGGAAACTGTTAACGAAAAAACTATGCATTTTTTGGATCAAGACAGGACAAATAAATATACTTTCAAATGATGGTAAAAACATACAAAACCTATTGCAGGAGTTCTAGCAAATTCTTTGGCTGTTCTTTTAGACAAGAATATTAATTTTGGCATAATATAATCCTGAATATGCCTGTTGCTGTCTTTGCAAGAAACTTCCAATTTTAGTCCATCTGCAAAGGCTATAAAAGTCATCACATCCTCAGTGACTCAGCATAGTCAACCGAATTAAGACTACCAAGAATTTCATGTTTATGGCACATTCTCAAGTGGTTCCTGGTATCCCTAGACATCATCTCTGCCCTGTTCCAGCCCAGAAGCAAACACACATTTTCTGCAGCATTTACTCTTTGCTAGGGTGAACTACAAGAACTGGCATAGCAAAGTGGTAACCTCCTCCCTTTTGTGGTTCTCAGTCACAGCCCTGCTTGAGTTTAAGCATTGTGGAAGCAATCTGAACTAGCTCAGGCAGGCAGGAAAGAAAAGCAGGTAGAGGCAAGAAATTTAGCATTGTAGGGATTAAAAAGATTTAAAGACTAGGTGTAGTAGGGTAAGAACTATGACTGATACAGAAGGGACTGGAACTGGTTGGAAAAGACAGTGGCAAGACATGCATTACATTCCTTCAAGTGCCACTCCAGACAGATAGTGACAGCTTACATTGGGAACATTTTGACTCCTGATCATTGACCAGGACTCCAAAGTGCTACATGCTTAAAAACACAGGCCAAAGAGACAATCTATGACCCCAGAACACTATAATTTAGATATCAGGCCATGAAATCACTGCTTCAGAGAGAGTGGCAGAGAATGAGAAAGCAGCTGGCCCATACAGACTGTCAGGCTGGGGATATCATACTGACCACCACTGGATTGCCAGTACTTTGCTGGAAGACAGATTTGAAGAGGATAGTAGATAATTTTTATATGTTTCTGAGTAGTTCAGGAGAGGAGCATAAAGGTGACTTATTGAATTCCTAAGGTAGTAGAGGCCAATGTTAACACTTTCTAAAAGTGAGATGGGGGTAGTTGGAGGCAAGCAGGAAACAGACATAAAGGGGAATGGGGGAACATGCAGGGAGATTGGAGTTACTCTACTCTTCCAGATGGCAAAGGGTATGATGGAAATAAAGCTGCCACACCTGCTGAGAAAACTATGTCAAATGAAAAAATGTATTTGCTTATTTCTAAAAATTTTAATTAATTGAACATATCAATGGAAACATCTGAGAACTATTTTAAAAGAACTGCATTACAAGAATATTTAAAATTATTCCAAAACTGAGCAACGCCATCATAAGTTTGAGCAGTGGTATTTCTTGTGTGTATGTCTTATGACACCAGTATTATATTAATCATATTCTCGTTTTTGCATAAAGTCTCTAATGTAGCCCGTTCGTAGACTGAGAGTGATACAAATAACATTTAAAAAACTTCATGAAATTCATAATTTATTCCTATATCATTAAACTATGATATAAATTTTAAAGTGCTTATCATTGATATATGCAAATACATTAAAACTGTTACATTTTCATGACTAACTCCAAAGCATTAATTCATTTGGCAAATTGCCTGCATTTTCTTCTTGACTGCACAACACTGACTGCTCCGCTTGCATGACTTAAATGTCAGCACAAGATTCCTCCGTGGCGGTCTTTTGGTCAGATGGATGTTTCATTTGGAAATGTCAACTTTGCTGTCACTGGATTGGTGTTTTGTATTACTAGTGTATGGTCTATGTATTTGACTTCCTTTGCTACCCTTGCTACTTAAGGACTAAGATCTGATGTTTTGTACATGGGCTCTAAACAGTATTTTTATGACAACAGTTATAATCGGTCTCTGCAAACTGTCAAATTATTTTTGTGAGCTGTTTTGATGTGACATGATTCCAGAAAAGAGATGAAGAAAGTTAAACATCTCAGATCAAATGATTTCTCACCTAACTTGGTTTTCCAGTATCTGACTCTCTCGTCTCTGCAAATATTTTCACAAAGAGACTATCTCCGAACTCAAGAGTCTGTGATCAGAATGATGTTTGGCTTTATACTTGTTGTTAAGGCATGACAATGCTATGATGTGCTGCTGTTAACTCCTGTGTTATGACCAAGTTATTATCAGAGTTCAGCACTTCAGCAGCCTTTCCAACTATATGAATGCATCTCCTAATACATTGCTCATTAAAAAAGGGATCACTTCCCACACCTTTGTGTGACTCAGATGCATCTATTTTCATTGGTGCTTTCCCTGAAACATAAATGACATTGGGAAACTTCTGCTTTTTCTACAAACATCCCTCCTTAAATACTCTGTTCTTTGTATTCAACATGCTTATGTGGAACAGTGGAGCTGGAGATCAGTCTCTTTTTCTTGATCAGTGCTGACATTAGCCTGTCTTCATTTTTGTTTTGGAGTCACTTCATACTACAAAACTTCCATACCAAGTTACTTAGAAATGAAGAAGTTGGCTAGTATGCATTTTAGAAGCGCAATGGATAAAACAGTAGTTTGATTCCAGTGCCACACCAAAATGTTTATTTGTCTCATTACTAGTATAGAATATGAAGTTTCTTCTAAATTACCTATACGAATGATACTAAATTGCTATACAGCATCTAGAGGAAAAGCCTGCACATTCAGATCAGTCAGAGATCTTTAGGCTGGCCTTCTGGAGTGCTGCTGCTGTGCACATGCAAGACTAACATTTCCATTTTCTCTATTTGTGATAATAGCTGTAAAGATCAGGCAGACCCTGGCTGTCCTTTTATAATCACATCTAGCCTCTTTTCACAAGTTCCTGATGTGTTTGCTTTGATCTAGATTTGAGGTCGCTGGATTTTATTCATGTCATTTTAAGCACTCTTTTGTTCAAGAATTATCTTATATGGAACCAAGCACCAGTAACTGCTAAAAAATACAGCCCATGGTATACAAAAGGAATCTCTTAGTCTTTCCTTTCTACTACTTTCTTTTGTACAAAAGGAATTCATGGTACAGATTACAGGAATAACTTTACCCCAGCTCAAAAACCCTTAACAGTTTTGAACTTGGGAATATAGAAAATGGCAAGGGCAGTGAAAATTATTTAAGGTTATGTATCTAAACCTGAGTTCTTGTAGTTTCTCATAAACTGATTGATTTGATTTTATCCATTTCTACCTCAAGTGTGAAAGATAGAATAATAAAATTTTCCTCATGTAGACAGAACTAGGCTATTACAGAAATCAGGCAAACGGTGGCTTTAAAACTCAGATTAAATTAAATTCCACAAGTTATCCTATTGCAAAGAACTTTATGAATTATGAATTATTACAAAATAGTGACTTTGAAGTCCACTAACCACAAATGTAAATTATAGATTAATCACAGATTTCTGATTTATAAACAGTTCAGTCATATGAGTTTGTGCAACTTGATACATAAGCAAGACAGAAAAATACATGATGTTTGAGGTTTTTGAGCTTCCCTTAAAATTTTAAAATTAACCTTTTCTTTTCTGTGGTTTCCACTTAAGAAATGTAGTCATCTTAAAACAATGTCAAGCTGTGACAATTTTGCATTTTAATTCTTTACCACTACCAGTAGTTTTATCTCTAAGAATATAATTTCAGTATATCCGAACTTGCTTTTCAGGTTCAGATAAACTGCTTTTCAAGTCTGAATTTCAGTATATCTGAACTTGGTTTTTTGTATCTTTTTCTGTCTATGACTTTTGCTGCCCTGTGATCAGAGTTTTCCAGTTGCTTTCACTTCCAGGTAAACCCTGTGTCCAAAACTAGGAGCAATTCCTTGGCTACTACTGATTATGGTCACTTCTTTTGTACTTTCTAACTGGCCCATATGAAGTAGAAACATTAGGTGGGAACATCGTGATCTCCCACTACCCACTCCAGATCCAGGTAACTAGAAGGAGGTGAGCAGAAGCACTCCTTGGCTGTTGCTCCACCTTTGCTTTTGCATTACTTCCATCTCACAAAATACTTCACCTTAATGCCCTTTTTAGGAATGGTTACTTCACAAATTGCTTCAAATTAATTCCCTTCCACATTGTTTCAGACTAAAACAAGATATCAGTGCTTTTGTGAGACTAAACTTTTTTTCAATGATCTTGAAAGCCTAGTCAGGATTTTAGATAAATATTACTGAGTTTAACGATCACATTTTACATTTTTTCTAACATCAAAATGATGTAAGATTACAGGATGAATGGAAGGCTACGAGACTGAGTGATAGCAGGACTGAGGGAGGAGACTGGGTTTGGGACAACCTCCTACAGACTTCAGACATTAAACCAAGTTAAGTCTAAAACATATATCTCCCTTCTGTCACTCTACATGCTCAGATATATGATAATGAAGAAGTATTATTGTATACAGTCATATGACATTGCAAAAATCCAGCCACTACTACAAAAATCCTTGGATTGCACTCAGCCTCCATAACAGCAATAAAAAAAATTCATATATGCTTCCTATGTGCAAATATATGACATGACAGAATACTTTGAAAGAGATTATATGAAAATTGAAAGATATATTTAATATATGCCATCTACTTTAATTTTCTCTGAAACAATATTTTCCTCAAAGAAAGGTGAGGAAAACGTGAATAATTTTAAAAAGTTTTTTACACGTAGTTTAATATTACAGTGTGTGCTGAAAAAATCCAGCAGCCTCTAGTGCCTTTCAGCTCACAAGGTACTGTCTGCACAGCAATTTTTAGATAACTAATACATACAATTTATGATAAAGCTGACCTAAATCTATAAAAATTCTGAGAATAGATTGATGCTTTTCTATTCAACCCTACACTGGCTGCCTAATGAAAAATAAAATGCAAACCAAACACCGTCTCCATGGTAATGTGTTGGTCAATTGTAATGAGCATGAAACTAATTGCTGTATTTTCATGGATTATAATAATGACCTGTAAGTCAGGATTTCCCTTGTTGTTAATAAGAATCTGAGTTAAAGAGCTTCTGGCTAACAAGAAACTGCTAGGCACATTTGCCTAGCGAATAAGTTCTGCTTAATTGAACTTCATTGAGGGAGCTGCTACACATTTCAACAGCTAAAACTCAAACCAAAACCATGAAAGAAAATGAAAGCCAACTTACAAAGTGGGGATATATCTGTGATATTGCCTCCTTTAGGATTCATCTTCTGAGCTTGACTTGCAGGAACAGGCTTATACGACTGACCCGTGGCTCTGTACATAGCTTGGACCCAGAGTATTCTATCCTGCTCATCGTCACTGGCAAATATCACAGTATCGCCTTCTTTAACAGCATTGAAAAACATTCGACCACCCTGAAGACCTGAGGCAGTAAATAAGGTAATCTTGATAAATACATGTTACTTCTTAGTCACCATCAATGCTTATAACATATATTGGTTTTACTCTGAGTATGTGTGGAGAGATGTGTTAAAACATTTAATAGGCATTTAGGACCTAAAAATATGATAAAATCTAGAGCTATAAGGATCAAATAGCAATACATGGAAATAACACATAAGTAGAATAAATATATAAGTCACAGAAGAAAGTATTTACATGACTCCACTTTCAATTCAGCTTCAATTTATTTCTTATTCATCTTCTCTGTGTCATATGGTATTTTGCATTTCTCTAACATATCTTCCTTCCTGGCATTATTTTTCTAGTTGGTACACCTTACCAACTTTATTTCTTGTTGAACAGAGACAGCTCCATACCTCTTATCAGTGTTGCTGTTCCTTCCTTAGTAGTTTTTTTCATTCCAGTATTTTTCTCTGAGAGTACGTAATGAGAACAGCACACAATAGTCAACATGGCTGTGC
Source organism: Empidonax traillii (assembly GCF_003031625.1). Lineage (NCBI taxonomy): Eukaryota > Metazoa > Chordata > Aves > Passeriformes > Tyrannidae > Empidonax > Empidonax traillii. Next base: position 269,661 of record NW_020955717.1, read on the forward strand.
CAGGGATTTCTTTATGACAGAATTGTTTAAATTGTTTTGTTTTTCCAAACACATTCTAAGCATTGTTTGCCTTCTCGATTATTCTAAACAGTGAGTCAACATTTCCAAAGATCACTCTTCAATATTTCTGAAGTCTTCTAATCTCAGAACACTCCACTGTATAGGTAGAACTGTTTTTCTCTGCATGTGTAACTTTGCTTTTTTCTGCCATTTTAATACTAACTTGTGCAGATTTTTCTGATACCTTTAAATTTATTTTTGATTACTATGAGTAATTTGTCTTCCATAAGCATTGTCATCATTCATCTTCCTTTCTATATTATTTATGAATATACTTCATGTCACACTGCCACATGTCACCACCACCAAAAATAGAAAAGAGAAATACTGACTCACAGAATTCATAATTTTTTCCTTGTATTATATGTGGTCTTACAATTGTTCAGGAAACTTTAGAGTAGAGTTTATTGTTCATTAGTCTTACAACATGCTTCCTTCTAAAAGGATGATTTTTCACATCAGAATGTCCTAGTGGAATAATTGCCAAAGAAACTTGGGGTTTTTTAGTGCTAGATCAAAATGATCAAATTGAATCAGCTGTTTTACACACATATATTGTGCCTCAGTATCATACTTCAAAATCATGAGAAGTACCTGTGTGAGGAGCTGTATAATCCACAGTGTATCCTTCGAGTTGCATCAGTTCCTGAGGCTCAGATTTCTTTTCTCTGTAACTGCACATTGCAAATGTGTATTGGCTAACCTGGATAAGAAAGTACTTCTTAATTCATGAATTATATCCAGAAATCTATAACAAATGTACTATGGTTTTAATTAGCTTTCAGCTGCACTGAAAAAAACAACAGCCTCTTTTTATTTCCTTCAGAAATATTAAGTGTAAAACTTTGTGCTCTTTCCTCTTTCTGCCAAAATGAAGAAAAGAAAGAAACCAAAGTCATCTCTCTGCATTTTCCTGAAATACAATACATTTTGGGCTGTTGGTTTATGAGAAATTGAAGGGAAGCCATTTAGGTTCTCATAGGGAAAATACTTGGTATTGTGGTACTGATCAAACGTTTTCAGTCCCCTGTAAAAGAAAAAAAGTAATATATTCCAAGAAACTGAAAAGCCCCTGACTTTTACACATAAAAGTACTCTTTGCATAAGGAGTGCCACAATTATCATGAAACTGGAAAAGGGAACACATCCATTTCTAGTTAAAGATGGAAGCACCAGAACCTTCAGCTTGATTTTTGTATCTTTTGCAAGATACTGTATTCTCACCCATCTCTGGGTTGCTTGGCTCGCTAGATACAGCACTGTGTAGGCCAAGTACCTTGCAGCCGGGATGAACAACATTAATTACTTCTCATCAAGTACAATTATTAAAAAAAAAAAAAAAAAGCAATAAGAAAAGAATCCATCACTGTGAGGTTATAGACTCTATAGACAGAATAGAAAACAATAAGGAGAGCTGAGGAAGAAGTGATTTGAAAGATAAAGAAATGTAACAGCTAGGAGGGGAAAAGCTGAATCACTGAAACAAAACGGAGGTGTTTCCAGCTTTAAATGAAAAGCTGGGAAGATTGTAAGAAGTGAGCAGAAGACCACGTGAATCTCTGAATGCTTGAAACTTAGAGAGACTGAATGTATATGAACCTCTGAAACTCCCATCTCCAAGGACTGTAGGATACCCAGGCAACAGACTTGTTTTGAACTACAATATTATTTCTTAGATCTGTAAAATTTATGAATAGCAAGGACTCATCTGATAGATGATGGACCATCTTTATTTTGGCTGCTGACTGCTCAGCTAATTGTTATCTAGAGTTACTTCTTAGGCTACAACTTCAGGAATGATTTTTTTTGAAGTAAAATTTGGACAGCTTCATTCATGTATTTGCTGATGCTGTACCTTTATTCTCTGTAAAAGATTGACGCTTTTTGAAAATAAGAATGGAATATGGGATTATTATATGCCTAATGTTCCAAAAATATTTCATTATTTTAATTATTGGCGCTTTTTTCAAACAGGACTGTGCTGTGTTATGTGTATGCAGTGCATGGTGACTGAACATCCCCTGACACAGCCTGTACAAGATGCGAGCCATCAAAAGGGAAGGTAGTAGACACTATGGAAATGCATAAGGTGTCCATTTTTTCAGGTTTCTTCAGCCCCCATATGTTTCTGAAGATAAGCTTGTGGAAGGTCTGGGCTATGTATCTTTATTTTTAACCTTACATCTATAACAAGAGAGACATCATAGTGCTATTGATTTTACTTTTTAAAATGTATTTCAAGTGCATGCTGTTATTATTAAAGAATAGTCACAATTGGTGACTTCATCTTTTTGCTGAAATAAGACATTTTAAAGTCTCTTCAACAAATAAGCAGATACAAAAATGCCAGAAAACTTTGCTGGGGGGAAAAAAAGTCTCAACAAAGTAAATAAATACAGAACTTGACTTGTTTATTTTCAATTGCAATCTCTTAAACCATTTTACCTTAACGATTATCAGTGCTTGCTATTACTTATTACAGAGAGAATCACCAGCACAATATGAAATTACACTTTTTAATGTACATCTATGACTGGGTTTAAGTGTACTATTAGTAGTTAAGGTAGCTGTAATTAGCTTTGCCTTAGAATTCAGCAAATTAGCACAAACACTTCATAGAGTACTTTTGGTACTCGCAAGTCAGGACCATGTACAACACATTCTTGCACAAAACCAGAATTGAGCCATCTTCTTGAATGGTAATCTTGACAAAAGAAAAGGCAATCCTATTCCTACAGCTGCATTTACCTGAATTTCATTATTTTACAGATGTCCAAACACCTGACTACCAGCTGTTCTACCTATTTTGTAACAAAGTGAAAAGCAACAACCTGTGCATGTATGACAGAGAGGCACAGAAATGTGAACGTGACTTATGAGCAGTGTCACTAGCGGATGTCCCCATGGGGCACAAAGACCCTGTTTAATGTGCTGGGAGGAAGTGTTACTGCAAACCTGGAGGTTGACTCTGTGGTGTCTGCTACAGGGTTTCACTGGGCAGCCCACTCCAGGAGTTCAGCAGCAAGAATTAGCCTGCGTGGTTGGTGTGTTTAGAAAAAAATTATCCATGAAACAAATGACTGACTTTTCAAACATTAGAACAAATGAAATTAAAATGACAGAAGTGAATCTGCATTCTGATTACTGGAGGAAGATATTATCAGACAGTAAATGAAGTAAAACACAGCAGGTCCAGCTGAGGCTTTTTACCAAATATGTTATGTCCCTGTCTTTTTCTGGTTTTAAATGAATAACCTTTTAGAGAAGTGACTGGATGACAAAGGATAAAAAAACAAATATAATGAAGAGGTTAAAATTTTCAGATTCTGTAACCTTCCTGTAACACTGATCTGTTCCTTCAGAAACCACTAACAACTCCTAATACGTGCAGCAATAATGAAGGCGCACATTATTCATATCACACTTCTAAAAATCAACATTATTCTTCTAATGTCACAACTGAGTTAAATTTGCAAAGTATGTATAAATCATACTGATAGCCTCTGTCTTAGAACTGAATTTCATGGCCTTCATATTTTACTACAGTAAGCTAAAAATTAATCTATAAAGGAAGACTTGTCAATATGTCAATAATATATCAATACAACAGACTGGGTCATTACTGAACGCTTATTTCACATGTATTGACTTCAGCTTATTGTCAGTGTATGTATCACAGCGGGACCACATAAATGAGCCAGAGCTGTCTACACAGTAAATATTGATTTTACATGGTATTTTTTATATAGCTTTCTTGAATTGATAGATGTTTTAAAATGAAATATATCCAAATGAAATATGACTAAATCCCATTACAGTTGGAAAATTCCTGTAATATTCTCCTCCACTATTTCAATTTCAGCATACAGAACAGAAGATAGTTAAAATTAACTTGACTGTAATAAACTGGTCTCCCGGATGATGGTTCTATATCGCACTCACATAAAGACTATGTGTCTCTTGGGTGAAAAATTTGAAAACCAGATGACACCTGTGTCTTAGAGGAAAAAAAAGTTCTTTCTTTTTGTGAGAGGGGTGATAAGTGAGATGAGTGTTAAAGTAAAGCATGAAGGACAGGGGAACATTTTTTTTGTCTCTAACAGGCTTTTTTTTTGTCTCTAACTTTAAATAATTTTCTCTTCACATCCATGCCTTATATAGAGATCTTCCCAACACTGGCAAATATTAATAGTAACAAAAAGTCCTCATCTCTTCACAAAGGATCTTAGTAAAATCAGAACCCAAATGACTTCTGTAGACTTTCCAATGTTTTTAACCTTATAAGCATTACGCACTGATTATCAATATGTAAGCCAATTCCCACTGAAGCCAGCAAAACCACCATACTGACATCAAGCTCAGCAAGAATAATATGCAAGTACTCTTGGGTTTTAACTTTAACAAAGAATTTTTTCAGTAATTTTCTTTTACATCCTTACAATTTTCATCATTTAAGAGTATGAGAAGACCAAGTGAGTGTGATTGACAGAGTGATAAAGGAATCAAGCTTTCCGCAAAGTAGTTTAAGAAGGTTTAGTTCTTAAAAAAAAGCCTTATTAACATGCTTTGTATGATATTTATGGAGACTCATATTTTAAGAGTTTTCTGTTAATAAAACAAAGGACGCAGAAGAGTATTCCCTGTACTTAAATTAATTAAACAGTAAGTACAATACTTTTTATGAAATATGGCTTTGTTTTAACTGGAGACTATTACAATATCACAGAAATATCATTCAGAAGTTTCTAGGTTTCAGTTGAAACACTGCTAAGTGTAGGGACCCATTTATATAAACTTGGTAACACTTCTGTTTACTAGGTATGTATATTACAAAAAACAACAAAAAGCTAGGAGTAGTTCTGCATACATTGCCTGAAGACACTGACTTATGAATGGCTTCAAAAATCATACATAATTTATAGCCCAAGAATTCTTTTTATTGAAATTTCATGGCAGACTACTAACCTGAACAAGAACAAAGTAGCGTTTTTTCCACCGCTTCCAAACCTTCTGTCCTAGAGCATACAAATATCTGCAAAGGAAACAATAAAGGGAGTATTTTTCCATTGATAAGAAGCATGACATTAGGAGGACCCAATACAAATTTGTGTATTAATTTGCTCTACCTACTGAGCCACTTCTTCAGTGTTGTCACATTTAAGAAGTTATTTTTTTCCTCTATCTACTCATAGCAAAGAGACATTCCTTTTCACTCTCAATAACACAAAAAACCAGAAACCAATGACCTCATATTTGGGAAGACTAACCACTTATATTTCCCCAATTGTGTCTGAAAAATAGAAAAAATGGCTTTTGACTACAAAGATATACAGAATGTTAGAAAAGTTAAACTCCCCAACATCTTTTATCCTGTTTGGTTTCTACAGATTTGCTGGTGTTTATTTAGTCTGTGAGAAGTCAGCCACAGTGTCAGTTTGGTAAAATGCTCACATAACACAATGTCAGCAGACACACAGGATTAAATTTTTTTTCCAGAGTAAACTAGAATCTAATTTCCTAAACAGAAGCACTTCACTATAAAGACTCTTAGATTACAACTACTCCTTGTCACCTTGGCAATTTCCAGGCTTTGAATCAGATCATGTAATGAGGAGTATCAACCAGTGAGATGAGAAAACCACGATGCTGATACTCTTTTGTGGTAGAGGGAGCACACTCATTACCCAAGAAATTGCAGCAAGTTTTTCTGGCATTATAGTGACTTTTTTTTCTGTCACTGTGATCACATTGCACTGTTGTTAACAAAGACAGCAAGAAGAAAAGGATGGGCTGTGGGCTTGTAAGCAAGAGCCTATGAGTGGTAAGGATCTGATGCTTAACACCTGACAGGAGAGCAAAATATTTACTCAAGAGCTGTCCCTTCTGGCTGGCCAAATTCTGTCAAGGACATCTAATACAAAAAGGTTGTTCAGACCAATGAATTCCAGCTTCACAGGGCACTCTACAGGAGATGCTGGCAAATATATTATGAAGAAATAACGACTAGGATGGGAAATGGTTGGATGACTGACAGATGAACAGGTGCCTCTCTGGTAAGAGGATAGGGTCTGCTGCCCTCTGTTTTCTGATCACTTCTGTGGCTTTGCTGACCGATAAGTTTGTAATTCAGTCAAAAAACAGAGCAACGAACCAACATCTTATGTGAAATGGGCAAACAAGATACACCTGTCCTAGGTGTACACTCAAGCCCATTCTTTCCCACATTAATTATCACAAAGGACAAAGTTGTGTCTAAAATGAATGTTCAGCATAATGCTTATTAACCAGGATGGTTTGTCAGATTAAGTAGTGATTCCCTTATTATTATTATGACACCAATGTTAGCCCTTCTTCAGCTCCTGTTATACCTGGGCTGAAGCTCTGCCTCACTTGGTTACTCTGCTTTTTATTTGTATGAGGGAGAAAAAATTGGCTTTGTGTACACAATTACCAGATTTCATGTTCTAACAGGAAAATGTCAGAAAATGAGCAACCCAAACTTAGAAACACCAAGTTAATTATTTTTAAGAATTAGTAGTGTTAATGTTTTCTTTTTTCGTTAATTCCTTTTTCAATTTAATTCTATTCAGAGACTGGTATAGAAAGGTGCTTTTAAAATAAGAAGTCTTAAAAGAACATTTGCCATAGAGAAAGGTGGGCTGCTTTTTAAATTACTTTTCATGTAAAATATACCACATACAGGCAGAACTAACACAAGACACAGTAAATTCAAAAATAAAAAAAAAAAAGGAAAGCATACAAAAAGAAATTAAATAGCAATGTGCACTTTTATTCCTCCTATAAATTACTCCAACTAAAGTGTTAAGTAAGAGTCTCCTTGGGAAATAAAGGAGTAGAACATTAACTATCCAACTTTAAAATCTGCGGGTCTTACATAAGACTAAGTAACAAAGGAAAATAGGATTCATGACACAAAGCTGGGATTTAGTATTGAAATGCAAAATTTTATGTTGTCTGGTTTTACAAATCACTATAAACACGCAGTTATAATCTTATGTTATTAGTCCCTCCTCCAGCTCGATGTTTAAAGGTGACAGTTTTTTTCTAAAGTGGAAAGTTTCAGCGATTTACAGGGTGTATCTCCTGAGCTCATCTTAAATGTGCATGCTCTTGAAAAATAAAGGGATTAATTCTTACTCAAGAATCTAACATTTACACCCAGAAGGACCCAAATATCCTAGACTTCTAGAATCCTCTTTAAACTTCTTTTTATGTAGAAACTGCAGCTGATGTTTAGAACAGAAAAAAAATCTCCAATAGCCAGTTTTCAGAATTAAATGAGACTTGGGTTTCTCAACTGGAGCAGAAAATTACAAGGTTAACAGACTCAGAAATTAACTAAGTCCTAGAGCTAAGCTAAGAAATGTTTTATTTTTAAGATGGGGAATTGCATCATTTTTCACGAGTCTCAGTTGAAGAATGTTTTTATTTTTAATATGGGGAATTGCATTATTTTTTATGAGTCTCAGGTAAATGTCAGTACCACAAACCAGAACAGACCCTCAAGTCATGAACTCACACAACTGCAGCCTGCTGTTTCTCTACCCATTTGTGTAGCTGCATTCACCTATCAGACCTATCATCCAAAAAAACGTGCACAAGATGCACAGCGTCAATTGTTCAGACTATTTTAAGCAGCAACAAGAAACACAGAACAGCCATTCATTCAAACACTTTACCTTTCTTTAGGTGAAATATTATGTGCAATACAAAAAAGAAACTGGTATTCAGAAGAAGCCAATTCCATACTTCCAAACATTAACTACACCATTTGCTTCAATTTTTCTCACTCTAATTTGGGTTCCAAAGTTGGGATCATGTAAAATAATTCTTGAATTATTACAATTCAGCCATACATATGGAAGGAAGACACTAAAATACTTCCCCTGTATCTGAACACTACAATAGTAATTGCTTAGATTTATTTCGACTTCTCTGTAAGGTCATGTTTTGAGAATGTTTAATAAATAGACTGACAAGAAGCTAGGAAAGATGTACTTCGAAACAGATACAGATGGCTGCCTTTTATTCTGTAAAAATACACTAATATGATAAATGGGATATGTACACATAATTTCTGTATCTGTACATATGCACATTAGAAAGAATATTTATAGTTAGTATGTACATTTGTGGATGCCTTCTTCAGTGATTTGATATTACTTGCATAATTTCCAGTAACTTAAGACTAATACATCTGCTTTTCTACAGCTCATAGAAAACTGGACCTTGATCAAACATGTTTTAATTTGTGTGACCCCTGTTACTACCGTTTTGTAGTAATATGAAAATGCAACCAAATGCACAAACCATGCAATCACTTTTCTGAGACTTTTTCTCTTAAAAACAGTTCTGCAATCTTCTTTTATTCAACATTATTTAATACTGTTTTTCTTTTCTTCACTCACTCCCAAATAAAAAAATTAAAAATTGGATTTTGTATGAAGCCAGTGATTCACAATTATACTTTACAATGCTTATAATATGGTACCAAAAAACCCATTTAATACTTAATTTTCCTGGAAAACAAGTAAAAAACCAAGAAATTACTTTTCCACTACAAAACACAGAAAGACCTGGATACAAGCATTTTATATATCATCTCATCTCAGTCAATACAATTTTCTTCTCCAGAAATAGAACAAACAAAATGAGCACCCATTTTTTTAAAAAAGTCTGGGCATCACTAATATTGTAAATATATAAAGGTTGAATAGCTTTCAAAGTACATTTCCTTGTGCTACCAAAATGAAAAACCACACTGCTAAATATTATAGTTCTGTTTCAATTATGTGATGGCATACACAGGAAAGAAGATGGCAGCTTATTTGCTCTAAGTCCTCACCTCACTGCAAGACTGCAGAGTTCTACTTTTTGATGAAAAAAAAAAAGCACTAATGAGTAGCCGAAAAACATAATTGTGTGTGGAATACTGGAGCTATTCATTGATGGAGAAATGAGAATGGACTCATTACTTCTACAGAGATCATTTTTAGACCAGCCTTTTTATTCTAAGGAATGAAGCAATCTATCTACATCTTGAATGATAAATTCTCTACTTGTAAAAGGCTTCATTTATCACAAACAATGAAAAAAATACAGAAAGAAAAATCAATACATGTAGCAGTTTAGTCCAGTAAAGGTCTTTCTTAAAGAGAAACCTCAGTCAAGGTTGAAAGAGCAATTAATGCAGTCTCAAAAATCTGGGCCACTCTGATAGAGTTCGGTTAACATGTGGCAGAAGTAATCATCCACTTGTGAAAATGATTTTCAGTTCATTCTCAAACACCTTTCAGACACTCATGATCCCATTTAACTGACAACAATATAGGCTATCCGTGGGCATCATTGCATTCGCTGAGAGAGCCAATGGAGACCAAATGCCCACAGGCACTTTCAGTCATCCCTGCGCCTTGCATAAAAGGAATCTTCCTTGCACTGCATTCCTTCTTTTATTTAACCCCGAAAGATTAAGAAATTTTTTTGTCTTCAGTTGAGGACAAGAGAGAAAACTGATTCAAGACAACAATATGACCTGGGTCATAAGAAACCTAGCTGTAAACATTCTCAGATTCATTTTAGTACTTTCTGTGCTCTTGAGAAAGAGAACTAAATAAGCCTTCAACAGATGGAATGAAAAAAAATCAGCCTAAACTACTGTAATTACGCCTGCTAAGGATAAAGAAATGTTGAAGAATGTCAAGTAATACAAACATCACAGCCACAGAAAACAGTTCCATTTATTCCAATTAGCAAGATACGAACAGGAAAATGTGTGGCTTTTTTCCTGCTAAACAACTTTTCACTTACAGTATCAGATATCCCTAGATTCTTTAACAGTGATATCTTACTACACTCCAGAGTGCTTCAACATTTGTGAATATGCATGCCAGTACTTATGGAACCTGTGAAGTAACTACAATGGCAACTTGAGAATTATTAATCCAATTTATGTCATATCATGAAACCTATTTGGTATGTAAAGTGTAAGTGTTTAACAAGACAGAAGAACATCCTTTAGCCTCGAGAGAATTCCAGGCAACAAAAGAACTAAATCCTTTAGATGCAACATAAATGTAGAAAGCACTCTAATTCTAATGTAATCTAATTGCAATGTAAATAGATAATGCAGCACAACTGCAAAACAGCTGGTGCTGAAGAGCAGACATCCACCCTCTGCTTTTTGATGCAGCTTACTTTGGACTAGCTCTAGTCTCAAACCATGGACAAAACAGCTACCAGTGGTTTGCAGCATATATGGGTACATCCCTGGAGCTCAACTCCTGGTGAAATTTTATCTAAAAAGATAATAGTCTGTGAACAGAAAAGCCTGGTAAGCAGGAACAACTAAGAGATTGCTTTTCAAAGTGAAAATCTGAATTTAAATGCTGATGTTGATTTAGCACAAAAAGTTTCAATGTCACTGCTCTCCCCTGACTGTCCACTTTAGCTGTGGAAACTGTTCTTTACACTGACAGATCTTAGATAACTCAGAAGCATCTGAGCACCCAGAAGTAGTCAGGTATCCAGCCAGATATCTCCATGTTACTGGAAGCACATGACACTGCAATTACATAGAAAAACATGGAAACACTGATGACTATTTTTTCAGTCGGTGAGTGATATTTGTGATCTAGAAAGTCTAAATGAAGGACCTGATAGTTTGAAAGATTTACTTTTGTTTCTAGGTCATACACATCCGCTCATGGAAACAATAAAAAGGCGTTGAAAACTTTGGTGAGGGAGGCCAGTGAAAGCATGTACTCTTTTAGTAGTGAAAATTGGTTTTGATTATCTCTGGGTGGTTATGTATTTCATGTATTTCTTTTCACTGGTACTTTTGAACTGATATAATTTTAATTTCATAAAGAATACAGACCTCAGCAGAGCTAACTTTTTTGTAATATAACATATGAAAGGAGATGCATACATTTTTCATCCTGAAGATTGTAAATTCTAAGTATTTTCATAACATTTGTTGTCATCATCATGAATAGGTATTTTAAAGTACTTATGAATTAGCCTAAAGGGATATGTCTGATCTAGCAAAGGCATAAGAAGGTATGTTACATCTGGTACCCCTATTTGTGATTTGAAAAGAAGCACAAAAATTATGATATTGAATCAATCTAGCACCTTCCTTTAATTTATGCACACAGAATATGTTTATTCAGAATGTTATGATGTTTTAAAACTAATATTTAAAATCCTCGAGAGCTGAATTTTTAAAAAAATCCCTAAAATAATTCAATTAAAAACACTATTTAAAAACATCACCAAAGATTTGAAACAAATCAGTTTACCAAGTCCTCACTTACATAGCATTGTTCCCTTAATAGGAACATTGCTTGACACTTGAGGAGTGCTTTATAAACCAAGCAATTACTCCTCAAAACATGTCCAGTGCAGGAGGTTAGCATTACCACATTAACTTCTGTGGGAGAGAAACCAAAGTGGAAAAGAGCAAGACTTGAGGTCCTAGTGCACCAGAAAAAACACCCAGGAAAGCCTCACAACAGCCCTTATCTTCCAGACACTGGAAAATGCATTTTAGGAGCCTGTAAAGTTGATCAGTCTTTTAACTCTGTGTGTCAAAACATGCAACTCATTTATGAATTAAAAAAAAGAGAAAAGAAATTGTTTCAAAGGGAAGCAGCAAATTAAATATGTTTGTCTTTGCAATCCACTATGCCACTTTCAGTGAATATTTTTCCCCTGCACCTTGTATGGATCCAAACAGCTTGTGGTATATTTCATCTCCAGAACTTTGCAGATTACCCTTTGGAAGTACTCTTCTCTTTCCATGGGCTCTACCACATCCTTACAGTGCAAAGACTCCAAATTTAGCCACTGTAATTAGTTGCCTGAAAAAATATATGAAGGAGGTTTTCTGTAGCTAGGTATCATGAAAAGTTGATAATGTGACATTCATGGAAAATTTTTGCCATCTGACAGAAGTACTCATTCTAAAGAGTATTCACAATTAAGAATAGTAAATTTTAGTTTGTTCTTTTCAACCAACGCTATGAGGTAAAACTTCTGTGGATGCAATGACAATGTAGCTGATAACAAACTACATTGACTGTAAAGATCTCAAAATGTTTGGCACACTTGACAGAAAACAATTCCTTTTAGCTCTGCTATTACAGAGCCATCCAGAATGAAAAGTGCTAGAGCAAAAGCCGAGAAAATGCAGTTACCTTCCTGGAATTCATATACAGTCTCCCCCTGATGAAGAAAGACAAATTTTTTTATTGGGAACTATGTTATTTTCTTCTGGTTGAAAATTTTGACACTTCATGCACTGAAAGACTCTCTTTTAATCTAGCAGACTTAGTGTAAACATTGGAACCTATGAATACCACTTCTCTTTCTATCCAACATACAGAAGCAGAAAAACATAATGCTGCCTGCATATCAGTGGTGTGGACTGTCTCCATCACATCTCTAGCACTCTTTAAGGAATGTAAGAACAGCGCCAGACATTAATTTCCACTCTCACACAGGAATGCAACTGTTATGGCTTGTTTCCATGAATGCAAATTAGTTAAATTTCATTGTGCATTTTAGGCATTCCTGGACAGTCTGAGTTAAAAAAAATATTTAATTGCATTGAATATTTGTATATGCAGAGTCATAATCTGCTCAGAAAGTCCTTGGTCTGCAAATGGGTGGAGTCTGGAAGGGTACTGAGATTACTCTTTTAAACTTTCTCAGTCATCTGCTGTTGGCCACAGTGGGAGATGTGATATCAGGTTATATGGACATTTGGTCCAAAACGGCAAGGCTAATATAACATTCTGATACGGTCATTCTGCCTCAGGAAACCGAGTGGTGCAGAACAACTGTAAGTGATCCTTTCATAAAAAGTTAGAGTAAAAAAAAAAAACTTTTATACTCCTGGCTATCTTTTGATGACAATACAAAGGTAAAAACAAGGAAGAAAGCTTTCATAGTATGACCCAGCAAATCAGTTCTCTGAAAATATCCATTTTAAAGAAGTTTTTTTATACAGAACACATATAGAATTTTAAAGATGCCAAAGAAACAAAAAGTCTTCTGACGCCATGTCACTTTATCTCTTTTGAAGAAACTTCTCTCCAAAAGAATGTGGAAGTGGCCACCCAAAAGCCAGGCCTATACCTTGTTCTCATCAGGATGTGGAGGGAAGTATGCAGTTATACAACCCCAGAAATTTCTCACATACTCATGCTATTACTGTCTCTAGGAGTTTCTTCACCTAGAAATGCTGTCTCTGTATTTATAACTTTTTGATGGATTTTGTTTCAATTAATTTCCATAATGTTTTTCTTAAACACCTTAAACTTTCAAGATCTACTCCTAGTAGCACAGTTCTACATCTCAACTACCTGTGCCTGGAAGCAGCCCTCTTTATTCACTCTGAAGCTGGCACCCACTGGTAATATTTAGCAATTGTCTTGTGGCACTAGAAGAGACAGCTTCCAGTGTACAGTAATTTGAACTAGAACCATTAAGGTGTTTGGATGTTTATCCTTGGAAATGCCACACAGAAGCAAACAATCTAAAAGTGAATTCCTCAGGGCTTACTCTAGAAAATAACAGAAATGCATCACTGAAAAATATATCCCCTTTGAGAAAGTTACTTAAGTATTCCTTCATGGAATGTAGGATTTTTAAAATGGATTAATATAATTAGGAAAAAAAATTCCTACCATGGTTTGGGTGGTGGTTAGGGGAAAAAAAAGTGCCATGCAAGAAAGATATAAGCTTGGATTTGTCAGAAGTTCTTTATTGTAACAATACGCAGAAAATAAAACATTAAAAAGCTCTGTCCCTCCTCTGGAGTTATTAAACCGGAGCTGTTATTCTACTGGAGCTGTAGAAGGACTTCAGGAATTCAGAATTTAATACCTGCGAGGGAATATCAGAGACATCTCCTGGGGTCAGCCCATTGCTGCTGCACAGGATTGCTGTGACAAGTAACTGTCTACCTAAAATTGCAATACTACAGTGATATTCAACTCTAAAATTGCTGTTACATAAAAATTAAAACAAAAAATAAATTTCTAAAATCTAAGAAAAAATAGAAGTGAGAATAATTTAGCTTCTGGAATATAATCATATTGCATCTTCTCCCTTAGTTTAACCATGCTGCCCTCCTGTGGTTGTCAGGATATGTACAATGCTGTGGCCCAGACTAAGAAAATCTAGCTCAAATTGATCCCTGCTACCTGCTTGTGACAGATTTGAAGAGGAAAGAAAATGCCACTGTGTAATCACAAAAAGTGGTTAAGTTAAACTTCGGGGAAAGGATTGTAAAACCTGTATTTCAAATAATTTTAAAATTAGTATTTTAGATAAGTAGAATGTCATATTATTCCACAAATCATGTCTCTGTGGGAGCACAGTCATACATATTAATGATACATCTATTCTCAAATTAGGGGGAGAAGACTGATTGCATAATGAGAAATTTATCTGTTGAAGTGCCAACAGAGTTGAACACATATATTAGAAAGATTATTCAACAACTCAAAAAGCATAGAAATTATTTACAAAAGTATCTATATTTGGTAAACCAAAAAAGTGCTATTAGTTAAAGTGTAATCTTTTTTTTGCCTGATACAGAGATACCAAATACATCTTGAGAAATTAGTGACTAACAAATACATTACATCTTTAAAGAAAAATATTAAAAATGGTGTGGCATAGAAGAATCTAAATTAAGGAGAGGTCTATAATCAATTATTCAAAGAAATTATCTCATGCAGAAAAAAAAACCTTTTTTGATAATTACATTTCCATAAAGTCTCTGTTCTCATAAGCTTTGTTACTAATTAACCAGAAGTTAATATTATGCACTAAAATGTTTATTTAACTTGAGCTCATCTATAGTCAGAGTTGTCAGCTTTGTTAACTCATTGCTTTAAAACAGACCAGTACAGAACAGATCCCAAAACCACCAAAGTACAACAGTTGGAGTGACACAGCACTGCTGATTTTCTTCCAGACTAAATTTGTAAATGGTCAAATTATGCTTAAAGTCTTAATGATAACATTTTAAAATACACTTTTCTTTCTGAAGAAAGACTAAAATTTTAAAAGCTACAAAAGGTAGTGTTATTTTCTGATGCTAAAATATAGCATTGAGAAGTAAACACTTTTTCTTTAGAATCTT
The DNA here is from genome assembly GCF_003031625.1 of Empidonax traillii. Lineage (NCBI taxonomy): Eukaryota > Metazoa > Chordata > Aves > Passeriformes > Tyrannidae > Empidonax > Empidonax traillii. Next base: position 284,902 of record NW_020955717.1, read on the forward strand.
TTTTGTCTTTAACTCAGAAACAAAAATGAAAAGTGAAATGCTAAATTTTAAATCAAGTCACTCTGTCAAAAAATATTTTATATATTGTTGAAAAGACTTTGAAACAAATAATAAGTCTCAGAATTCAAAAAAAATGTAAGAAGTTCTTTTGGACAAGAAAGACAAGATATTTAGTACAGTCACATGCCATTTTGTGCTAATTAGTGAAGTTGCTAACATGGCATATCAATAAAAACCCAACTGATCTAAGTAGCAGGACTAATTAAATGAAGTAAGGTAATTAAAAGCTTCTCAATATACAATAAAAAATTACGGCTGAAAGTGTTCCATAATGTTGTCTTTTTGGTTTCCTATTATCTGCTTTTCTGCTGAGTTTTAATCAGCGTATCTATATGCATAAAAGGTAGTGTCCAGATGTTAATGTGTTGGTGGCAGGAATCAGGTGTTCAATTAAAATATATTGAGAGTGCAAGAAAAAAACCTCAAGCCTTCCATTAAGGAGAATACATACAGCTCAATTAAAAATGAATGTAGCATTTGTGATTAAGTTGAACAATCACATTCTATAATGGCAATAAAATTTTATATTTTATGATTATTAATTTAATCATACAATTCTAATCTAAGGATCAGTTATTTTCTGTTTACAAGTGGATCCATTGCTTCTCAACATAGAAAATAATGGTAAAGCTGCATTTACACAAAATGTTGATTCCTCTCCTCTGAAGCTTTTCCATTTTCACAAACAGTGAATTAAAAAAAGCAACTGCAATATCTTTAACATTTTTAGGGGTTGTAGCCTAGCATGTGTTCTCAGCTACAGGCAATAGTTTTAATATTTCATATCAGTCCCAGTTGTGTTGCTTGCATAATACCTCCAATTTCATTTGGATGCGTTCATTACTCAGAATATGTTTCCAAATGGCTTGACTGAAAGATTTGTAAAATGACATCCTATGCCCATGTCATGTGGTATTGGTTCCTGGCCTATTGCACTTAATCTAAAAGGAATCATTCTGCAGTCTAAGTCTTCAGACCCTTCCTTCAGATCTTAGTTTGCTCTTCAAAGCCAAGACTTACAACAAGATGAAAAAGGCTAAAGAAGCTACAAACATTCAGTTTTAGAAAAGAGGCTGGCCATCAGCTGTCCAACTGTGAGGGGAGCACATCCTCAGGCAGACTTATCCCCATCAGCACTACAACAACCAGAGCCAAGTTTCTTATTCTCTTCTACTTGGTCTATATGATATGGTGCATTCCACTTAAGACTGAACTTCAAAGGATCTCAAAATTTAAATCAGCAGTTAAAACCGCAATTGCAGGAACACATAATAAAAATAGTAACTTCTGAGCCACTGATTTACTGAACAAGGGTAACTAGTTGTGTACTTAGGATTATGTACACTTCTCTCATGAGAACCACAACAATTTTCATCTTTGGAATAAACTCTGAAGAAAAGCAGATGGTAATTTTGGGTTGGGAATCCTATAACATTATGTGGTAAGAAAGGGGAAGCTGGTCTGACCCCGATGGAGACTTAGTGGTGGAACTCAAACCTACACCTACCAGAACACTTTCCCTGCCAATTTGTCCTCAGTTCACTCTATGCAGGTACCAGCATGAAGGATAATCTTAGAGGTCTCTTCTGTCTGTTGGTCCAAAGAAAAATCATGTACAGCATTTAACATGCCTGCGTTTTTTGTGAATGTGGAATACTGTGTCCAGCTCTGGAGTCGCCAGCATAAGGGTATGGACCTGCTGGAGCGAGTCCAGAGGAGGGCCAAAAAGATGCTCAGAGATCTGGAGCAGCTCTCCTATGACAACAGGCTGAGAGAGTTGGGGTTGTTCAGCCTGGAGAAAAGAAGGCTTTGAGAAGACCTTAGAGCAGCGTTCCAGAACCTAGAAGAAACCTAAAAGATAGCTGGGGAAGGAGATTTTACAAGGGTATATAACGATAGAACAAGAGGCAATGGCTTTAAGCTAAAGGAGGGTAGGTTTAGAGTAGACATTAGGAAGAAATTCTTCACTGTGAGGATGGTGAGACACTGGAACAGGTTGCCTAGAGAAGCCATGGATGCCCCATTCTTTGCAGTGTGCAAGGCCAGGTTGAATGGGGCTTTGAGCAACCTGGTGTTCCTGTCAGGGTCCCTTGCAAGTCAAACCATTCTATGATTCTATGATTCAATGATTCACTTACCTGCTCTCTTTTATCCTTTACACATAAGGTGAAAAAACCCCAAACCTCACAGACTACAAAAAGCAATACTACAACGCTGAACAAGCAAAAGGTTAATTTAGGACGGGATTAAATTAAAACAAGTTTGTGACAGTAAGCATGCAGAAAAGACTATTTGTAGTGCAGGGTGAACTCTACAGGTTTTATGTAAAGAAAAAGACAAAGCGAGCCAATTCCGTATGAAAGCATCACCAGATGATGACAGTGCGGAAACTGCCAGCCTGCCAAAGTGATACCTATTTGAGGATGTGAGATGTACTCAAGGACCCTGACAAAACAGTACAGCATTGAACTGCTAACACAATTGTGTTGACATTTAACAGGACATGGACTAATTAAAGGGAGTTGGCTGTGACAAACATACTATTTGAGCAAAGCAAGAGTAGTGCAGGGCCATGAGGACTGTGCTATAATGTTGAAATAAATGCAACACTGCAATAACTGAAATTATACTACTGTGGAGGAAAAAACCCAAAACCACTTAATTGAACTTTTAAAAATTTACCTTTGCTTTTACACGCAATATTGTGTTAGAACTATTTTTGCTCATACAGAATAGTGTATTATGAGTTGAAATCCACCCTCAGACCAAGGGACACATAGGAAGAATTAGATTGGTTGCATACTATTAGTATTTAAAATTAATTTTTCCGTCATAACTACCTTTGATTTTGCAACTGCTTATATTCTAAAAGACAAAAAATAGGTGAATTTTACCTTCCTACAAGTAACAGATGGATACAATAAGACACAGAAGGACATAAGGTAGGTGGCATGCCCCCATCCTTGCAGCTAATAGTACTGGCAGGGTCTGTATAGAAATAATGCCAGGCCAAGACAGTCCATACGCAATGTCAATGTATGTCAGATGAAAATAACTCTCTCTTAAATTCACAGATTAGCCTATGGTATCAAGAAACAAGTCAGATCATTTGACAAAAGTCTACTAAGTAAAATGCATTTTCACCTACGTGATATGTGTGCTATGCTCATTTGTAGTGGAGTAAAGCAACATAAAAAACATCTAAAATAATTAATTTAATGATGCTTGGTCCTGCACTCTGGGAAAATAAAAATATTACTTAGGTGACTATGTACAATAATAATGTTATTATGAATATCACAAGCAGTTACATCTTCATTACTACCAACTCATGCATATAAGGGAAGTTTCTAGACAACTTTTAAAAAGAACTTAGATGTCAAAAAGTTAAAAAGTTTAGTATGAAATAAATAAACTTATAGTACAAAAAAAACAAATACAGTCTAGCATATATAATACTTGCATGCACTTTCATCCCAATGATACTGTCAGCATATTTGGGTGCATTTACAGAGTAGCAAACTTAAGGAAAATTAAAATTCAGATTTTGTTATGAATGATACTTTTGCAAAGCTATGGGCAAAATGTAATAGTAACATAAAGAAATTTAGGCAGAAAAAAGTCAACTTGAAATTTCCAGTGACCAGAATCTCCTCAGTTATGCTGTAGAGTTACTGGGAACTTCCCAATACTCTGAACTTATTATTATAAATTTCAGAACACTTCTGATGTGATAAATTTATTCATCATTTATTGTATTAATAGTAAGCAGCTTACTCTATGCTTTCATTTTAGTAAGACAAATGGTGCATAAGAAAAAAAAAAACCTGCCTATATTTCACTTCATGTACATGAAACTACTCTTCCCTGTGAGGACCTAGTAAGACACACATTTTGCTACATCATGACAACATTTATATTTTTAATACTACCTTCAATCCACACAGGCTTGACTGGTCAGCCCATCTATTTATTCTTCTTAGTCAATAGGAAGAAGACTTACATGCAAATGAAACTCACACCAAACTTATTAGATACTGTTTGAGAAGAAAAAGCAGTTGCAAATCACAGGATTTTCTCCACTCTTCCCTTACAATTTCATGAACTTAAGGCCTATTTTCAGTAAAATATTAGTCCATCATCTCACCAATAACTAAATTACCACCAGATTTGTTATTTTAATTAAAATATAGAAAATTTTTTTCACATTAATAGCCTTCTGAAGTTTTGACTTGAGTATTTCCAATAACAGGCAAGACTCTGTTTAGATTGTATTCTTTATATTTTTTTAAAAATTCAATAAAGCCAATACTTACAAGCACAATTGTAAGATTTCACACAACAACATGTATTTCATGTATTTTCAGGACTGAACCCTGACTTGAACCCTTGACATGGACATCAATGGAAGCTGTTGCCCAGTTTTGCATAACTACTTTCAGGTACTTTAATGAAGTACCTAAAGAAAAAAGGGTTTATCTATATTGTTAACTTAGTCTGAGTAAGGAGTGTGCTTTTGAAGAAAATCTCTTCATTGTCCCCCAGTTGCAGCACTGGGTTCACACTGCAGAATTGTATCGCAGCACGTGAACCAGATTCCTCTTGAGTTAAATGAAATCAGGTACTGCGCTCAGCTAGTGCACCCCACATATTCCAGCCATTAAAGGGTTGGAAGTCTAGGACAAGACCTGACAGAGATGGAACTAAATCCCCAGAAAAGCATCTGAGGTGGTTATTAGGTCCTCCACAATCACTGAGCCACTTTACAGATCTGTTTGGGCACACTTCACACTTGGCTCCCTTTGTAGTCAAGGAGACACATGCCAAACACAGTTCAGGTCTTCCAAACTACCAACTCTCTCTATTGGGTAGCATAATTTTGGTAGCCATCAGTGGCTAAAAATCCTTCACAGGTACCTCAGACAACTCCAGGTTACATTCACTTTGAACCATTCATACTTCAATTCTTTTTTCTCCATGACAGGGTTATCACATGCAATCTGCCATCTTGGTACAGGGCTTAATTTCCTTCTACTGCTGCAACAAGTGGCTGCTGCTAGAAGGTACTCAGTTGATGAGGCTCTCTCTCACAGTGATACTGCATTCAAATTTTCTCAAGTAGAACAGCCACATAAACTATGCGGACAAGTCCTCAGTGATGCTGCAGCACAGCTCATCACCATCTTTATGGGCCTGGAAGTGATCTGTTCTCTAACATGATTCACTGAGAATTGTTGCCAAGGGTTTTTTCACTTCTTTTTTATCTCACACATGCATACAAAGACCAGGAAGTTGAGAGGAAGAGAGTTTTAAAGTTGAGAATTGCAGACAAAAATTTGATAGTATAGATCAGAAAAGTCTACCTAGCTGTTCTATGGGTCACTGAGATGCTTATTCATATGTTCTTAGATATTACATGATAAGAAGAAAAGAACTGGCATTTACATATGAATGAAAGGCACCATTAAGGTAAACCATAAGAAATAATCCATGCTGGAAGAATAAGAGTTTAGGATGCAATGAGACTGTGACATAACTGCATTAAAAAAGGCTAAGAAGAGAACAAGGTACAAAATTCAGTGCACAGGAAACAGACAGGTACCAATATGAGCAGTGCACTCCAACTGATTATTTTGTGAGGCTGAATAAAGATTTTACCAAAGATGAACTAAAGAAGGATCTGACACGCAGTACTGATTATGGGCATTGTCTATATCTAATCAATTATGCATACTCAATCCTAGTGAAGGCAAGAAAATACTGAACAAGTGTTGTTAAAGTTATGATCTAAAGACATTACATATACAACTGAACCTCCATAATATTGCTCATCACAGAGCTGAAGAAAACACTTCAGAAGCATGTACTTTTAAAGGGAAATATAAGAAAAAGGAACACCCTCTACAAACACTCTTAATGATCTTTTAATGTGAGAGTAGAATCATAATTAAAATAAAATTTACATATTAATGATAACAGATTCTTAAATCTATTCTCAAATCTTTAAATTTGTGTTTTAAAAAGTTATGAGCAAAAACAAAGCAAACTTTTTTGTAAGAAAAATATTTTAAGTTTTACTGTCAGCCTTGACTAACCCAGGGATCTTTTTCACATGAAGTCTGTTGTGATTAAGCCAAGTGAGTTTGGATCTAAATTTATATCTCAGCTTTTACAAATATTTCAGATTAATTACTATGGAATGAATGAAGAATGACACCTTAATTAGTAATGCTTCTCTTGGCAATTAGGATTCTCTTGGCTTCTGTTAGCAATTAAAGTGGCAGTGGCATATCATTAAAGTCTTCAAAGATTCCCTGTGCCTCCTCAGAAGCAATTACTGTGGGAAGCACTGAAAATCAGGCTCATAGCTATAATCTGTTCTCTAAGGATCTAGCAGCAGGATAAACACTTTTGCTTCTTCCATAGTAATTTTGCATTAACCCATTATCATTATCCAATCAATCATTAATGTAATTTTAATCTGTCATTTTTCATGAAGTTCAATTTAATTTTGAAAAAGTAACTGATTATAGTCAATTGATTTTGCAAAAGTGTACAATAGTGAAATCATTTAAATGAAGACAGTTAACACATTAGCACTTTTCTTCATGGCAAAATGCTAGCATTCTTTTAGCACAGTGAAATATTAGCATTTAGCACAAATAGCATAACAGAAAATACTGTTATGAGACACCTTGGAATAGTAGTTGCAAGGCATCCATAAATCACTAAAAGTGCTGCTTATAATGTACATAAGAAATTTTGACCTTAGTATATACAAGTGCATGTACCCTTATGAATGTAAAAATGAGAACAGGTTTGTCTGAATTTATCAAGACAAGGTAATTACAGTTACATGAATGACATTTTCAGCGCTCTGACTAAATAAACAAAAAAATGTACACTATTACTATTGGATCAAAACTTAAATTTTTTATTAATTATGCACCAAAATTCGACTAACATTTCTGCTGAAATATAAATCCCATGTTTTAATTTTCAGATTTGCTGACTTCAGAGTTTCTCAGTAGTTTCATTCCACGTGTCAGAAGTTCTTGAAATGCTTGGGTTTACTCTGTGCTGGGATTCATGAGATCCGTCTTGCAGAAAGGGATACTCACATGCTTGTGTTCAGCATCTTGGATCTTTGGAGTCAGTAACTGTCTGAGATTTAATGTTAAAAAGAAAGATATTCTCCTCTTCCTAAGTTTTATTAAAAAGCTCTCATGGTTTCAAAGGAATCACGTTAACTTCATGCAGTAGTTAAGTTAGAGATCAGCAATGCCAGTCCTTTCCAGTTAATGATATTCACGATATTCAGCAACAACTTCATTTCATGAAGTATTCTAAAGTTTGCAGCTAGGATACTTTTCATAACAGTTCATGACATATCCTTCTTCAGGATTGTTCACTGAGTAGAGAAAATATACTCTAATCATATAGATATGTGGTGCTGCATGTTAGATGACATTTTGGCACACCTTGACACAAAGCAGGGAGCAGACATTCCTGGATATGCAGTGGTATTTGCTGTGCTGTATACTCCCGGTGCAGCTCGCATTTTTTTGCCAACACCCTTTTTTTTTCTTCAGCAGTCTGCTGTGTTTAAAATTCAACCAAAGCCTATTTCATCAGCCGTAAAACATACCTTCTGTGAGTGGTAAAGCACTGGCATTAACACAGTTTGCTTCAGCACTGCAGAACTACCTACAGGTACTGTGCTTGTCTTGATCAAACCTTAGATTGTCATTCTAGGTCTAGGTTGAATATGGACTGGGAAATGAAGCCTTGTAGTTCACACCTCTTTTGTCTTTGAAGTCAAACAAACTCAGTTGAAAGTTGGATACTTCTTTATTCCTTCCTGTCAGAAATTACAATGAAATCTTTCGCCCAGTGTCTCAAAGGTATACGGCAAGCAAATACGAGGTCACATTGTACCTGCATTGTTCTGTCTTTATGAGAGAATTCCCTTTAGATATGTCTGCTTTTGTTCATCTTCCGTATTACAGACATCCCCAATAGCTTACAAGGTATTCTTTGGAAAGGAGTTCATCTACATGGGTAGATGAGAATGAGGTTCTGAGGACAACTTGGGCACTACACAGAGGCCAGCTACACTGAGTCAACATTGTCCCATTTGCCAGTAACAGGACAGATGGGAAAAACTGCGCACTAAAAATCACAGTGAGAGGGAGTGACTAGGTTTTATTTAGACCCAACTACGACGAATACACACAGTTCCTGTGATGGGATCGTCTTGCAGCAGACTGCTGCATCTCGCTGCTGCATTTCAACATGTTGTAACAAGATTTCATGTGGCTACAACTGAGACTCAGGAACCAGGAGTATTTTTGTTATATGGTTATTAGTGAATCAAGAACAAATCTTTCCTTTGTGGTAGGCACCCCTTTCCCACACACGAGGAAGAGTGGTGGAGGGTTATCTTCACAGAGATAGTTTCAAATGGCACAAAGGTAGTCTAATAACCTCACATTTGTATATGAATAGCAGGTCACCTCGAAACTCTGGAAGGCCTGGTGTTGGCAGTGGGCAATCTCTGTCAGGTATTTGTAGAAAGATTTACCTTCTAAATGTATTTGAGACTTATTAGGAGTACTTTTAATATAAATTATAAAGAATACTGATATACTGAAATACAACTCTACTGTTCTTAGGATAAGAACATTTTTTGAATAGAATTGCGGGTATTAAAAATACAAACGAAGCATGCCTGCTGCCAAATAGAACAAGCTGTATATGTCAGAGGACATCACAAACCCTAAACTACCACTGGTGCAAGCACAAAATCCTCACAGGAGTTAACTGTAGTGACATTTATTTCAAATATTTATTTAATTCCATGAGAGTTGAATAAAGTATGAAACTCAAGAAATATCAGTAGGAGTGAGAATAGTTCTCCTTACTGCATGGTTACCTGTAGAAAAATTGTCTTACTATTGATCAAATCAGCCTGAGTTTCATTTAAAATAAAAGGAAACTTAGCTTCAAAAAAATCACTTATGCAGCTGTGCACAGTTTATCTCTGACCTGAATTTAGACTTGAGAAACAGTGAACTAGACAGAAGAAAAAGATGACATGACTGAAGCCCAACTCTTGCTCTGGTAATTCACTTTTTCAAAGCTTTGTGTCTAGTTATTGGGCATTTATTTTAATTTAGTAGATAATCTACACTTCTCACGAATGCAGTAAATAGAGAAAAGTTTACCTTACCACCTCCTTTTTTTCATAGATAGTGTCTTAGCAGTGATAAACCAACCTGTAAAAGTATCCCTCTCTACCTAGTAGGTGCTTTGAGAAAACTCAGAGAACTCTAACATAGCCTAAACAGCAATATTTTTAGGTTGCTATAGTGAGGCCATGTGACTAAAAGATTAGAAAAAGATTCCAAACTATCTGACGTGTAAAGTTTGTAAAATTCAAAGAAATTCAGCAGTTTCTTTCATCTGACTTTTCTTATACTCCCTGGTCTTGACATTCACAAATAAGCATTCTAAAAAAGGACTGGAAGAATTTTGCTCTTCAAGGCAGTAGCTGAAGTCAGTGCTCTGCTGCCCTTTTCTAAACTGGAAGAAGAAATGCAATAGCACCAAACAGAAAGCTAGATGGTGCTACTATGCTGACTTTCTGATTATAAGCAGATGGACTGCACACAGACTTGGATAGACAAATCAAATATTATAGAGAGATACAGAAGAGTCTGCTTATGTAGATGCAGAAATGCTGTAGTTGAATAAGTATTTGTGTATCTTTACATTTGGTTGAACAAATTATGCTGTATTGATAAGAAATGAAAAAGGAACAGGAATCTCCCTTTCAGAAGAGAAAAATGTTAAGGAAAAACATATTTTCAGTAACTGTTGAAAAGCAATATAGAAAGATATTCTTTTTATCTCATGGAAAATAGTACTAGTTGAAGAAGTCTATGCTACATATTATCATATAATAACAAAGATTAGTAAGGATTTTCTAAGATGTTGGATAAATCTTAGGTGTCATTGTAGGTTTCTAACACTTTGAAGCAAGCAAAACTAAACTCGGTATTTTAGCTTAGCTAAAAACATGTTTCTCTTTCGTCTGTTTACTGTTGGTAAAACTAATTATTTTAAATTATTCTGATATATTTGTGTATTTTGGCTCAGAAGAGGGACAATTACAAAGGCCTATCTGTGACAGGGAGCATGCAGTGCTTGCTAAGAGAAGTGCGATTGTGTTCCTGACATCTTGATTTGTAGAAGTAACCCAGAATTTAAATAGAGTCATTTCAATGTAGTCACCTTGCATATTTTTTCTGAAATAATGATACTGGGAGCAGATCTCATCTTCAAATCAGCCATCAGATTACAAATCTTGAAGTTATAAAGCTAATTCTATTTCTCCTCCTGCTCTTTGCCAGGTGACCATGGACAAACAGCACATAAGAGCTGGCACCACCATCATTCTGGCTAACTTCAGTGTCCCTGTGGTTCTTACTCATGAGCTCACTAGTAGCTATGACCATGGTTTATCCAGGTGACAGGTGTACAATAGCCCTACCACCGAGAAGCCAGCAGACCCCAGTGCTATCCCCAGCTTGGTCTACAAATTGCCTGTGACTTGTGGTGATCTCTGTTCATTCCTGTGCTTCAGTTCACTCAGCTGCAAATAAGATTATACTCATCTTCCTGTACTCAGGGCATTTGTCTCACAGATTTCCTTTAGCTCTAAAACTACAGCAGCAGGAGGAGAAATGTGATACTTCAGTCACAGTCAGAAACCACTAGCTATATTTATTGTTTAAAAATGCTCTCCTAAGAAATTTTCAGCCAATTTCAAGTGCAAAAGAGAAAAAAAATTAAAAGGTTAGTAAAAAAATGGACATCTTTATATTCTGAAAATACAAAAATACAACCATAAAACCCCCACAAAACAAAAAATAAGACAAGTTGTGAGAGAAAAATGATTTCACACAGATTCCTTAAATTTTCAGAGACCATAAGTCACCAATACACTTGCTTTACAGATGGGAGACAGAAAATCCTAAGTGCTTGCAGAATGTATATTCCAAACATAGAAGTTTAAGAAATTTAAGGTACAACATTTCTATATGCAACATGTCATAGCTGAAACCAGAACAGAACTTATAAGAATGAATTTTGTCCTTCAAATCTTTGAAAAAGTTCTGATCAAGAGCTAGGTTAAAATGTTTTACTTTGGAAGTAAAACCCAAATAATACTACTTAGTAATATTGTCCTGTTCAGGCTGTTCAATTAGTAAGAATTTGATTTTGGTTTATTAATTATTTTCCTTCTGTTTTTTTTTTTTTTTTTTTTTTTTTTTTTTTTTTTTTTTTTTTTTTTTTTTTTTTTTTTTTTTTTTTTTTTTTTTTTTTTTTTTTTTTTGGTACGATCATTGATTATTACTAATCCTTTTAAAGAAAGCTCACTATTCTTTTTTTGTCTAGATTGGAAGCAATAGAATAATACCCTTTAGTAACCACTAGGCTATGCTAACAGTCAACTTAACAAGCACAAAATCTACTTTAAAAATAAGGCATGCTACAAGTGCACACAGATGTGCAAAGGCACATAAAAAAATCTCCCACACATTAGAGAAGGTATTTACAGTAACTCACATATCTTGAGTCAATTAACTTGTCCTGCTTGGGTTTTCAACCCTAATATAATTATGACTTAAGGAGAGCCAAGTGAGCCTTCCTGAAGCAAACAACACTTCTCTAACACTGCTATTCTAACTCAGCAGAAATAAACAGGCTTTTAGCATTTTATAAAGGAAGTTTTAAGCTCCAATTTTCCTCATTTTCTCTTATGATTTGTTTCAAATTCAAGACTGTAACAGAAAAAAAAAATTATAGAAATCTTAAAACCCCTCCTTTTGTATGAAGGTTTGCTTTACTAAACAAGGAAGATTAAAAAAAATATCTTGTATGTGGTCTGCATTTTAGACAAATTACTGTATTCTATGAGACGAAAACACATTAGAAATCATGAGACAGGAATTTGAAGTATCACAAGTTGTCAATAATTGGAACTGTTTTACAAATCCCCAATAATGAATCACATTTATCTTGTCATTACTTAGACTAGCCGTGAAGGGTTCACCTTGTAATGTATTGAAAGGACTGAAGTAGAAAAGGAAGGTTATATATAATTTGGGTTAATTCCTCCTTTGAGAGCCTTTCACACAATAATAAAATAAAAATCTAAAATAAACAATAGGATAATGTTTACTGTAAGTGTTCCTTTTCTTCTTTAAGCATGTAACAGAATGCATAGAAAAAACACGAACTGTTTCCTTGATCGAGTGTTTTTTTAAAATCACATTAATGGAGTAACACTACATTAACTGTATGAACACGTCAACATAAACACCAGAGTAAAAGCATGTGGTTAGCAAAGCTGGTTCTGTTCTGGAGAAGTACAAATGAACTGCAGTTGAGATTCACAGTAGTGTTGAGTCATAAAGATTTTTATTTCTTGCTCTTAGAAAGTTACAATTCATAATAAAAAAGCCCTAATTTATAATTTTATTTTAAATGTAATTTTTGGTTATGACAGTGGAAATCAAAGAGAGAACATTATTTGAATGTGCTGCAGTCCAGAATGCTACTTGTGAATTAAGTACAAGACAGCACTTAATGCTATAAAATTGAATATTCTTGGATCATAAATGCAATACAAGTCTTGAAGTCTTCCAACATAACCCTCGAGTGAGTAAGCAAAGTCAGTCTTAAATAGGGGAAACTTTTCTGAAGAGGCAAAATTGTAAACGCACCATTAGCTTGGACCTGTGGCTTTTGCCAGCCCTGCAGAACCTGAAATACTTGAGCATGGCTTCCATATCTAAAAACTCTCTTCCTGTAATTAGATAGAGCATTAATTTAAAAACCCCATCTTTCTGCAATTGGCTGTGGGATAAAATTTTAATTCAACTTTGAATAAATTTAAGATTCTAATCTGAAAGACATTATGTAATGCCAAGAGACTGCCTTCTTTTTCTATGAGAGAAATAAGAATCTTGTACGTTAGTTTGTTAACTCTGACTGACACAGAAAATTTAAGTTGTCTAGTTCAAAGATTGGGCAGAGATGAATCATGAGATGCTTCTGAAAAATAAACTGAAGAAACAGAACGTAGCTGGGCTAATCATACTAATTGATTAGAAGTTTGTTATTAGGTTGTAAAATTCAACTTGCTAACTTGATGAAATTCCAGCAGAAAGGATGATCACATCCTGTCATTCTTTTTATTTCTCTCCCTTTTGTGTACTCTATGATACTGAATGTAAATATCTGACCACATACTAACAGTCAAATAAAATAAAATAAAATAAAAATTAAAAATAATAAAATAAAATAGACAAAAATCTCCCAGTCATTTTCACTATTCAGGACAGCAGCAGCTGCCTTCCAGCTCTTCCGAACTTTATTTTGTCCTATATCCTGCTTCGTTATGTGTCATGCAAACAATGCCTTATAGAGATAATTGAGTTATTTGCATTTCCATGTTGTGCAGGCCCACCAGGGAACTCTAATAACACTGCCTGGCAAAGCATAAGCCTTTGGCTGAGTGAAGTGACAATGCCTCAAGTCCCCCAGCTTCTCCAGAATGTGGAAACTTTTTCTACCAGATGCTTCCCAAGATTCACCTTCAAATATGTATGATCCTGGGAGGTGGTACTATTCTCCCTTGTTAACAGGGCAACTGAAGTACTAAAAATTTTAGGCTTCAGATATTAAGACGAAGATCAAATTCTTTCGATATTTGGACTCCAACAGCACAATGTATATTTACATCTGCATTTCTACTGATTTCAGCTAATGGCCATGAGTACAGGAAACAAATAACATACCACCAGTTACCATAAGTGGAAATATTTCAGTCTCTTACAGGGATGTCCTTCTGTGCAGCACAAACAGGATAAAAGATAGTTTTTCCAGTTATCTCTCAACTATTTTAAACACAAAATATTCCTTTGCCTTCCTGTAACACTGTCCATCATCCACTATTTGTTTCCAGCCCCTTCACAAATGCAGATTTCTCTGATAACACAATATCAGTTCAGAACCAGAATAGCTTTAATATGTGTGTTGAAGCAGGTGTGAATCTCTCTTGAAAAAACAGCAAATGACCACTTAATGCTAATACTCACCCAGAAAGTCAAGAGAGTGCCTGGATTAGGGCTCTTCATAACATTAACGGTTCCTGACTGTACACTCTCATAAATCTACTAGCAGGTGTTCATTTCTCTCCAAAAAACACCCTCTTCCTTCCTCTCACTGCAGCTCCAGTGCCATCATACAGAATTTCATCTACCTCTTCAATGGTTATTGAAGGAATTATTAAGCTTTTATTTCATTTCACATATATTTGTGGTGGAGAAGTCCATACAGCTCTTCCTCGGTGCCCTAACTTTTCTAGGCAAGTGTGTAGGTAATAATCATTATAGCTAATGGCCAAAAAGAAAGGGAAATGATGACTGACCTTGAGCATTTTTAGTGGGAAGAAAAACAATATTTGCCTGGACAGTAGTGAAAGCAGTAACCCTAATGTAAAATGAAGTAAATAACTGTGCCAGGAGATGAGGATTCAAAATCAGTGTGAGGAAGTAACCAGCAGCAGCAGATGAAAGCGATAATGATTGAACAAAATTCTTGACAGCAATATTTGATTGGGCTCTTTAATGCTCAAACAAGAAGACTACTGATATAAACCACTATGGAAAAGTAAATTGGGGGTTTAGAAAGATCCTCTGGAGATCCCAGAAGAACAGCTGCTAGCTGAGAAAGTTTCTGGGGAAACAGGAGCATAACGAGAGGAAACACTGGAATCTTTTCCTCTAATTGGGGTTGCAGAGAGCATGACCCCAACATATCAGTGACGTGATCAAAAATGGTGACTTCTTCTAGTCATGGCTTGGGATAGGTGCAAGGCAGCACAACATCCCTGATGTGTGTAGAGTGGAGTACACAACTGAACCAGGTCACGTGCAAGTGGCATCTGTTGCGTATTATTCGTTACTGATGCTGTTCAAATCACTCTGCCTCCACAGCTGCCTTTTGACAAACCTGCTGAAGAAGGCAGGCAGCACAGTGCCACCCTGTATCACACTGAATACTGCAACTGGCTGAACACCTTCCAGCAGCAGGAAACTAAAACCATACAGTGGGCTGAATCTAAACAACAATGGGTCACCACTACCAAAGCATTTCAAAGGTGTTTGCTGAGTGTAAACGGATGGGGCAGGGAGTGGGTGGGGACTCACAGGAAAGCATCATGCTTTAGTACTGACAAACATCTCTCTCTCCTCCCCAGCCCCTCTCCACTCCACCTTATTCAAGTCAGCCTAGTCTTCCTACTTTCTTCTGCCATATTAGCCAATTTCCCTGATTCAGGTATTTGCAGCACTACTTTGAAGTTTTCTCATCTCAGTCCCAGTCTCCAAGCACAACACCACCATGTTGACTCCATGACTGGTTTCCTTCTCTTTCCTCATAGCTCCTGATCACCAGCCGCTGGTCTCCATCCAGCAAGTCTCATTGTTACAGTCCTGATCATCTGCATCTAAGTTTCCCAAAAGCAAACTGAGGGATGAGCTTGATACCTGAGAAATTTCAGCCCAACAAATTAACACTTGACCAAAACTGATATAAGTTTGGTTGTTTTTTTAGAGAAAGTATCATATATATATATATAGATAGATAGATAGATAGATAGATAGATAGATAGATATACACATATATGAAATTTTGGCAATTACTGCCTATCTTCAATGAGCAGAATACTAACAGGAGGAGACTGAAAAGAAATCTAAATAGTATAATAGATCTAAATATCTAAATATCTAATAGATTCTTTGTGATTGCCTTACAACAAGATACGCCCCCGCTTACTGTCAGCACGCTACCTGTTCTTGCAGTGGGGCTGAGGAATAGTGGTGGCAGTCAACTAAAGGAGCTACCTTTATGAATAATCTATTCCACATAGCTTCAGTGTTAGACAGAAAAACATCCTTACACTGGTAGTTGTACAGAGATTCCTCTCAAGAGAAAGACCATACAGAGAAAGGAAAGGGGAAACTAGTTGTCAAGTACCATCACATTCAGGTATATTACTAATCCTATTTTAATGGAAAAATATGTGTTTTTTTAACTAAGTGATATAAATTGTAACATTCATAACTACTATTGAAATGAGAATTGTACTTTTAGTTCTGCATTTCAGACTTAGCTCATCTTATGTCTTTACACATCACTGACCATCTGAAATGGATGTTATTCCTGACTAGTTTAAACTTTATGTATAAAATGAGGATATCATAGGAATTGTTTTAGATTTTATAATGCTTTAAAAACTTTACAAATTTAGATACATATGGTTAAAACACAGGCATAGTGAGGGAAAATAATAAAATACAGACAGACAGGAAATGGACACTTACCCACAGTGCTTCATGTGAGGTGGTTTATCCATTCTCACTGCCAGTTTAATTTTCAAATCATTGTCCTGGCTGTTCTTGGGGACTATCATTTTATGCAGATCAGGTGCCTTTGGGCTATTGGATGTTGGATATAACACTACCTGCAAGTCATAAAGAAAAACTTCAGTAAGTTGATAAAAAAATCAACTGTTAGTCTTTAATGGAAACTTCTAAGCAGTGAAGATTCTTGTTGTATTTCCTCCAGTATGAAAGACAACTAAAAAGGATTTCATAAATCTGATACACCAGTTAACTTGATCTTATTGTAACAGACAAATTTCCAAAATTAACTCCTTCCTTTTCTTACAAATTGGAATTTCCATATTATGAATTAATAAAATTTCCTCCTGTTAATACATTCTGAATTAACAGTTTCAAATTAAAAGAAACAGTTAGCATTTCAGAACGATCACATACAATAGGAACCTAAACTTTTACATTATTCAGTGCTCTGCTGGAAAAACCCTGTTGAAATAATTTGCTGTAGCATTATGCAGTGGATCAGGCCTCCAGCAATGACATTGTTTGATAAAAGATAACCAAAATATACTCTTCATCTACATTTTTTGATCAATAGCACTAGTAAAAGTCAGTTTTAGTAAAAATTGCAGAAATTGGAGATGAATTCCAAAGGATCTTTGCTGCAAATGGAATATAATAAATGTAACATACTATGTCCAGTTCTTATGTGATATGACACAAATCTTTTGTTTAATCTACAGTGGCAGACATAAAAAAAAAATACACTGAATTCTAAACATTTAATTTTAAAAACGTTTATGTAAATGTCTTGAAAATTTTACTAACAATTAATTTTAGATCAGTGTTAGTCACAAGCTGTTAAATATTTATTTACCACCCAAAGCATTTATCTGTTTATAGCCAATACAATTAAATATTATTACTTCATCAAATCTTTACCCACAGTGACATGTTCAGCAGTTATATGCCACTGAAACATAATTTCCTTTCATTCTTACTATAAGCACTACTTTTGAATCAATTTAGATCTTAAAGTATTCTAAACACACTACTTAGGAGACTTTCATAACATTCAGTAAATTCTGAACTACCATCAACATGGAGCAGTATTTCAAAAGTAACAACATTTTAAAAAGCAGCGTTCTTAACATCCTTTATTTCTTGAAAACTAAAATTAATCACTGTGTTAACCATCAAGTTAATTTCTTACACATAATAGTGGGAGCTTCTGTCACATATCTAAAAGACAATATATTCTCCTCCATGTTATTATGAAGGCTAAATCAAGGATTTGAGCAAAAATCTCCAAGCAAGTATCAATCTAATTGATGTTATTAAGCCAAAAATATTACAACACTGTCATTCAGATCTAATCATCTGAAAGATGATGTAAGTGGAAGGCCTTCAGCTTCTTATCTCACTATTTTGCGGAAACATGTTCCTGCATCCCGCTAATACAGGAGCTCCAGTCAAGCAGAGAAATATGATGCATTACCCCAAATCAAGTATGCCACCTTTGTAACACCAGTGTAAGAAATAACCTGTCAGATCTATTGAGTACATTCAGTACCTTTTTAAAGAGATAGCAGAAGAATCAGTGTATTCCGGTTTTAACAAACCGGAAGGCTACTTTTTTTTCTTTTTTTGAAACATACTATTTATGACAGAACATATTCCTTCTTTCTGATTTTCATTCTGAGTAAAAGCCATCCCTTAAAAAACATTTAAAAGCATTATGAGTATGGCTTTACATTCTGATGTATCAAACAGAAAATGATTTTTAGTTTGTTTATCTCATTAAATGCAAGATTATATAAACAGAATTATTACTCATTTCTTGCATTTAATCACCTGACATTCACATAGGATTGTAGGTGATGGTAAGAATTTTTCCTTTTCTACAGGCTTTAGTTCCCATTTTCCTGTAACAGCTTATTACAGCTCATGTATCTCAAGTGACATCTTTCTCCTGTGAATTTCTTGAGTTTTTAGAATGCTGACGAAAATATCAGCAGACAAGAGTATAATTAATTCATAACTTTGGTACTGAAAATTCTTTTTCTGAATTTTTAAAGAAATATTATGGAGCTTCAGTTTCAAAGCTCTCACAATGAATATGTCTCTGTCAGACCACTGAAGTATGCACTGTGTTGCTTTCGTATTACACTCTGTCATGCCTTCCAGCTGAAAGAACTTTGCAATCAAACTTTTTGTTGCATGCGAACACACATACACATATTCATGCAAAGCATTTGACAAGCATTAATCTGCTTCACAATAACCTTCATACTAGTATTGCCCTTAACTGCAGTGACAACCACATTGTACCAGGTGGTATGAGGTGTAAGCTCCCACCCAATCACTGAAACCAAAACACTCAGCAATTGTTCATAAGAAAAGTAAAAAGTTGCTGACATTTCTATTAGAAGCACTTTCTCCACTATGGTACACTGCAATGTCATGTCCATTGTCAGTAGAGAAACTTTTTTGTCTCAAATTTCCTTTCAGCACTGCTTAAGGGATTTCAATCTTCTGGTTGTTTTATAATATACTTAAAAAAACTGAAATGGTATCAAGTCCTACGTCTTCTCTGACAGATATAAAACTCAACTACAGGATACTCTCACTGTGTCTAAAACTCCTAAAGATTTCATAAAATTCCTACTACATCATATATTTCTGAAATTGTATTTTATTTTATTTTGTTTTATCTTATTTTATTGTTCATATACCTGTGGATATCACCATAATAGGTTATTCAGCAGCAGCACAGAGAACTATGAGTTTCTAGTCTAGAACTGTGTTTACTTAAACGAACAGGTAATCTACATTAAAAAGTATAATGAACTATTAATCACCAGAATGCTACACAGCAAACAACTGCTGTGTATTACATTACTTCAACTCATTTAAGGCAAATTAATAGAATCAGAACAGTGTGGGTTGAGATTCTTCAGTAAATTCAATCATCTCATGATCATTAAAAATACTTGACTACATGTTCCAATTATATTTGTCATTACACTTCCTCAGACCACAACATAACTGAAAAATTGTCAAATTCACTTTATGTCTCTCCTCATTTGGATGTAAAATAAACACAAAAATCTTAAATACTATGGAGCCACACTTATATGCATTTGTGAAAAGTGATGTTCTCAAAACACTGTTTCTTAACTGTAAGTGACTGAAAATGTTTCTCTCCTGGGCTTAAAAAATGACAGGTTGAAAGACATGAAGCTAATATCACTTGACGGCTTAACTAACCATCACTTTTGTGATTCAGTTGGGTATTTGGGTCCCCAGCTGGATTACAACAGAAGAAGTTAAATGAATTACACCTGAGCCAAACAGTCAATTCAGACAAGCAACTATTAACTCTCCTCTGTCTTTGGCCCACTGATCATATCTTCTTTTAAAGCTATAAAGAAAAGTTGAGTTGTCCCAAGTACTCTGAAAGCCTGAACAAATCAAACTGGGGAAAATCTTGCCTTCACAGAGCAGAGAACCTAGAGGAAGATTCAAAGTCAAAAGTGCTGTGCAGAAATACCTCCTGTTGGTTTCCCCATGTTGAGATAAAGCTCTCAAGCTTACCATTTCTGGCTCCAGTTGTCCTATTGTCAAAAGAATATGCAGTCCTCAAAAGGAACTAGTGATGGTAAGAGGCAAGCAGACGGGCAAGTCATAAGCACACTTGAGAAAAATCAAAAGTTAGGATATTCTCTACTTTTTATCCATCCCACACCTGCGGCTGAGTTTAGTTTCAGCCAACTTGCATCCTCACATTTGGCTGCTCCCCATGCCCTACTTCTGCCCAAACCCATGATATTCAAGAGGTGAACCCAAGTGCTTGGAGTTATCCAGTCTTTTGGTGCAAGTATGTGAGATGAGACAGATTTTACAAGTTGGGGTGATCTAAGAAATATTTTGAGATCTCAGACCATTGGCACCAGACCTTGATAATGATGGTAATTCTGAGCCAGCTATGCTGAGTTTTGACCCACTGTAACAAGCAAAAGAGATGAAAGTGAAGATCTGCATCTCTTCCTTAATGCCTGATTGAAGAGGTGACACTTAATATGTTATTACAGAAAATCTTTATCTTGCCTTCAGTACAGCCCACACCACACAGCCTTAAAAAAAAGAAAGATGCAGCCTATCCACAGTCTCCTCTTCATAACGCAGCCTAGGTCATCTTCAGAAAGCAGACCAAACCCTCAACCTGACCCCATCCGCAGGGAGGCACCCGATGGATGGGATGTTTCCCAATCCTGCCCAGTTCCCTGGGAGCTCTTTTCCTTCTTCTGGCACCCAGCTTCCTACTGTTTCTTCAAACTGCATGGTGCATAACAATAAGTATCCTTCATTGTTTGGCATGTGTAAATTTATGCTGCTGGTCATTCTCTGAGCAAGTACCACAGGAAAATCTCCTAGTTAAATATGCACTGTTTCACTGATTTGAAAAATAGTAGTATAAATCAAAAATTATTGAGCTGATTTGGGATATGAAATAAATGACTAGGAGACCCTTTAGTGTTATGTTTTTTTTTGTGGTTCTGGCTCCAGCCTCACTTATGGGACACATACCTGGTTTTGATAGAAATATCTACTGACTCCTCTTAAGTCACCCTCTACTCTAACTTGAAAGCTTAGAGCTGTTTTGAATTCTGTCAGCCCCTTGCCCCAAGACTGGCTAATGTCAGAATGCCAGAAGCTACTGTCAGTGTGACAAGAAGTGAGGTTCCTTCAAATTTCCCAGCAGCAGCCTGCCAAGCACAGCACCCACTTTCCCTGAGCATTAAGTCATGATTGCACTGCTGCCAGGAGGATGCAGAAAAAGAAGCTCAAGAAGAGGCTCAAAATCAGAGGTAGAAAGAGGAAAGTGAGATGTCTCTTTTGAGAGTAACTCTCTTAAAAAAGTTATCCCCTTGAAAGAATGGGTTAGTAACAGCTTGATCACCAAGGGAATTTATGAGTTTTCTATGCAAGCTCCATCAGCTCAACTATTAAGTAATCTCTTGCTTTTTGGCTGTGATTGTACTACTGCTGAAACACTGAGACAAAGCTTTGGATAAAACATGGTTAAAAAGAAACAAAAAGCAAACAGAAAAATTGAACAGGCACAAGGTTCAGAGAGAGCTATGTAAAGTACTGTTCATGACAAAGAACTGGGAAGACTTCACAGTTTATGCAAACAATGGACATCTGTTGATGGTGCCAGACTTCCCCTAATAGCTCTTAGCAACTGATAAAAATTGCCTTTGAGTCCTTCCCAAAGAGCCTCTCCCCTATATCTAAGAGAGAGCATGCCTGAATGAAAAATATCTCAAGCATTTCTGATGAGAGGCATTCTCAAAGATACTGAGAAACCCTCTGTTAGCATGGAAACAGTAACACTCAGCGAGACATAGCAGGATGCTGACAGGTAGACTGCTTAGGGGGCAAGAGAAAAAGGGGAAATGGAAGAAATCTGTTATCATTTTCAAAATTTAAAAAAATGACAGAAAAATCTGAGAAACTTCAGTCATTTCAATCCTCACGATCTCCAGGCTGGAAAGCTTTAAATTTACGTAGTCACAGGATGAAATTTTCTCTGCTCAGAGGCTCTTTGAATGTGGCACATTCAGAAACCTGGCAATCATGCAAGTATAGTTACCTAGTAAGTACAGCTATTTAATAATGTATTTAAATCAAACCAAGAGTAACAGCACTAAAGGAAAAAAACTCTTAGCTGCACAGCTAATTATTGCTGGCTGCAGCTGACTGTGACAAGCAGGCTGTGAGACAATAGTTCCCTTTTAACTGAATAGTCAGAGCGACAAGGCTGAAAATATTCTTATACTCAAAAAGTATCAGCAATCAAACACCACCTGCTGCTCTGACATTGTATCCACATGTGTGCTAAGCATGCACAATGGCTGTCACTTTGAATTACTAGGTTTGAACATCTTCATACACAAAGTACTGAACAAGAAAAAGTGGTGTCAGATTCCTGAGTTTCAGAAACCACTAGGCTGATTTTTCAGAAGTATTTACACCAAATTGGAGGCTTCTTCCTCAGTTGCTGCACGTACAAATGTAAACATCAATTCTGCCTTCTCTATGCACATACAAAAACTATTAAAGTGGCCAGATCAGTGTCAGTCACATAAAACCTGTACCACACATTTCAAAGATATCTGAACAAAATAAGCTCCTAATATTTCCTCATTAGAATGAACTTAGCTTCAAAGATGCAGTCTGCCTCACTTTCTGGAAGCTAAAATCAGGGGTTCACTATATGCAGAGGTCTGGACAACCACAGGCAGAGACAACTCCAGAAGCTCATTTTCTTCAGAACTCAAAGGCAAATAACATCCTTTCCCCTTCCTTGCAGCACATATCTCTGCTTTCAGTAGAAAACTGAGTTTGTTCAACTGTTCTCCAGCTTGTGTAGGACAGAGAAGAAAGGTTAAGATTTTTTTTTTGTTTGAAAACACTTAAAGTGGTCAGCAGGGAGCCAGGACAATACCCTGCAGCAAGCAAAATCTTCTCTTGGCATTCATGACTGGATTTATTGGTTCTTTTAGAAGAAGACAGACATGTCAGACTAGTGACATAGTAAGTATTACTTCCTGTCAGATAACCCCATCTTCAGTGCCTAGAAGGGAGATGTACAGACAACGGCCCTTCTGTAGCTTGGTGCTTACCTGGCGACCTTTGCAGCAGAGGTTGAGCAGCCCTCAGCCTTCCAAACAGGGTTAAAGCTCTAAGTACAGTCTGTTCTCTCTACTGAAATCATGAGACTGCATCCCTTCTGATCTACCATGAGGTAGTTACTTCTGGAAATCAGTAGTGTCTCCTCCTGAAATGGAGAACCTGCAGTGCTGATATCAGAGTCTACATCTTAAGTTCATAAGTGAGAGAGACTGCTATGCACTGATGGGGTCAATGGAAATATCTTCTCTACAGCTCCGGGGAAACCTTTGCTAGCTCTGCATTTGATGCCTTAGATCTCTTTTCCCCAAAAAACCTGATCCCTTGGTGGTAGAAGAGGCCTTTTGGTATATGATGGAAGTTCAAAATTCAAATCATGTAGCTTGATGCTGTCTTCTATTTCTAATTATAGATTAAGCAGAACAAAACCTTCAGAATAACTGCAGGGTACTGGAAATGCAAACTTCAATAATGTAGAAAAGTGGTATCAGGTCAAGGCACATGCTTTCAAGAAAGTACTTGACAGATAAGAATTAATGTCCACAGCAAGTCTACCTCAGGAGGGGTAGGTGTGTTGAATTTTTAAGTACAGGAAAAATACCAGTTGGAAATATCTTCCAACCTTTTCAGAGGATAAGAAACCTATCTGATCAGATGTACTCCTGTAAGTCACTGCAGTGTACTGATCAGGCATAAAATTGCCAAACTTTATAGGAATTAAGCTTATGCACTGGAATCCTATACCTTTTCAACGGCTATTTGAATTGAAATCTCTCAGACCTGAAAACAAAGACATTGCCAACAAAAGAAGATTTCAAAAAATAAAATGTGTACCATAAGAGTACATAGCACCTTCAAATTATTTGGTAAAAATTCTATCACATATTCTTCCAATATCCCCTGAAGCTAAGCAATCACCACTCTCAAATACTCTGGTTAAACCAAAGAAGAAAGCTGAAAGACTGCTTTTTCTCCCGAGTTGAGTATGCACCCTCATGAGCTGCAAGGTGTCTGTCAGAAACCCCCCATATTGTCAGACCTGGGAAGTGCAGAAGGACAGACACCCAAACAGGCTAATGCACATGCAACATGCTTTTGTTCATGTTATTTTCCATTATTAAGGACCTTGCACATTGTGGGAGGTTTATCTTTTACCGACTTATCTTTTACAGAAGGTTTTTTTTTTGCAAGGATGTGGGCAGGACATTTTTGGTAAATCAGGAACGGATTAAAAAGTGTAACAGCAGTATCCAAGCATCTTTTGGGTACTCCTGTTTGCTACTCCCAATCTGAGCATAAGCTTTAATTGAAGGGGGAGAAAAGGTGATGGCCTTTATTCTTTGTGATGGGGGGGAAAAAAAACAGCAATAAGAAATTATTTTAATAGCCTAATTCTGATAAAAACTCCCAAATCACAGAGCATCTGACAAAAACAAGCAGCCTGTCTGCCAAAAAAACAATAGAAGAGTAAGAATCAGCAATAGAAAGAGAAAATTGCTCTTCCCTACCTCATCTTTTATGTATCTTGCTTTGTCTCTGGGAAAGCTGGGTCAGACTCCAACAACAGGGCACTGAGCTCACTCTAGCCCTTCTCAATTACCTGTTTTTATTTTCCCTCTTTCCCCTCAGCCCTTCCAGGTAAGAAACCTTCTTTAAACTGGTTTGACCAGATGACAAATACAGATGTGTCAGAAGGCAGTCAGGAGGGCGCAGGGAGAGGAAGCAGAGAAAAAAATACAAACCAACCATCTGGGGTCACTGGATACAGTTAAGGCAAGAGCTATATTCAATATTTTACATTTGAAATGTTTCCGTTCTTTAAAATTAAATTTTAAATCTTTTTAACCTCCTGTCCTAGTAACTCAGGTTGCAGTGAAAGAAAGCAGACCAAGGCCAGTACCTGAACTTTGGCTATTTAAAGTTGCAGAGCCAGAGGATCCTGTTAACACCTGTGATCTTTAGCCTGTTTATATGGATGATGTTTCTTCTCTGATTCCTCGATAATGAATTTGCTGGCTACTGTTCACAATGGCCATATAGTTCCTTCTCCACTGACCTTCACCTTGGCATTGACTTTTCTTTTGCTTCTTTGAAAGGACTGAGCAAGGAGGGACAGAGATGAAACTTGTGTTTAGTAGCTCTGGGTAGTTCCTGTAAGTCCACCCTTTCAGTGTCTCTTCTCACTGTTCTGCATCCAGATATTGATGACTCTGGTCTGCTCAGGAGCACCCGTGTGGCTCGCCCGTCCCTGTCATACTGCCTGCCTGGCTCCTGCCAGGCTGTTTCCTTCCCCACTCAGATCCCACCTTCATCTCAGGCATCCTTGATCAAGTGACCTGGGAAGCCCTTTAGAAGGACATGAGATGAAGCAAGAAGAATAATCCTGAGGATACAGTCTTGACCTTAACAAGTGACGCAATGTCTGGGAGAATCTGTCCCGTTCTCGGAAGATGCAAAATGGGGAAGAGCCCAGCTCTTTCCAAGAAGTTGTGCTTGCTTGAATGAGAAACATCCAGGACTTTGATTGTAGAACTGAGCATTAAAATGTGAGCTATCCTTCATGTCCTAATATGTCAGACGGGAAAACTTAACAGCAGAAGGAGGGAAGATTTGCAGACCTCTCTGCCTCATTCACACTATCCTATTCTTTCTATAATACATTGCACTCTCTAGCTCTTGATTTTGTCCTAAGAAGGACAAATGATATGTCAAGATAGGGAAAACATGAAAAGGGAAGAGAAGCTCATGGAGTACAAGAACAGCTCTTATTTTAGTCTGATATATTATTTCCACTACTCCTCTCTCATTGTGCTCCATCTTTCTACCACTTAAGTCCTTCATTTCCTTTCCCCAATTGTTTCTGTATTTATTACATGCCAAGTCTTACCTCTCTCCCTTTCAATTCTAATTTGAATAGCTAAAAGCACTAGTATGTAATGTAAAAATTAGAAGAACTTTTAACAAGACAAAGAGAACCACTCTATGTAAGTTTCTGAACGGTAATCCAAGTCAACAAATCATGTTTTGAACACTAGGAGAAGTCACCCTTAATAGAAAAAGCAGTGTTTGGTACAGACACAGCAGAGCAGATTGGTACTGAATGCCTTATACCATTTTAGGGCATGTTTTATCAATATTCACACTTCTACCCATCACTTCTCACATATTTCTTGTGACTACACATAATACTCACTCTTCCCAGTTCTTTATCTTCAAGTGCCAGCACCCCGGTGCTTTCTGTAAAGAGTTTTACTTTGACAACAGGCCGAGGATGAGTAGTGGTGAAATCTCCTTGAGTTCCCCATCTGCAATAAAGAAAACAACAGAATTTAACTAGGGCTGAGGAAAGGTTTGAGAGTGATAGGACTGTCATCTTTTCTGCAGAATATTTACCAATGCACACCTAGAACTTAATTTTCAAGCTTTTGGAGGAAGAGGAGGGGAAAGAAAAGGGAGATAAATTTTTAAAAATCCAAAATCAAACATCTGCACCAAAAAGCTGGCTTTTCTGTATTACTTTGTAAATAAAAAATCAATCAAAAATTTTTAAATTGCGAACCCCAAAGAACTGAAATTATATCCTTATAGGGACAAACAGAACTAAGCAAGAAAGCAAATAAAGAGAGATCTATTTTCTATGAAACATATTATAGTCACTGTCTTGTACATACAATTCATATTAATTCACCAAAGAATCATGTCTCAACTCACTACAAGTGACCATACCATGCAGAAATGAAGAGACTTAGGTAGTGAAAATTCTTATATTTTATGAGATGTTACAACTTAGTATGAAAATGTAGGAAAAATGTAAACAAAAATTAAAAAAAAAGGGAAAAAGTGTTATCGGAGTGACTACAGCTATGCAAGATAATTACTGCCACAAGGCTTCATGCTTTTAGAGAACTGTAATTAGGCAGACAGACTTCTAGTTGTTAATCTCTTATCTCTATTAAGACACTTGGTTTGTCAGCTTTCCCCCCACTGTGTGCCAGTGGTACAAAAATGAAAGATACACTTTAGATTGCAACTTCCTTCAACAAGCTATTTCATTTTTCTAAGCAACCACACGGAGCTCATTGCATTGTTGATACGGATTCTGATTATGCTACTAGGCACAAACAAAATGCAAAAAAGTAGGTACAGCTTCAGCTTCTCTTCATGTTTTTCCACTGCTTGAGATATTACAATTAGCGGAAACTAATACAATGGGAAAAAAAAAAAAAGATGACCTTAAGAGTAAGCTCTATAAAAGTAGGTATTACACAAACCAAAATCTTGGGCCTCATTTAGGAAAAGCAGTAATTTTACTTTACATTCAAGAATACACAATCTCTGCACTGCTGGACAGTGAACACACAGTAGCAATCTTCCAGCAAAGGAATCTATTAGGCAAAAGAAAATCCTTTAAGTAACATGAGTTACAGACTTCAAGACAAAGTCTAGAAAGTAATGTGTAACCAAAACCAGAAAGCTTTAAGGAAGCAGAAGTTCTGTGTAAACCAGTCCTACAAGTGGCTGAATGTGCAGACTACAAAAGTCAGGTTCACTGCAAACTAATCAAATCTTATGTTACATTCTGCTTTGTCTGCATTAGATAGATGGTTTCTCTCTGTCTGTGGTGTGTATAGCCTTAAACTCAGTAAAACGCAATTGAAATTACCTTGCTGAGTGGAAGAAAATCTGTTTTATGATCTGGTGACAGATGCTGCAACTGCAGGATAAGACATTGCCTAGCACACCTACTCTTCTCAGCAGTGGTCCCAAGGGTAGATTTTGTCACAATATAGAAATGAGATTTCCAAGGAGAAAGCATGTTCATAAAAGATGAGATAGTTGTATCTTCAGTTTCACCTCCAGGAAGAATGTTGCCTTGAGATTGCAAACACAATCTAAGCACTTTGATACCTCCACCTGCTCTCTCACATGCCAGATTTGTTTGTCCCAGAGCTTCCAGAATCCTTAAACTGTTCATGCCATAATGGAGAGGACCAGGCAAAAGAACCAAGAGAAACTCCAATTAAAATAACAAACCAAACCCAAACCCTCTCTACAAAGACCTAGTGCCAACACCAACTCAAAGAGAAGAGAAATGGGAGGTCATGCTGACTAAAACATTTAAAGAAGAGAACATCACCAGCAGTGACTCAGCTTCTGCAAGCTAAGCAGCAGTTTTGAGCACCCCAGCACCAGACTTGAAGACTGGCGCAGATTGCTCTGGAGACTCAGGCTCCATTTTTGAAGGACATAGCTGGGAGAGGTGTGGCACACCTGAGCCTTGCCCAGGGAGCCTGACACAATTTCTCCTTCTCCAGTTTAGATGCACAATGTGAGACTGATGTGAATGAGAGTAACACGGGGTCATCCATCTGTTGTTGGCACTCATGTAATACTAGAAATCACCTTTGACATCAGATTTGATCACTAGCCTTGACCGATATCTTTCTCCCATCTCTTGTTCCAGTTGCAGCAGTAAGTAAAAATCCTGGGATGAAAAGCAACGGTCTGATTCAATTCCTAAAGCTTAATGTTTATGGTAGAAATATTCCATGCATGGATCTGCTTGCTCCTGGCTGATCAGAATTTCAGCAGACTCTCATAGTCTCTTTGGAAGTGAATTATCCAGTAGATGATCAGAGAATTTATGGACTAGATTTTACCATCATTCCTCATGAAAGAGCTCATGAGAAATCATGTTCTCTCAGAAAAAGCAAATCTAAGATTGTATTCTTCAGTATCTCACTTACTTGTGGGCATCTAATGTTCCTCTCAGCTGTGAATATAAAAACAAAGTACACAAAGGTCATCTTTTTGTTCCTTGTGGTTTACTAGAATACAAGTCCTGTTTCTTTGAAGCTTTGTATTATTGCAGAGGTATCAATTCATGCCATTTGAAATTAGAAGTTGAGAAAACACAACCAAAATAGTTGTACCGTGTTCACTTTAGTTCCTTCTTCCAAGAAAGAACATGAATATAAGAGATCCAATAATCCAGATAGACACTGAATTTATTTTTATGCTGTACATCTAAAAGTATACTAATATTATGTTATTATGCATCAGGCAAAAACTGAAGTGGAATTCAGAAATGACACCCTAATCAAATGTATGATATTGAACTCCCAGCTGTAGTTTAACCCCTGCGAACATTCATGCTAATTAGAACTTGCAATCTGCATTTTTCTGTTTTGTCAGTACGAAATGACATGTAGCAATAAGACTGTCCCTGCTGGCTGTAGTTTGCACTGTCAATACCTGCTAATAAACTTCAGTCCTGTTAAAGTTCTGAGCTGTAAATATTGTGTCATGAATCTTATACCAGGCACATATTATTTATTAAGGATGACCCAAAACAAGCGGCAGACTGAGTAAAGTTTGCAGGTGTACACAAGCAAGCCTATTTTGAAATACTCTTTACTGTTCTGAAATTATATTGGTGCTCAAGATCTGTCAGATTTCAACTTTTCCCCTCCCCGGATATTTCTTTTATGACACTTGGTTAGACTCCAGTCAACAAATCAATTATTTGTTTATTCTTCCTGTTTATGAATAATAATTCATTTCAACCAAATTCCACTGAAATGGATATCACACTTTCAGCTACTCTATCTGAGAGGATAATAAGAGATGTCAAATTTTCAGTACACTGACCAACCTAAAATTAATTATAATGGAAATGCAAACAATCACTTCGAATAAGCTAGTCTCATCATCATCTGTGACTAAGAACTGTGCAATTAAATTCATAAATTTTATAATGCCAAGATCATAAATATTGCCTTCCTAACAAATAAACATGATTTTACTGAATAATTTATTTTTTCATCAATTATCATTCCATCAATTTTTTCCATTTGGTTAATTTTGGCTACTCATTCTAGATCTGTATACCTGTTCAAAGAGCTGGTAAATTTAATGTTGAAAATAGCTTAGGAGGATACTTAATAATTCATGGAATCAATACCCGAACAGTAATTATCATTATGCAGATCTTTATTACCATTACTGTAATGTCTTATTTCACTTCATAGATTTTATGTGCTAATATAATCATATCCACTTGGTTTCTCAGAAATTCCTGTTCTCACATCTGCTTAATCTCACTGGAGTGAATATCATAGCAGAAAATTTCCTTTAAATTTAAAAGCTAAACTGCTAGGTATAGGTTAGATAAATCTATATCTTTCTTTGAAGGTTGGGGTTGCATCCTGATATATTTCCTGGAGAAAATACAGTACTTCCCAGAAATACTTTTTTCTGATCCACAAATTAGAAGTCAACCACCATACGAAAGATTGTTCGTAATACTCCTAATACAGAAACTTTTTAGCTCTTTAATTGAACTACTTTCTGCTTTAAGTAAGAACTAACAATGTGGTCTCCAGAATTTGAATACTGAATAAAGATAAGTTACTTTTATTTATATTTTACTTTCAACACCAATAATGGTGAAATATTTCTTCATGAAAATAAATCTTACAGGGGAACAGGTGAATCTGCAGGTTGTAACGTGGCTTTCTGTGAAAACAAGTAATTTGTATGTGCCACTTTGAACTCATTTGAGTCCAACTGTAGTACAGATAATTTATTTAAAGCTTGCTCTGCTATGGAGCTCCAGAACTGTGGAAGTGCAAGAAGAAAGATCATGCCAATGAATTCACCTATCTTCTGAAATTGTTATTTACAATCAGTGTATCTTTAATAATTCTTAGCAAAATAGAAAAAATGCAATGCTTTATATTTTAATAGCATATATTTTAAATACCAAATTAAGCAATCAAAACAGCAAATGAGCCACTCTCCCCACCTTTGGAGGAACCACTGCTTTATGAATATCTGTTCAATGGTTTTTGTTAATGTGAACAATTTTGGTGCTGAATGTGTCTCGATGGGAAGTGCAAAATTTTAGTCAAAACAAGTGTAGATCTCATGCAGTCTTTATATTAAGTTATATAATTGCCTTTATTGTATGGTTGGGCTTTTTGTTTGTTTGTTTGTTTTTTTCATCTTGCTAGAAAAGCAGTCACAAGGAACAATAATTTCAGCACTAAATGCTGCAGTGTGTGCTCACTCCACTGGTACCTGCAGTCCTTGTAGAATACTGGAGATCTCTAAAACTACAAACTCTGTCTGAAAAAAACCTCCAGTTCTGCCTCTTCAGGCTCTCATTTTGCTGTATAATTTTTCTTTACATAATTTTTCTGCTTTTACCCACTCATTCTCTTTACTTTATAGAAACTGCAGTGATTTGATATTTGTTTGTCTTTAACCATAAATCCCAGTGTTTTCACCATATTTATGTTGCTGTCAGAGGAATGTGGGCTGATATTATAATTAGTGGCAGAATCCATTGCCAAAGTTTATTTTCCTTCACTGCAAAAGTACCTACTACCAGCAAGAAGGTGAATGTTTATTTCAGCTAAAGATTTATCACTGTGTCACAGAAACCCCTCTAAGCAAATTTATTTTTCTATTTCAGTTTGGAACACATTTCATGCACTGGAAACAGCAGCAAATTTCTCTCTCAGGTTTTACACTCTACTCATGGTCTCTGTTAGTCAAAACTTTTCTTTATGTGATCATGGGAGTGAATCTCATAAAATTTATTATTCTAAGCAAATATCTAGAAATTTTATTTTAGCCCTGTTTACTGGAATACTTTCTGACAAAATGTCAAGTCTACAGAATTTTTACACCGTTAGGAATTTATTGTCCTCGGCAATAAGGAAATCTTGTTTTTGAAACCAGTACCAGAGTATATTGCTGTCCTTGGTGGTGCCTCCTTTTTCATCTTTCTAGTTTTCATTCTTGTTTAACTCTATTGCGTAAATGTACCTGAACTGGTTTCTTAACTATTCATTAAATTGCCTTAAGAGGTCTTGAGTAAGAGTTTTTATTTCCTATCCATACAGGGATGCGTACAGAGCTGCAATGAGCAGGAAGACTCATCCAGGCCAGTTTTTTAGGCGTCTTACTGTTCCACGGGAGTAA
Organism: Empidonax traillii; assembly: GCF_003031625.1. Classification (NCBI taxonomy): domain Eukaryota; kingdom Metazoa; phylum Chordata; class Aves; order Passeriformes; family Tyrannidae; genus Empidonax; species Empidonax traillii. Next base: position 317,130 of record NW_020955717.1, read on the forward strand.
GAGATTTACCAGCACTTCATCTTTGCACATCTTGGAGCTGGACTGGAAATAGAATGTTGAGTTCTCTGTAACATCTCTGTGTTTGAACTATTTCAAGAATCTATGCCAACTTTGTTTTTCCTGCTTTGTTTAGAAACAAACCTTGACCATAGAAGAATAGGTATTTATAATCCCCAGGTTAGAAACTAAACTCACAGGGCTAGTTATGATATGAAAGGTCAGAAAACAAAAGGACAGGTAAGGTTCAGCACCCTCCTGACACAACAGATTACACTTATGCTTGAAAACACTTCAAATCCAGGTCTGAACAATGTTCTCTTTTTAGTGAAGGATTGTGTGAGTGTGGAATTTATGAACTGTTGCATATTACTAACGTCAACTGCATGTATGCAGAGAAAGAATGTGAGAGCAAGCCAGTCGCTGTACCAGCAGTGCAAGATATCCTACATCAATCTGAGAATAAATCTATAATTTGATGATGAGGTTCCATTCAGACAAACAAAAATGGAGTTAAAAACATACTTATCTGATTTTGGCGTTTTTACTGAGACTCCTAGAGGGAGTATTAGTTGTTGCTAATTGCTACTAGCTCTTCCCCATTGATAACTGGAAAAACATCATAAGCATTTCCTTTTCTCTTATGAGCACCGAAATACCCATCCATTTGGTAATGAATGACACCAGGGTGCTACACTAAAAATCATAGCTTTAATGTTAACATCTGTCTCACACAACCCAAAGGCATGTTTATTTTCTGCCTTTTGCACACCATACAAAATAATATGAACATTGAGGCTTCTCCCTTTAATGAAGTTTCTTGAAAAAGGATTTTGAAAGTTACTGGACGAGCAACACAAGTTTATTATGCAGCACCAAGGATTTAACAGGGTAAAGATTATTCCTTATATGTAACATTATGACCATTCTTTCTTCATATATATTTATTTATGTATGCATTCTCCAGTACATCAGTGGGAACTCACGTTTGAAACCACAAGGGAAAGAGGTTGTATGCTTATAACTTTTCTGTAATGCTTATAATGAGGTTTAAGTTATAAATGTTTTTCCTGGGGAAAAAACCCCCACATTTTCTTATTTCTCTATTTGAAAATTATTTATTTTGATGGAAGTACAAGGAGTATAATTTCCTTCCCTCAGAGCAAGCACATTACCCTGCAGCCGAAAACCAAAGCAAAAAGAAAGTTCTAAACAAATCGTACTGTCCTTTGACAGTAGAAGCACAGGCCAGCCCCATGCTCAGGCAAACTAAACTATGAGCCTGGACTTGTGTCTTGGCCTTTCATCACTAATCTCATCCAGTCTTTTATGTGTCTTGACTCTGCTCTTCCCTGTGTTACTGTGATTCCACTATTTTATGCACAAATCTAGGTCAGAATTACAGATTCATTATTTTACAATCCCTATTGAAGAAATACTGATATTTTGTATAAATACTTCCTGTATTTAACTACTGTTTTAAGGGCTGTCAGCTAGTGAAGGAGCATGACAATAGTAATGGGTTTAACCCTGAGGTTTCCATAAAAGTCATCCTAAAACTATCAAATATAGGTATGAGAAAGATAATTTGTTTTACAGAGATGGATGACAGGAGGGAGGAAAAGTACAGAAAAAAGATAAGTCTTGGCATAAGGATGGAAAGTCATGCAATTGCCTTTAAGGGTCACCTTTGATTCCACCTAAGAAGAATCTACACTACTCTCTTTTACCATTTAATATTTATTTCCATCTACATGGGCACTTCAGACTTGGCACACTTGTGGTCTGAAATGCAGACTAACAAACCACTCTTCAGTCCTTCCCTTATAAAAAAGTTGGGTGGTCAGGACCTGTAGCTAAGTAGCTTGTCATTTCATTTCTGAATGCATTGTTGAGTCACTATCTAATATAGTCAATAAAAAAGAGTAAATATTGGGGTGGTTTTTTTTCTTTTTCTCTGGATTCAGCAGAAAAATTAAGGGGTTTCAGGGTGATTGATATGAAACAATGGGAATCCCTTCTTGGAACTTTTTTATCAAGAAAAAATTGGATCCTTACTTCAGCAACAGGAAAGATAGAGTGTTTTGATGGATATGCTATATTTTAAAGCTCCTTTACACAACTAGACTAATACGAAAGGAAAGAAAGAAACAATAATCTGATCATATGCAGGCTTTTTCAGGATTTACTTTTGGTAAAATAACAACTGTTTTAAAAAAAGGTGTTAACAGAACTCAAAATTACTATTTATCACAGAGTTAATAATGAGCTAGACACAATCATGTATTTATTTTTAAAAATAATAATTATCAATGGATAAAAATTGCTTGTAAAAGAGATACAACAAATCTGTGACTGGTTTTTCTTTAAATTAAAAAAGTGTCTAATAGAAACTGGAAAGGCAAACCAGAAGAGGGGTTCAATGCATAATAAGCAACTAAGTAAAAACACTCATTTAGGCTTCCTACACTGAAAATGAGAAAAGTGCACTCTAACAATACTGAATGATATTATGACAAGCATTGTCATCACAAACACAAACAGTATAAATAAATTATTACTTAGTCTTCTTTTTCCATCTCACTTTCAATACAGGCAACCAAGATAAGCCAGGGTGAAGATTTTCATTGGTATGTAGCTAGACTGACACACTGCCAGGCACTAGGAACCACTGATACATATTATGTGAAGAATTCAATAAACATTAACTCCAGGATCCCATCAAGTTTCAGTTAGAGACTGCTGATGGACACAAAGGCAAGATATGGTGACTTATGCTCTTGATATTTCTACATGCATATTTATTTCACATTTAGCTTGAAAAAGATAATTATAAATTCATCTGCACATTGTTAAAAGTTGCAAATCCTATTTATTTCATGTTACTTAGTATTTGTGCGCCACTTTAAACCTTCAAAATGTTGTATTTTTCTATACACAATACTTTGATGAAGCAGGTAGATGTTGTCACTTCAGTCAGAAGATGGGGCAAAACAAATCTCAAAACAGACTGACCCACCTGAGCCTGAAGAGTCTATCAGGGAAGACCAAGGAATCAAATCAGAAAATTTCAGTATTCCAGTTGCCATCACAACAACTGGTATGTTTTATTCTGAAACCCCTTTTACTACTCTTTCTGATTTCTACTGTTATCAGCTGTCCACATGATTCTGCCTTTGTTTTTGCTGTCCTCCTACACTCAATCTGCTGGTATTGTTTTCAAATAGGCACATTAACCTGTAGAGTCGTACCTGAAATGATACGTAGTTGTTAAGAAGTTTCAAGATCTATAAATATTTATTTCTTCATCTGTTCGGTGGACTATTCGGTATTCTAAAAGTACTGGACCTCTTGACACCTCTGAGGATCAATGCACATAGTAACACAGTGGCGGCAGAGAACAGTCTGCCCATGGTGTGGTGAAAAGCAGTTTTTTGAATGTCATGAGCATTTGACATGTACACAGTACTCATAGCCTCGAACACAATTCAAAAGCAAAAACTTCTTTCTTTCAAAACCTTTTCCTCAAGTTTTCTCTTTACCACAAACAACAAACCAAAACTAATAAAACTGTAAAATCTGTTCCAATTCAAACAATGTATCTAGTAAAATGTTTAGAAATTAATTGAATGTACTTGTATCATATTGTTTACAATGAATATAAGCAAATTTTTGAAAGGTCTCTTCAAACCAAGATACAAGAATAGTATAGTTTGAAAAAGTAAAACAGGACATTCTGATAATATAAAAATTTAACAGAAATCCAAAGCAATTGTTTTCAGGTCAACTATTGCCCATAAACAAAAATTAAATTTTCCAAATCTAAGGCAGGTGCAGACCACTTTGAATGACAAATTTCAAATCCACTCTACCAGAGTATTCCAGGAGGAGACGGGGTAAAATTTGACGCAGTCCTTTTTAATTCCACCTTTTTTCTTTTGACAGACCGCCATCCCTCTAGGTGCTACTTTACAGGCTGCCTTTGCCTTCACTTCAACCCAGCCAGAAATTGGTAGCTATACCCAGGTAGCTATATTAGTATGAGGCTTAATCTGATCCAAAACATTTTTCTTATAAGCAAGATTTAATTAGCTTTGACTCCACACCATGCTATTCCTAGCCAAATGCCTTCCAGTTTTAAGCTGGATCACACATCCATAGATGCTCTAACATAATGTTAGAGAATTATTATATCTGTCTGAAAAATTTTAGTTCCATTTGCTGTGGATCAGATGGGAATGAGAACGGAAACAGATACATCATGTACATTAAGGAGCATGTAAACAGTCTTTCTCCAAGGCATGACTTTATAGTGAAAGGAATAAGAGTGGGACATGCAGCTTCAAAACCAAATATTTCCAAAAATGCACTACGAAATAAAACTGGTATCAGTCTTGAAAGAGACATGTAATGCCATTTTACGTTTTAAAAGAAGACAAGTACCCCAAAACAGCTATTCTTTTCAGTAGTGCCACTAGATGAGGAGCCTTAACACTCTCTCTATGTATTGTATAGGGTATATAGATTATACACCCTAATATATGCCTTGATGACAGAAGGATTATGTTTATTGTTAACTATCCAAATAGAGCAGAGAATACAACCAACCTTAATTATCTTGTCTCATCCCAATTCCTTCCACACCATGCTTATCTTTATCTGAAAACTGAATATTCCCTTTTAACATTGCCAGTTGTCAAAAGTCCCTTATATAGATAATTCTGGGAGTTAATCATAGAATCAGCATAAAATTTAGGCTGAAAGGAACCTCTGGATGTCATCTAGTTCAAACCCTGTGCAGATGAAGGCCAGATAAAATCAGGTTTCTCAGATTATTATACAGTGGAGCTTCAAACCTCTTTTAATATTTAAAGCCTGTATGTAACTCATATTTCTCTGCAATAAGAGAGATGAAAAATTTCTTAGACAATATAAAGTAGTAATCAATGAGAGAACATAGCACCAAGGCATCATGAATAACTGAATAAAACTGTCATGTATATTTTCAGCAGAATCCATATTCCTTTTGTGAAACTCTTCCATCGTTAATCCAGAACGCAGGCTGCGACAAATGTATATTTTGTTTCTTCTCTATCATTTCCTTTGCAGAACCAAGAAAATATCAGATGATTTCCTACTGTCAGTTTCTTTTTTCCCCTTAACAGCTGGATACTGGACCAACATATATATTTCATCGTAGCACCTAGTCGTTTGAAAGGTAGTTTGTTCCACCCTATTTGGTGAATTGCACCAAAAAAAGAAACATGTACTGACCTATGACAAGATAAAAGCCATGATGGAATTTATCCTTTGGAAAGATGAATCCTAGAGAAAATTATAATAGTCATTATGCTACTCAATCAAACCTAGTTTATGAAAGCAGATGTACTTTCTTTCTTGTCATGATCCCCACTCGTCACCCTAAAATTCCAAAATACTATTAAAGGAACATGCTCGCCTTCACCAAGTTTTCAGCATTGTGTGAACAGCATAATTACATTGCTCAAGCTTTAGCCTGTAGAAACAATCTTGTACAGAGGTTCTTTAATGTATAAACTCACTTTTGTAAATGTTGCATGAAATGTATTTAAGTTTTAAAGAAAATAAGTCTGTATGCCAAAAGTAGGATGAGCAATTCTACTTTGTTATCCTCTGTGAGATCAACACTGGATTTCACTGCACTTATCTGCAAGTAAAAAATTTTCAGAGGTAACAGTCAAAAGAACATGTGAAATCCATCAAGTAAAAGACCCTGATCAAAAAGCTAAATCCTGAAGAGAATTTATCCTCAGAAGATGCAATAGGAAGCATATGAACAGCAAGCTAAGCACAGTAAAATCAGGCACTATGAAATTGTGATCTCATTATCCCTGTGTAAAAAATCCCACGTGAAGATATATCATTTCAATAAAAAAAAGCACACAGAGAAAGAACAGAAAAAAACCCTCACTGTAAGGAGAGCTGGTTGGCTTGCTAGGAACAGAAGAGTTTGATTACTCCCTCTCTGATCAGCCAAAACTTCTTTTTCTGTCTCTCCTTTCTTCCTGTGTTTATTCTATTAATTTTCTACTTAAGAATCAAAGCAGTATGAGGCAGGTACAACTTTTTTATTCTACTTTTTCTCCTGTGCAACAGCAAGAACGTGGATTCGTACACATGTAAACAATACAAGGAATGATTACAGAAAATTAACAGTATAATTGAATTACTACTGACCAAAATAAGTTTCATTTATGCAGACACAGAACAGTAGTTGGGCCTTCTCTTTCCTTACATACTGTACATCTCTGTAATGCAATTGAAAGTTGGGTGATAGTTTTAAGTATTATTATCTTTTTGTTTCCCTTGATCAAAAATAAAAATTAGAAAGTTGCAGGGATTATGACGAAGAAATAAAACTATCTGATGTTTGGAACATGATTGTCACAGATTATAAATTTTGTCTATCCTTTTTCCCTTCAGACATGTCATCTAAGGCCACATCCTCAAAACGTCCTATTAAAAAACAAGTATTTTTTTTTTCATGAGTGAATATGTGACTTAAGGAAGTTTTAAATTTTAGAAATTATGACTTTTTTTCCTTTTCCTGTTTTTAAACTGCTCTATGAAAGTTTTGTTGTGTAATCTTTAGGTATGTATCCTCAAGTTCTCATACTTCAAATATTTTATGGAATTAACTATGGTGAAATATATGGCATAAAAATAATGTGAGCAGCATTTACTTTTTTTGTGCATTACTGACGGAGGTTCCCTGCCTCCTCTAGTCAGATTTAATCATATATTCTTCACATACTTCTGATATACAATAGCCCTTTTAATAAGATTATGCAATTACTGGCAACAAAATATGAAGAATATCTTGACTTTATTAAAATTTTCTCTTCATGTAAGATATGATCTTTTCCTATTGCCTAAATATGTGACAAGAAAATGTCACTTGTAATGCTAAAAGATACCATATTCCTTTTATCTTTAGGCATGATTATACACACCTAAAACATGACACTGTCAAGAAATCAAACTGTTTTAATATTCAGGATGAATAAAAATCAATGATAAGAAAACACGTCAACATCAGACTCCACAAGATTAAAAACAAAGTCACATCAGTAACATTTGAAAAATGAAATTAGAACTGGATTTTTCCAGATGACCCCCTGTGGCGTCACAGCAACAAAGTTATGCAAAGCTTCACACAACTGAAGGGGCCCTCTGAGGGCTCTCCTTACTGATCTCTCTAAGAAAAGGTCACAGGCTATGTTGGAGGGATTTTCAGCAGGGCTAAAAGGCAGGAAACAGTTGGAAGGAATAAAGAAACATTTCACAGGAACTAATAAAAATTTTATAGGGTTTGTGTGTGAAGCTGTGTAACTGATCTGTTTGTAAAATTATTCAAGACATAAGCTCAGTAAAACTACATTGTTCCATAGCATTTGCATTTTAGAATGACCATTAGTTACTCATTAATATGCATACATATAAGCAGTACTTTATTTAGCTTGCTAAAGAAGAAAAGTAAGCACTTCAATATAAAGACACAAAATTGTTATTTAAAGAGAGAGAAAGCAGACAGGGGTTCAAAGCATTAAAAAAACAGAAAATATTTATCATAAAAAAAAGATACTATGCTCTCTTTCTAGGAACTCTAACCAAGCCACCTCCCTTTTCTGAAAGGACATTCTTTCTTTCCTTATTACTCCTATGGTGGCATTGTTATGGTTACAAGCCAGGGGAAGGGGTTGTAGCGATGAATATTCACACCACTGCATCATCTGAAGGGGTCACTTTGCCCACCGGCGCAGGGAGTTGAAGAGAGAGGTTTGCCAAGGATAGGAGTTGTTCCGGGGTCTCAGCCGCTGCTGATAACTGTCCCTACCTCGCTGGGACAGCAGCAGAGCCGGGAGCTCCAGCCTCATCACTTGACCACTGCTCGCTCGTGGCCAGACAGCTGCCCCGCTGACACCCGCTTGCCACGCGGAACCGCTGCCCGTACCAGGAGCCCCTGTGGCCACTCCTCAGCCAAGCCAAGGCAAGCGGGCCAACACACCATGCTGGGGCAACAGGTGGCAGGGAACAAAGAGACTCCAAACAAACACCACTGCTGCAGTTTAGACCTGAACCTGTTAACCAGGTGATGTGGAGTGGCCAGTTTAGTAGTGTAATTCCCTTTGATAAAAACAGTTTTCCTGGGTTTTTGGTCTCTTCTCTGTGGTGACCAGTGACAGGACCCAAGGGAATGACCTGAAGTTGTGTAAGAGGAGGTATAGGCTGGGTGTTACAAAAAGGTTCTTCACCCAGATAATGGTTGGGTGCTGGAACAGGCTTCCCTGGGGACGCGGTCACAGCACCAAGCCTGATGGAGTTCAAGAGGCATTTGGATGATACTCTCAGGCACACAGTGTGACTCTTGTGTGGGGTCAGGAGTTGGACTTGATGATCCTTGTGGGTCCCTTCCAATTTATCATATTCTGTGATATCCTGCATTCTTTTCTTTATATGGGCAGATGGGAGTGGTTGACAGAGAGGACACTCCACCATTCTCTTTCTGCTTTTTTCCCGGAGGACTATGTGATCAAGTGCATTCCCCTTTTTTTGTGGGTAAGTTGTTTCCCTTGTTTCTTTGTGGCACTGTTGTTTTTCCTTCTTAGTAAACTGGTATTTTTTCACTTATAACCTCCTTGCATTATTTTTGTCTCTCTGTATTAGGGGGGAATAAAAGAGGAGGGTGTTCATTTTATTGGAGTTCCTGCCCCAATATTTATCTTTAAACCAAGACAGGTAGTTATGGATTTAGAGTAATACTTATAAAGATCCATAAAAGCAATAGAGAAAATATTCAGCATTTTGGAATAGCAAATTGTGAATTAATTCTGCACTTGACTCATGCTTCCATTAATCTCTCCTATAAGATGACACTGGCTTACATTTTGAAACATTCATTTGAGTATCTCATTTTCTTCTTTTCACTGTCAAAGCTTTTGAAACTTCTGACTGAATAGTAGAATTGCACTGCATACATGGATGTTTTGCCAATGAAAAAATAGGCATAAATAATTTCTTATTTATATAATATGTGCCTTTTTTCCACAAATGTAGCTACCAGTTCCAAATGATAAACTGACTACAGAAAAATGTGTGTGACAAGCGCATGATTTGGAGCCCTTGCCAGCATTCTCCCACAGCAGGCTGGTGGTAATCATTCACTTTTCATCACTCTCTCATTCTACGCCTAGCAAGAGAGCTTTGGTACCCTTCTCTAGCTGTATGTCCCACATAAAATCTGAAGTTATGATCTCCTCCAGCCTCACTGATACTTTTCCTCCATATCAGAAGGAGAGTATCAAAAATTATACCAGAAAGGAGCCAGCTGCAGCAGCAGACAAAGCAGGCAGTAGCCAAGGCCCCCAACAGCTTGGTTCTTCTGTATCAGAAAAGAGATGGACTGGCTGTGCTTGCCCAGCCGGTCACTGGCCTCTACACACATACTTTGCCTACTCCTGCCAAAGGGCCAAGGTGGAAAGGAAGCAACTCTCTTCCCAGTAGTAGTATCATCACTAGCATCAACAATAGCAGAAAGTCACTTCTGTTTCCAACTCTTCCTATACCTTCTCTTTCCTGAAGAACATCTAACCCTTCACCCAAGAACTGATCCTCCCCATCACCCTGGCAGGTCCCTATTGGAGAATAGTGATGAATGCTGGAAGAAACAGGTGTGCAACAGCAGGCAGATGACTGCGTGGGGCAAAGAACGTGTTGATCATAAAACTAAGAAAGATCTTAGAAGAACTGGACACAGCCTGGGATGGGGAAGAGAAAAAAAGAGATGCTTTAAGACTTCTGAAACCTAGGCACTCCTCCTGACTGTATCAGTAGTTCCTAGGTTCTCTTCTACCAGCGTATTATTTGATTAAATGCTGCCAAGCCCTCTTGTTGCCTCAATAAAATCAATAAAAGCAATATTGCTACTGCCAAGAAAACCTGATTTGGCTCTAATAGAAAAATTAAACTGTAGAAGAAAGAATGTCCCATTCCATAGCCAGCTTTCTCCATCTTCTTACTCTTTGCCCATAATTTGACAATTTCATGCTTGTCTAATTTAATATCCTCCTCCATTGCCTCAAATGACATCTCTATATGCGCTCACAAACTAAATGTCTCTATATGCCCATAATCATACTGTATGCCAATGTCTCCTAATACCTCTTGCCAGGAATGGAAAACAGTACAACTCAGAAGAGCACAAGAACGGGATAGATTTCAGAGCTCTATAAGCTGCATCCCTTCAGCTTAGACTGTTTTATAGAACAGCAGGTCAACAGCACCAGTAACTCCCATTCCTGTCCTTCTAGTGAACAGTTTAGAGCATCTCTCAAAAATTCACCTCCTAAAGATGCATAATTTTTTCCATCCAAATCCATACGAATTTGGTTCATATACATAACTTATATCGAATACCCCATAATCTGTCTTCCTCCCATATTCAGTCAACTCACAGCTGAAATCTGTTAAATTAGTTTACAAGCTTGGAGTAGGTCCTAACATTGCACTTTTTCCTAGAAATACTTCAATTGTTCTTGTATTGACTCCATATTTTATGAACCTTCCTTTTCCACAAAGCTTCTACTTTGACAGGTAGGAAAATCAACTAATCTGTTATTAACTTTTACTTTATGCCTCTATACAGGATATATACCTTCTGATTGATTTTACAATCTTCACCTGCAGCCCTCAGTATATAAAAAGTAAACCATGAACTAACTGTCAACTATCCCTATCATGTTTTGTTCACTATATCTGGAACAGCTAGAGAGAAACAAAACCCTTAATATCTACAGACTGTTTTCTGGAAGGACAATATATGTGCCCAAAATTCAAAAAATTACATATTCTAGGTGACTTAGGGAGATTTGAAGACCCACACCAATGACATCAGAGGTTAATTAAGCATTTAAAATAGACCCTAGCAAGTTCAAAGGTGAGGAAAAAGAGAGATACACTATCAGAAGAGCAAGAACCTTGGCTGTGACGGCAGGCAAAGGCTATAGGCACTTGTTGCAGTAAACTGTTAAGAAAGCAACTCTGATTTGAAGACAAAGGACAGTTTGGAGACGTCCTCCGTGAGAAAGCCTTGTGACTCTCATGGGACCCTGAGCCATCAGCGAACGCCCAAACAGGTCCAAAAATGAGCAGATGATCTTGCATACCCACTTATGACCTTGCTTCAACGCATACCTCTGTGTGTCTTTTGCACTCTCATTCCTTCTAGAAAGTAGTACATGCAAATTATAGGAATAAGTATTCCTATGCCTGGGAGAAGGAACACAGCCATGGACTGTGACAAATGAATTTTACGTCTTTTCCCACATATTTAGTGTTCTGTAAAGCTGTTTGAATATGTTACTGGAGTAAGCTTCTGGCTTACTTGCCAAGGAAATTTGCTGCAGCTAGGAGAAAGACCACCAAATTAGATCTCCTCCTACTTCCAAACCCAGAAGAGACAGATATAATGTGCCTACAATTTTACCTAACAAAAGTCTGTCTTTGTGGTCCAAACAGAATAGAAACTGCAACTCCAATTCCATAGAAGTTGTTTTAGCAGATATTGTAACAACTGCAATTTTTAAATTGTTTTTCACAAGGCACACTATGGTGCCAGTAAAACCCCAACATGCTGTCTGGAAAGTTATCTACAAAAGATTCCAAATGACATTTTAACAGAGAGAAAAGTGTCTGAAGACAGTGTGCAGGTCAAACAAATCAAACAATTTAATTTCTTCCTCTCTGCCACTCTAACTGGTTCAGATGGCATGATGTTATCCCCCTCCAAGTCAGTATACTGACTGCTTCAATCAAAACTTAATTGAAAGTAGTGGATCCTACAATTTAAAATGAAATAGGCTCAGCATGTGAGCAAGTTCTGTCAAGACTGATTACTGAGTATTGATTTCCCACCAATTGTACAAGTTACACTCCACAAGGCCACCTGCACATTAACCTAGAATACATAAAATCACCTCAGGCTAACATCTATCACAAGGTTTGTATTTTTGGACCATGCAGTCTCTAGTTCTTTTCCTTCCCTATATATTCAATGGCATTCATTTGGACAGCATTCACACTTTGTACTTACTTCATCATAAATAGCTATTATTTCTATTTTAGTTTTTGAGAAAGAATTTAAGATAACTACCCAGGAAAAACTTCATATTAATCTAGCACTAAGTTAATTGTAAATCCTGTAAAGACAGTCAGACAAGCTTTCCTATGGAATCAAGGAAAGAGAGACTGGATGGAGCAACAGCAGAGTGGCTTACTGTGGTCTGGAAGCTTCTGCTTGGTCTGTCTGAAGCTTCTCACCCCCTTCCACTTCCATGGTGCAGTAGACAATCCGATTTGGAGCGACTGACTTTAAACCTTGTACCTCCATTATAACAATCTGAGGAAGATAAAGCAAATAGTTTATCCTTCAGAAAAAATTACATACTGTGGTTATTGCAGTATTAAGCTCCACATAGGTACAAAAAAAGAAAAAAGAAAATATCCCTGAAGTCCCAAAGTCCGCTCCTTTAATTTTCAACAGAGAGGAATTTTGATTTTGTGTTCTTTTTCCACTTTCAAGAACATACAGTAGGAATTGAAATTTTTGCTCTGCTTCTACTTGGACAGTGATCAAAAACAACTCACTGCAATCATAATTTAAATGCCAATAGTGCAGTTTGGGATTAATGTCTGAATATAATTCTAAATCTTAATACATGAGGAAATGTATCTTTTAATGAGTCATCTAAGTGAATTTGTATAGAATGAATAGGTTACTAAATCAGAGTGTAAACAAGTAAGTACACTGATCACATCTTGAAAGGTTCTATGTCACATGAGGTTGCAACCCTTTAATCTCAGAAGTAATTTGGCGGTGTGCTGGCATGAGGCAGGTCAGAGCATGGCTATCAGCTCCTGTAATTTTTTTCCCCACTACATACATCTTTTCCTTCTCCCAGCGCAGTACTTACAGTCAGGTTCAGCATGCACATGGGGAAGAGGGAGAAGAGAAATGGAAAAAAGGCACTGCTACCAGTTGTGCTCTGAGTTTTCATCACCAGGGAAATTATGAGCTTGGCAGATCCCATAGATTTTCACCTCCTCTAGACTACTCAGTTACAGCTCAGAAAAGCCAAATGCAGACCTACTTTAAATGCTCTCTGCTTTTTATAAATCTTACAGTTTTTCACAGTGTGAAATTATTGGAATTTTTGCACTTCAGATGTTTCTAATTCAGAGAAGATTTGAGTAGACAGTCAGGTTCCCCTTCTTGCTTTAGAAAAGATGCTTTTCTTGCCAGTTCCATTTGGGCCTATGCGAAGAAACCAGGAAAAATGTACTCCATCAGCAAGAGAAGTTGCCCTCAACTGAACCTTACCTGTAAACGACTATTTGTTTAATTTATTTTAAAAGTCCTAGAAGTAATAACTGCTTTTAGTCTCATTAGAGTAATTGGTTTCTTAGGTCAGCAAGCAACTACTAAAATATTTTGCTATTAAACACTTTGCAAATTTGCCACTTTGTTCCCATTCAAGCAAGTTAAGCCAAGCTTCGCCCCTAGCTGTAAAATCCTTTGTCCTTTGAAACTCTCAGAACCTTAATAATAGTTATATGTCTTGTAAAATTGCTAGTTTGTAAATATTACAGTGAGATGACAGTCATTGATAATTTAGAGCTTTTTTATATTACACATAAATTATCAACACTGCCCATTATGCTTTATAGGTAATAACAGTAATTCAGGGAGAATAACATAGTCAACCCACTTTCCCATCTTTTGTTGTCCAGGAATTCAAGTAGTTAGCAAAGCGATCAGCGATCACTGAGAGACTGCACTAGAGCTCCTTCTAGATGATACTGTCTATATGGTCTTTCCACATACAAATTGTATGTCATTGTTGATGAATGCAGGCTTCATGTTTATTCACTTTTATGTTGATACTTCTTTTTCTGAGTTTTCAACTTAATTACACAGTACATTTTAATTTGGTAAAAATTCTGAATTTCAGAACAAAGTTGCATTTCATTCCTTCCAAAGGAAACTGTCACTATCGAATCTGCATTAGCTCATTAGCTTACAAACAGTTTCCTAAATGTTTGTATATTTCTGAAACTAACAGCTGAAGAATATAAACAAGGAAGTCTTCTCTTACTACTATATTGTTTGGATTTTTTAATTTCTGCAAACAAGATACTTGAGGAAATATCCAACTTGTAAAAACAGTCCTTGTTGCTTGCAGGGATGCTCAGGAGCGTCTGTGATCTTGGTCAACAAGGTCCACTCCCACCAGAACATTATAAATATTACTAGCAACTTTTGCTGTTCGTAATAACAACATGCAGTGGCAGCATGAACCTTGGCCACTTTACTACCCATACAGAAATTTTCATCAAGTTCTTTCACCCTGTTGTAAGACATGTTCATTCATGTGCTTGTGCAGCAGCCCTTGGCAGGGATTTTGCTGGTCGCCCTACAGTTTAGTTGAGCCATCACAGGGCGTGACATGGATATGTTTATGTGTTATTCAAGAAATGTGAAGTTCTGCACATATGACCTCACATTTTCAAAAAATGAAGTATTCTGTTTTCAAGGAAATGCAATCAGCTTTTCTTATTTGGCCATTCGCATAGAAAAAGATTACATCTTTTACATTTCAGTCTGCATTAGTTATTAGTTCAATTGTTTCCTTTTGCCTTTATCTCTTCTGAGATTTTGTTTCCAAGAGCAAGAAACTTGTTTGGCAAGAGAGTCAACTTACGTGGTTAATATCATGTCTAAGATGAAAATCTGTCTTAGTAAAAACTACCTCATGTAGAGAATTTAATATAATTCTTTGTCTTTCACAGGATGAACTGTAGATAACTTATGTTGCAGAACATCTCTTTATCAGTGATAGGAAAAAAACAATAATTAAAAAAAAGGTAGTTCACCAGACCTAAAAGTCTACATTTCTGATGGGAGAGAGGAAGGGCTATAAACAAAGCAAAGTTGTTCCTAATTTAACAAGAATTATATCTCTTGTCAATTTTCAATGATTGTTTCAAACTTTTACTGTACTTTTCACCTAAATATCACATCATTTGGGGTACGTAATAGTTCTCTCTGTAGGCACAGAGAAGGCTTCCCTCACCAAGCAAACTGAAAGACAGAAAACATTATTGCCAAAATTTTTCAGGTACTTTTCAAGCACTTCAGAACTACTCTTTGTTAATGGACCATTCCAGCCTTGGTAATCCACTAAAGGCAGACACAGCACATGTATGGAGACACATGGGATTCAGCATAGGAGTTACAAATAGTTCATCTTTTCATATACTTCAGTACTCAGGCCTGCACTCTAGTTTTACATGCTTGATGAACTAATACTTTTTGGCATATAGAATGATGGATCTTACTACTCTTTGAAAGCTGATGTTGAGCTTTTACATTATTAGCTAGTAATATTAAAATTGCATACAGTGGGAGAAGTAATTTCTCTGTTACACAAAGAATTCAAAATTTTTCATCATCTATTCTTGATATGTTTTTAATTCTATCTCTTTAATGTGACATGGGAAAAAATTATCTGAATTTTTAACAACAGATGAAAAAAACATGCTCATTTCCCTTAAGAAAAAACATTGTTTAAAAGACAAACCAATTTTATTTGTTTTAAATTCTTAAACAATTGAAATATTTTTTTCTGTAATTTTTTTAATAATTATCTGTTGTCTTAAAAAAACTAAAGCCACTTCAAATGCATAGCACAAGTACGGCACCTTCTGACCAACAAATACACAATGCACACTCTGATAATGTTTTGAATTTATTATTATTAACAGAGAGATAAACATTTCTTGGTATGCACATTTGTGGAATTGGACCTGAGTTATAATGCTGGAAATTTTCAAGGCCAGGTTGGATGGGACTTTGAGCAATATGGTCTAGTGGAAAGTGTCCCTGGAAGGGAGGTTGGAATTAGATGATCTCTGAGGTCCTTTCCAACCAAACCATTCTATTCTGTGATCAGACATGCCTAAATAATTAAATGTATTTGTGGTTTCCTCTTGAAGTCAGTTGAGCTCTATATAGATTAGGATTGCATTGCTACAGGCCACACTTCCTGCATAACCTCAAAAAACATAATATAGCTTCTTGAGGAAAGTGCAGAAATTTCTGTGTTTATTCTCTAAATGCTTTCAGTGAGAAAATGCTACTTGTTTACAAAATTCTATGACTGAGTTCTTGATAACAACAGTGGTCAATTATTAAGTTTAAAAGTGTACTTAGCTATTTAATGCACTGGAATTCATGTAAAGTTACACTTGTGTGGGAGATTCAACTGCCAACACTGCTGTGTGGGCCCAAATGAAACTACTGCTGCAAGAGGAACATGTATTATACAGCTGTATTCTAAATCCTAATCACCAAAGACACAGCACAATTTACTTCTTTAACATAAAATTTTAAAATTACCAAGAAAGAACTAATAAGAAAAAAGCATCAAGACAGATATTCTAGCAATTTAAACTATCAAAAAGTTTTCTCTGAAATCTGTGATTACCTCTAATGTGAAGGAGAGAACCACGTCAGACTTTGACAGCTGAACTTCATTTTCATCTCCTATGTCCAAGAATGCAGAATTCTGTGACCGCTTTAACTTCTGCAGTTTAAATTCTGGCCCACCTTTAGACACTGGCAGACTTTCCAAATTTGCCATCAGCAAATTCACTGAAGACCGCAACTCTTCTATGTACATGTTCTCCATTTCCCTTGTTACAAATTTTGGGAATTTTCTTTCCTTGGAAAATACATTTTAAAAGTTAGGGAGGAAAAAAAAAATTCCCTCATTATATACCATGTTAATTTACCAATCTGCTTTCAGTTAAGAGACAATAAATAAAACCAAAAGTCACAATTGCAGTGTCTATCTATTTTATGTCTTCAGAACAATAATGGGAAGGCTAATCCTCTCCTTTAAATACAGTTAATTTTGACAAGAAGGAATAATGCAACCTTATGCACTCCCCAAAATCATTTAACCATAAACCCAGGTTGAAGAACTACACATTAGGTATTTTTAATACAAGTGTTTTAAACATAGTAATTGATAGTATACCTTCAATGTTACCTTCAAATATTTCAAAAATTGAAAAAATGACCTGTCCACTAAAAATTTTGTTACTTCATCCAGTTACCATGCTACCAAAAATAAGTCAATCACATTCATGCTTCTAATACAAAGCTGCTAAACTACAATCATGGCAAGAAATTCCTATCATTGTTTACCTCTATTTTTAATAATTGGTCATTCATTTTGAAAGTAATGTTGAGTTATTACACACAGGATTATTTTAAATTATAATCTATCTTAAACAATAGAAAGAACTTGAAAATCAATTTTTAGATAACAGTATTTAAATATTGTGCTTCTAACAAAAAAGGAACATATACAGAAATATAATGCATATATGAACACATACAGAGCCAATTTCATGCAGAGTTTTCCGAATATTGAACATTGGGTTCTTGGGAGAATGTCATTCAAGATTAAACAAAAACATCAATTATTCTAAAATATATGTTTTATGTTTTACATATAAATAAGAAACAAACAAATGCTCCCAGTGTACTGTTTGCAAAGACAGGCACATCTCCTAAACCAGACAAATTTTTTCCTTATCTGTTATAAGGCATATCATAAAATGTTTTACATTAAAACCTCTATAGTTGATTTTTTTCAATAACAAAGACCAAGCAAGTTGACTGTGACCCAAAATACCTGCAGCAACTCTGGTGGTCTGGCTTATTATAGCATTACAGTGTCAGTATAGTACAGATTGAAAAAGAAAAAAAAAAGAAATAAAAAGTAATTTATAGTTAGGAATTAAAAACACAGGACAAGGTTCAAGGCTCTCTAGCAAGAAAAACCCCTTAGGAGTGTTTTTCAAACCGTACCTTATCCTGTGAGGATCATTCAAATCATAATAAACCAACACAGAAGACAGGTGAGACAGACTATGTTTTTGAAAGACCTTTCCTCTTGTTAAGATGTTTTCTTCCCATCCCAATGTAAAAATTGAGGAAAACTGGACTTGCTGATGAAGGAAGTGTAGGATTACACAGCATGACTTTTCAAAACCAAGGTTTGCTTTATCCCTACTCCTGCTAACACAGAGACTCTAGAGCAGAAAGAAATTCATCTTCCAAACTGTTTTCAAAGGAACTGCTTAATTTTAGAATCAGAAACAGGAAGCACACACCATGGGTCATCCCACTCAACCTCATATGAAGATATGTTTTTGGTACAAGAAAGCAACCACTTACCCTTGCCATTTGATCTGCCAATTGTAGTCGACCATCTAGTTCACGTCTGATCTGGGCTGCTTGTTCATCTCCATTATCCAACTTGGAGAGACAAGAAAAATAAATCTTACTGTGAGAAATGCACTATATTTTAACTTTATAGCAAGTAATGTAGCTAAAAAACAAAAGAGAAATTAATTTTCTTCTTAAAATCAGTGAAACACTAAGCAAATTAACAGCTTTAAGGTTTACCAAGATGAAAGAAATAAAATGGCCACCAGTTAGTTACAGCAGTCAGGGTCTCTGAACAGTAGGCAGTGTTCCCTTACATTTTTAATACACTATATTGAAGAAGCATTATTTCTTTATGAAAATAGCAGCTAAAATCATTTTTCCATGAAGCAGAAAACTGGAATGACAGACGGGCTTAGAAAACGTTTGCAAGGAAATTTAAACTTTGGTTCCATGAGTTCCTGTATAGACATATATAGGTATAGGGAAAGAAAACTGTGTGACTATGTCTTCTGAGAATGGTACTGTTTCACTCCCATAGCTCTTTTCTCCCAGTATTGCCCAACTGTTCACATCAACACGTATCCAATTTTTGAATTTCCAGTATTTTCATACTTGGAGAATAGTCAGGACTAAATTATTGACTTCCATCAGAGAGGTAAAGGAGAAGGACACATCTCTTCACCTCAGCAGAAAATCTGAGTCTCAACAAAAGGAGACTCCCCAACTCATTTTTCACCTAATTACTTGTTAAGGACAGTGGCAGGGGAGTTTAAGTGAAGTGGGGCTTCACCTCAACACATGGGCCTGCACAACTGGTTAAGAGGAAAACAGAGGGAAAGATCAGGAAAAGATCAGGCAGATCTTGCCATCTTACCTGAATAACTGCCAAACAAGGACAAAGATGGAGTTCCTATGGAGGGTTCTCTCTGTCCCTAGGGCTAACCAAAGACATGATCTGACATGCTGATTTGACCCTAGTGTATTTAGTATACAGTTAAGGTTTAAGGATAACTGAATTGGCCTTCACTAAAAAAAACCCTTAAACTGATTGGGGGTGTAAGGTGGCAAAACTGGTTCTCTAACTGAATGAGATCTCCAGCTCATGAATACACAAAGAGCTTGGCAAATTATTCATTTACATTAAATTAAGGTTTTTCAGTGTTTATTCAGTAAGAGTCCTAGTTACAATGCTCCTCAGCTAATTCTGACACTTCTTGTTGAACCAAAGCACTCATGAATATTAGGCACTCCAATTAAAAAAAACCCAAAAACAATTAAAAATGCACCATGCAATTATATAGGTCATTTACAGCACTATGCTTAATGCAAATCTGACCCGGTTTAGCAACAGGATGAAAAGTTTTTCACTGTTAGTACGGAAGCAATGACAGCGCAGGCAACCTGTCATCTGTGCAATCTGGCATCTTACGAGATCCTAGCAGGAACTGATCCAGACTACCAGAAAAACATGAACAAAATCTGATGGCATCCCCAAAAGAGGCTCAAGTTTATACCAGCGAGTAGAAGATGGATCATATTCCAGAATGGAAGGTTTTGCCACTAAATGTGTTCATAAATCTGCTCCTAAATTGACTGTGACCATTAAGGGCAAGAGTGTACTCGACGAAAGCAAATGTTTTAGGTTCTCAGAATAAAATTACAGTATGCCAGATGAATTCCCAAATTTGTATTCTTCCATTTCTCAACAGATTAAGGTGCTGTTTATTGAACTTGTCACAAAGAATATTTCTATTTTCCTTTGTGCTATAACCACATACTTTTGCAATTATTTTTGTTTATTCAGTATGAAAGCCTGTCTAATATGAAAAATAATTTTGTTTTCATTTTTTGGCTAAGAGAGGTCAACATTATTTTAATAATATATCCCATGACAGGTAATTGCTTGAAGAATATCTGCTTGAAGGTAACTTCAATGACTGAATTTAGATTTCTTCAAAAACAAGGAGGCTGGGAGAACATTAAAAAGCTAAAATCTTTCCCTATGTCAAGGCACAACTTAAATGACTGCCTCTATCAATAATTCATTTGAAGAGGTAAAAGATTTTACTTAAAGACTGATATTTAGCTATTTTTCCATTTAAAAAATATGTTCATTTAAGTTAACGTAGGTGTAATCTAGTTTTGTAAATCTTAGCATTTTTTCCTTAACTCTGCTTTGCTTTCTATCATCTGTTTGTACTTGAGTACTTAAAAATGTGATTTCCCTACTTATTTATTTTAAAACTTCAGTCTTCTTCCCAAAACACTTATACATTTTAATGGTTTCATTAATGTATGTATGTAATGATGTTTTGTAAAGTATGGAAAGAAGCTGAAAAGGTGAAGAGCAAAGAATGTTGCTTTACATATAGAAAAGGGCCAAGGTAATAACTATTGGTAGGTCATTCATACCTGTCCCAATAGGAGGCAAAGCTGTCAATATTAGTATTTTTGCAGAAAGTAAAATGAAGTGACAATGAGAAAAAGAGAAAGTTTGATATCCTACTCCATGAAAGGCCATTCTACCTGTTTTTATTCTAAACTCAACAAAATACATGAAAAAAAAGCTTTACAAGCAAAACAACTAGTGATTATGAATGTGCACTCAAATAATTTTTGTATCTACTGAATATGAAGTGACAACAGCAGAAAGATTAAGTAGATTCTGAAAATACAGGTGGTATTTCAAATTTTTGAATTGTGACCACTTTTTTACATAGGAAGACACATAATAGAACCCATCACATGGGTGGGGAGAGGTTACAATCATTAACGTAAGTGTACCCTTTTCCTTAATTCTTCATTTGTGGATCAAAACCACACCCAAGACATCTCTGAAAGCCAAGCTATGACAAGTTATTTTCAAACTGTTAAATAAAAACTAGAAAAGTGTATGACACTATGCATAGAAATTAATATAAATGTAACACTGCAGGATAGCAACTCAGACTCTTCTCAGTATTGCAACTGAAATTTGGTTAAAGGAAATCACTAATCTGAAAGGATGTAAAACTGAGACAAAGGTTTGTTTGGGGTTTTTTTTAAGAATAATTGGCATTTACATGGCATCACATAATGCTTCCCACCCTTAAATATAAAGTCATGTTTTTATAAAGTTACAGCCTTACAGACTATTGTAAAAGAGTATAAATACAAATTCCATCAAAAAAAAATTCAGCTTGCTGCAATAGTAATTATACACCATAGCTATTCACTGATTGCACCAACATTAGAGATGATTATCATGTCACTTAAACCTCACATAATGAATTAGTTTGTATTTTGGCAGCAGGGAACCTCACTACAGAACCCTCTATAGACACTAGAGACATATTTTCTGTGTCAGACACATTAGAAAGTCCTGACCGAACTAACCAGTGTTTCCCCTAAATGCCACACATATGGCCCACCAAACTTGTAAAACCTAGGCAAAGACACAGACTCCCCTTTTGAGGGCCAGTTAATTCAGAGGGAAAATTCCTGAGCAGAAGTATGAGTAAGACAGTTGTGTCACTGGTGCCCTTTCTTTCTCCAAAGATGATCATTTGGATTTTTAAAGCTTCTTCAGAAAAATCAGTAGTTATGAGTTACCACACTTGGGTGAATAAGAAGTCACTTTTTATTAAAAACAAGTGACAGCTCATCGTAATTTTTTTTTCTTAAATGATGCCTCATAAAAACAGCTTTCTAAAGCTACCAGCATCAGACATCAAGCTATTAATTAAAAAATGCTTTTACTCCTTCATGCTTGAAGTTGCCTTTATTTTTTCTCACATCTTTAGAGATGGACTGGGAACATCCTCAATATGTAAGTTGTCCAACAACTCATATTAAGAGGATTTCAGTTGCTTACATAAGTGTCAATTTCTGAAAGACAGACTGAGGGTTTCTACTTCAAATTTCTGCTTTAATGTTTCAACCAAAATACTCCACTGCTTTTAAAGAGACTAGAGTAGACAATACACTGCTTTATCCATAATAAGAAAAGTGGTAACCATCTTGTCAAAGAGCTCTAGCACAATCTTGCTTTGAAGTAAGAAGATGAAATTTAGCAAGATCCCATCTGTGGAAACCAGTTCAACTCTATCCAAGTTATAAACCTTTAAAAGATCACTTTTGCAGCAGTCAGGCTACAAACAGCCACTATGAGAGGCTAAATCAAACTCTGCATTTAGATTCATCTTCAGGTAGTGATGCTTTCTGTCGAATATGTATGAAGTCTCTGCTCAGATCATCTGCTCATTAAAGAAAGACTGCAGACTTATCAGAGTTAAAAATCACTATTTGGATCAACAGCATGCTATCTTTCTTGACAAACTGTTGTTTAATTTGTATGCCTGAATAGCACAGAAGAAAAATATGTCTAAATAAATAAATGTTTCCATATTTTAACAGGTTGGAAAAGACTGTATACTTTGTGATTCCTATTTAAATATGGTTTTAGTCTTAAATTACTTTAAAAGGCTGCAACACAGCAGTGTATTTTGGTGCAAAAGAAAAATGGTACACAGGAAAAAAATCTGGTTAATGTGCAAGAGCAACTTAAGGTAAAAAAGGTATTAATGCTGCCAAGAGATGCTACTCATCTACATTACTCTACATACAAAGTAAATCAGATACACTATGCCCATGAAATGAGACCAGTTTGTGTATAGATGAGTATAGACCTGTTGCAAGTTATTGTTTTTACATTCACAATGCTCAAACTGATAGTTCCTCCAAGTGACTATTTTATTAATAGTTAGCTAGCCTGCAGCTTTCTAATTTAAAGTAACATCAACATGAAATTACATATATCTGCCCATAGCAATAAAAATTTCTCCACATTTAATGACTAAACTGATGGTACACATATCTAAGGACTCATTTTTCTTTCCACAACATGAAATACAAAGTCTTTTCCCTCTATGTGACAGCAGTGGCTGTTTTCCCTTTACAGCCATTTTTTTGCCACATATAACCAAGTCTGAGTTGTGCTTGGCCCTGCTGAGCTGTGAAGTTATTTGTGGATGCCCATGTTAGGCAACCTGTAGGGTCCGTCCCTGACTTCTGCCAGAGTCAAGGTAAAAACTGTCAACAAAAACCAAATGGAATAAAAGACTTGGATTTAAAGTGTCAAGATAATACAACAGTGAAAAAAAACCAGATTTCTGGAAGCAACCAATGGCATCCAGCAGCAAGGCTGAAAGAGGCCAGAGAAATCCCAGTGCTCAATTTTGGCCATCAATCAAGTAAGCAAAAAGGAGGTAGTGGGTGTAGCAGAAGCAAATACTGGTGGGTTTCAGACCATTGGCCTTGCTAGTCCTATCTCTGACTCTAAAAGAAGGACTTTTGCTTCAGACAGATCTGATGCCTCTTAGAACTGCAGGATTTGTTCCTGTGCTTATCTTTGCACAGGCAGAGTTGCTCGAAAGGAGCAGACTGGGAAGAGATTAAAGGTGTCTGCAGCATTAAGGAGCTACTGTGCACTGAACACAAACAGCCTGTGGAGATTCTTGATGTTTCCCAAGCTTGTGAACCGAGATTAGCAGCTCAATATGTAAAAGTGGAAGGCTCAACAAATTCCAAGTCAGGCCAAAACCAGAGCACCCAACTCCAGTCTACTACTGCAATCACTTTTGGACATGAATTCAACAGGACTTAACTTCTGAAGGACAAGATTGTGATGGAAGTAAATGGTTTCCACTTCTTACAGGAGGCAAAAACCAGGGTAAATTAAGGGTAAGATGTATGGAGCTTTATGAATGGCTGCTGCTGGACCTTTTCATAAATCTCCTCCTCCCTTCTGTCTTCCAGAAGGAAAGACATAGCTGTAAAACTAAAAAAAATGTCATCACTCCTCTATTTCAGAGGAAGCTATGCCATTTAGCTTCAGTTTTAAGATATTTTCTCTTCCTTGTGTATAGATTATACAGAGGATTCATTCAGACTCGCAAAAGATCAATAAAATGGTATTTCAAAACTCTCTCATGCTCTCTGTGCCCTGTAAAGTCTCTATCACATATCACACTAATGGCTATGCCTCTGTGGTGGTGAAATCCTGTGGATTTCTCAGAGAAGTCTGCAAGAGAAAAACTTTAAAAACTCAGTTCCTAAATCTTACTCTTCCTAACTCACTCCTTTTCCAGTCAACACACACAAAATCCATTTGGCAAATAAACTCAGAAATGTGGTTTTGAATAGGTGCAACCCAAAATCAAAGTGAAAGAGAAAGGATGTCAGAGAGAGAAGATCCCTTAAGAGGGATTAAATAAAAATAAAGAAGGAAATAAAGAGGGAAAACAGGCATCTATTTTTGAAATTATTTCTCTTGTGAAATAGCAGTATATATGTTTTCAGCTAATTCTATGTCAAAGCACAAACTCAAGAACCACTCAGCATTTATACATCCAATTTGCCTGCAGCAAGTAGACTTATAAAAGCTAGCAGGTCCAAAACCATTATGAGGTGTTTGAAAAACTTTTGACAATGCACCATCGAGCCTCACAGGATTTTTTATCGATTTTGCTCTAGCAGACCACAAGATTGCCTCTCAAACAACTGGCCAAGTTGATTACTCAGTTTTCCTGCAACACAGTGCCCACAAAAAGCTCAAGTATCTGTTGAAATTAGTTTTAATACGAAGTCTTAAACTTTAGGTGTAAGGAGCAAGGCCAGTCAACAGTCAAACACTCTACACTGGCTTCAGTTGGATAAAAACTGAAATCCAATCAAATCAATGTTTTCAAAAGCTGAGTCTGACTACCTTCAATAAGCCCATGAGGTACCAGACCTCATTCAGGATTTTTTTACTGGCTTGATACTACCCAAAAAGCCCCAAAAAATCAGAGACAATCTCAGATGGTAAGAGATTCTGTTCTCTGAAATATTTTTATTAAGTTCTGGACCTGCTTATGTGATTTCAATATTGATTTGTATATGTATGACTGGTTAAGTGGCAAAAGATATAAATTTCTTGTACTTATTATTACACATTATATACTGATTTGTAAAACATGGTTATATTATGAAACTATTAAAACCAACCCGAAATTTAGAGTCAGAATTATATTAACTAATTAAATAGATTAAAAAGCTAATTAGAAGTTTCCAAAAAATACAATGAAAACTATACAGTTTTAATATGTAGACTTTTTTTTTTTTAATTAACCACTGGATGGACTTTATGGCAGTTTCCAAAATAATCAAAGCTGGGACTTTTATATGGCCTTTCCTTATACTCAAGATTTGAAAACAAATAAGTTCAGTTTTGAGAGTTTCAGAACTGGTTGAAATGTTTCCCACAACTCATTTTATTCAGGGACTTCCAATACCAAACCCCCAAGTAAAACCTAAATTAAGACTTGAAAATAATCAGGAAAAGAAGCACATACAGTATTCAAGCTAATCACAATGTATGCAATGGGAATAGCTAAAAATTTTTATTAAATCCACTCCACTCAGTACATATACATAGGTCAAACTTTCACTGCACTTAGCCAACAGTGTAAGTGGTAAGACATTTGAAGAATTATATACACACCATCTACTAATGAGAAAATCTCTAGCAAGAAACAGTTTATTTAATACTGTGATGTGCAAATGTACAATGCAACTTCTGTCAATGACTGCTTCCCTATCAATCATCTTTCATACTTGATTGCTATTAACCTTTTAGAGAAAGTGTAAGTTAAAAGCCTTTTATTAACAGCAAACTTGATTAACTTTGCAACCTCAGCCAATGTGGTATGTCCCAAATGGCAGAGAATCATCCAGCCTTTACAAAGAGCTTCATAGGGTTGCTCAAATTTAACATGTATCTTCTACTTAATATTACCATTACTGAAGAAAATTGAAAAATAAATTAACAGTTCAAAATTTATCCTAGACCAAATTAAAATGTAGTCTTCAATATTTTATTACATATTTTCACCTACAGACCCTAAGTCATATTTTATGAACAGGACACTTGGAAGATTACCACAAATGTCCTTGCACAGTTAGGAATGAGGTTTTTGTTGGTATATTTGGATTTGAACAGGCCCCAGCACCATTTTTATCCACATGAGCTGAGGAGAGAGTAGGGCTTCCCAACCAGGATTTTCACTAATTTTCAAGCATGGTCTTTCACACAAAAAAATCATATTGTTGCTCTGCATCAATTTCCCAAATAAAACATTTCTTTCCTTTTACTTTATACCCCTGAAATTAATAGAACTGAAGTTAAAATCGTTGTTCTGAAAACCTAAATCCCAAGACTTGCTTCTCATCTTAAACAAATCTTGACAAGTGGTATGTAAACACAATAAATAGAATTCAATAATGCACACAAATCACCTTTGTGCCCTAGGTATTTGGATGATAACATTTTAAGAAAGTCTGCAAAATACTCATATTTACAAAAGAAATCACTATCTCCATATTGACTCTGTTACTAGTTTTTCCTCTGACTTAAGGTAAAGATAAAAGTTGAATCTTTATTTGGTTCACTGAAGCCATTAATTATGCAATGTGGGGTTTCAGTGAAAAAGATACTCTGACCTAGATACAGGTATTTTAAATATTTATTTATTCACAGCAGTCTGTTTAGGTAACGAGAGAAAAATCAGACAGCATGTAATTAGACAATGCTTTGTCTTTTGCTATCATTTCTGTAAGTATTACATACTCTTTACATAGTCCCGGAATCATTGTATTACTTGGACATTACTACCAGCAGATTCTGAAAGAGGGGAAAAAATCCAAATAAAAACAAATTTAAAAAAGAAAATTCCAACATTAAACTCCCTCTGAATTATATTTTATTTGCTACTTCAATGGCTTTTCAGTTCATGCTCATTTTGATACACTGTCCCAAGCTTGTCCATAAATGCTTATGGTACTCTTCTGAATGTCTCTACGATAAAGGGAATAAAGTAAAGATGTATCAATTTTATGAACTGTAAAAACATGGAGATATGTATATATATAATCATACACATACTGATTGGAATATTTACGAAGAACAGTTTCACATCCTTTTCTGCAACAGGCCCTTCACTCTTGCCTAGTCTCCTTGAACTTTCACTTCAAGTTTTTGTAGCAGAGGCTCTATTCTATAAAGCTGAGAGCCAATACTGCAAACCACACCTGCTCCAGTTCTGGTTTTAGCTGTAGCCCATATTGTCTTCATAACTCAGCTACAATTCCCTTGTTACACAAACTGTTGAACTAATCAAACAAATACAAAAGACATCTATTGGAAATTTAAGTATCCCTCTAGTTGTACATATCTAAGGTCCACTGTGGACAGTGAAAATAGTGTACACACAACCCTTTGCATAATTCTTGCTCGTTTGCTGTCAAAAAGTGGGTCATATCCCACACCATTTATTTTGACACATGTTTAGAAGTAAAATGGCTGTTGATTTCCTGAGCACTATCTGCACTTTCCACTATGTGGAAAAGTGGACTTTCCACTATGTGGAAAGTCTCTTAGAATGCTTCCATCAACGCTGCCTCCGTACAATCCTAAACATCCACTGGACTGACTATGTGACCAACACGTCTGTCCTTGAACAGGCAGCAGTCACAAGCATTGAGGCCATGCTGCTGAGAACACAGCTGTGCTGGGCAGGGCACGTCTCCAGGATGCAGGACCATCGCCTCCCTAAGATCGTGCTCTATGGGGAACTTGCCACTGGCTGCTGCAAGAGAGGAGCCTCAAAGAGGAGATAAAAGGACTCCCTGAAACAATCCCTCAGCCTCAGCCATATTGATCATCACCACTGGTCTACCCTGGCCTCCAATCAGGAGGCCTGGAGACACACCATCTATAACGCTGCTGCTGCTTTTGAGAACACACGCAGGATCACTCTCGAGGAGAAAAGACAACGCAGAAAGAATTGTGTCTTGTCGATATCACCTGGAGAGTCTTTCTGCTGTGCCTTCTGCAACTGGACTTGTCTATCTTGCATTGGCCTTTTTAGCCATCAGCGCGCTTGTAGCAAGCGTGGGTAGAGCCCTTCTCAAATCTTCGTTCGCAAAGCCTAGCCATGATGATGATATTTGTGTACTTTCCACTATGTAAGCCATTAAGATTTAAATAATAAAATTAAAAGCAATTAAATTTCTTTATCCTATTTGTACCTACATCACATTCATAAATTGTTCAAAATTAATTGTCCAATAAGAATCTATTTAAGGTCAATGCAAGCCAAGAGCCTCAGTTCCTAAGGAAACAATGGTTAGAGATGCAAGATGCCTGCATAAAGCAAGACAGATTATTTGTTTTAAAGCTTCAAAGCCTTTGCAGACTCTTGAAAGAAACTGAAACTAGTGAACTAAGAGAACATCTAGTTTAGAGATGCCATTTCACTTCTATAAATCAGCTTATAAGAATTAAAAACTTCCACATTATAAATCATGTTTTATTCTAAACTTCTCACTTTACAAACTACTTTTTTTTTTTTATTGCTATTCTTCAAGTAATGAAATAGCTAATAATACATAATTACTATTTCATCCCTCAAATTTTAAAGGAAATACCTTCCTTTTGTCTCTCTGGATTATACCTTGCAGGCAACAGATTTTAGAAACACCCTGTTAGATCAGACAAAAAGTCCATTCAGACCAGAACTGTGGGTGTGACAGTGACAGTAGAGGAGGTTATTTGGGTAAAATGCTGAGGTCTGGCTGTTCTCCAAAGTGAACATCTCTAATGATAGTTGTGGAGCATGAGGAAGTGTGTGGGATGTTAGAAGGTATACCCAGGCCAAGTCCTATTAATATCAAATTATGGAATATGTTCAAACACTTTTGAACCTCCTGTAGCTGTCTGACCTCATCATTATCCATGACAAATGGTTCTGGAAGTTCTCCAAAAGCCATATACAGAAGCATTGCATCCATTTTCAATCTCATAGAGACTTCCCTGAGTGTCACAGTTTCTAGTGGTGTGGCATTTATCGAGTGAAGGTACACATTCACCTTGGCCATTACTTACTTTACTTTGTAAAGCTCGACCATACTCCTTCCCATCAACCTTCTCATGTCCAGACTGAAGAGCTTCAGCCCTTTCAGTCCCTCTGCCAAAGGTCACTGTTCCATGATTTTGAATGCCACCCACTAGCCCTCACTGACCTCCCCTACATTTCTCAGAGGAGGAGACCAAAGCTGCACATAATACTCAATGTATCGTCATAAGAAGGTTATATACAGCAGGAAAGCAATGCTACTCTTGTACATTGAACTAATTATTTCACCGCAGCGAACCCCAGGTGTCTGTCTAAGCTGTAACTGCCCATGCTCAGTTCAGCATCCTGTGGATGTGCACTGGTTTATTTCTCCTCTGACGTATTACCTTACATTTAGCCACATTAGAGCTACATTACATCACATCTGTCACACTTCTGCCCATGCAGTTTTGCGAGGTCTTCCTGGAGTTCCCTGTAACTCGAGCAACACTAAAGTAGCCATAACAGTTTCATATTGTTATTCATATAAATCAGAAATTTCCCCTTACACTGCCTTCTCCAGGATATATATGCTGAATAAAAATGCAACACTTCTGAACAGAGTGAAACAGACAGAAACAACACCTAAACTCTCTTGGAACCAATCAAAAGGAAAACAAAACTTTTCCCCAAAACCTCCTTCAAAAATAGCAAGACTGCACTGTAAAAAAACCACTATATGCAATTGGATATTTACAACAGAATTTGTCATTCTGTTGTAAATATCAAAAAAGTGTCACGGGCTGAGGAGGAGTCAGACCACTGGATGTTTAGCCCAGTTTTTAAACAGCAAATATTACCATTAAACTGCAGAATTAGGTGTGATTAGAATCACATTAGGATTCAAATTAGTGGATCAGTAGTGGATTGTAAAGGAGAAAAAAGATGTTAGAACAAGTGTCAGTGCAAACAATGGAATTTTCTGCCTCCCACTGTCTTGGCACTTGCAATGACCGCACAGAACAAATGGCAAAACCCAGGTCCTGCCCTTCTTACTTGTTTAAACTACAATGTTTGACTACCTCTTCTGGATAGGATGAAAATCAAGGAAAGCACATGTGAAGACAGAAGGAAGGAGAATAATTGTAGGCTCTTACTACTTATAATCACTATAAATTTTAAGAATATGTTCCACAGATTAATCCAGGACATGGATGCAAAGCATCAGTTTCTATTGACAGAAATAGAAAAATTAAGATCTGTAGTATGTCATCCTGTAAACATATTTTATCTAACTGTATCTTGGTTTTCACATCTGCTTACTGGAGTTCAGGGATACCATCAAGACAGACTCCTCACACTCGTCACAGCACTGTGGTCCACAATGTAAAGGTCAAACTCTTCAGTTATTGCTAATATGAAAATGCCTTCCACCCCAACTTTGCCATCTCAAAATTATGAATGCCCCACACAAAACAGCTTAACCTTTACTTTTGTGGTTTTTTTTCACCCAAGCCTTTGTCTTGCTATTTGTATGGGTGTTCTTCCTACAGCTAGGCAGGGCAAAAAGCTTCACAGCTAGTCATAGAGCCTATTGAACCATCCAAACAAAGTATCTTTTAACACAGAAATTTAGGGTCCCTAGGTAATCAATGGAGAGACAGAGAAGCCTCTAGAGTTATTTAAAGCACTTAAGCAGTTATCTGTACGCCCACCATGAGTACTGTGGAAGTCCCAACTGCACTGGTAATCTCTGGTGAGTAAGATGATCAAAGAAATGGGCGTTCTTATTCTCTCTCTCACCTTCCCCCAGACCCTGCTGAAATAGATACTGGCTGTCACCTTCAGTACAAGGTGGTTTCAGATTCTGCCTAGGGAATACCCTCCCACACCCACCCTAAGCAGGAAGTGATGGGCCTTAAATGAGTTATGACTCATGTCCTGATCCTCCTTAGAAAAAGTCTTCCACCCTCCTCCTCTCCCACCACCTGCACAAAGATTACCATATCGAAGACAACCAAAAAATTAGCTTAAAACTTTGTTGGTATGTGGATAATAATGTCCTAAAGGGGCTCACAGTGTTTTCTATTTTCAGAGGGAAATCCCCTCTTCTTTTACTTACCCTCCTCACTTTCAAAAATTATCATGTAGAATGTTTTCTTGCCTTATTAATCATTGATAAGATTGTCTTTGGAGTGTTGAAACCAAAGGGAATACATGAAAGTAGAGGAATAAACGTCAATGAGCATTGCATTAAGTAAGCAAAAGCACCTTGAATGCCATGTCAATATTTTTTCCAAATAATTAAATGTGGCTGACTTAACTAGACAGAATTCAGGCTGACAGCTTTTTTCTAAATATGATGTGGAGAAGCTAGAAGATAACAGAAATGGAATCTCATATTCTCCCTTTCTGTTCAATTCTATCGCATCAGCTGGAGAATGCTCTGTATTGCCACCTGTTTCCAGAAGTCAGTGATATTAATGCTGTGTAGATACCTATCCACAAATATAAAAACCCTAAATAGTTTAGTAAGAACTGATAAGCAGATTTAATCCAGAGGTTCATGTATAAGAAGGCAAGCCTCATCTATAGATTTGTGTTGCACTGTGAAAATTTGACTTCCTTATCTATAAGGGTTCTAATCTATGGAGCAAAGTCCAAAAGAAAACAGTTCGTGTCTCTTCAGTCTAACAACTTAGTTTAAAATTCTCTATGTTAGGTTATCAGTCCTATCCACAAACATGTCTGTGCTTTCTCGTCAAGTTGGATGTGTCACTCTGGGCCATCTTTGTTGTCAGAGTCTTACAGTCACCTTGGATCTCCTCAAGGTCATGTCACTGATGCAGAGACAAGTATCAAGGGGCAGTAGGTGAAAGGCTAGAAGGGCCTCAGGAATCTCTCTGCAACATCACAGATCCAGGTAGAACATAGTACAGAGGTCACACATCACAGGGTAGAGAAGCAAGTATAAATGTCTGGCCAGCAGATGTGTGCTTTTGTCCTAGACAGGGTGGAGTCAAGAGACAACACCTTTCACTTCTAATTTTACTGGTCCCACTTACATGATCTGAAGTGTCCAACATGCACTCTTCCCACAAGAACAACTGCAGAGAGGTACAGATACTTTCTCCTGCTGCTAGAAGTTACAAGCTTCCGGCTTCTATCCTCCCAGAAACACGGAAACTGCTGACATTAAACAGGTGTGAAAACTAGTTACAGAAAGTCTGCTATCCACCTGTAAAACAAAATAGTTGCTCCAGTATGGTAAAATTGGAATACTGTTCAGACAAAGAGGGATAGCTGTTTCAGGCAAGATCCTTCTGTCTTCAACATCCTGAGAAAATACACAGTATGGGGAGAAACGGTGCCAGATTGATTGGAACATGATTTATAGAGCTACTAGGAATAAAACAAAGCTTCTCCAGAAATTGTGTACACCTTTGGAGGCTCTCTCAGGCATGGCTCAGTGCAACTTTCCCTCATTTATGGGCAGTCCTAGTGTTCCAACATTAAAAAAGGTTGTCACTGCACGATCAGTTAGGAAAACAGTTTATTCATAGGTGAAAGAAGGAGTGACTCTTCCCTTACTTCATTTGCAAGGGGATATTTCTCCTGCCATAGCCCCGGAGTGATTACCATACAACAGCACCTTTCAACATCAGCTAGAAGTCAACATTTCTGCTAAATATGTAGTTTCAATTTTACTTCAGATTTTCCCTATTTATACTGAAATGTTTGGAAGTTAGTTTATTTATCTGCTATCTCAAGAAACATATTCCATTAGAGAATACAAAGTACAGATAAATCCTATTCTTAGTCTCCTTTTACTTTTACCCAGCAGGCTGTAAATTTTTAGAGGGTTAAAATTATTTTTTCCTATCTCTACACCTCTTACTGATCAAAAAAAAGTCATTTCCATTGGCCTGAGAATTTTTAATGCCTGTAGCGGAAAACTAAAATGTGGAAAACCAAAGAGATGTTCAGGCTAGAAAGCCTATAATCTACCTACCTATAGAAGACCTAGAGAGAGAGAAACAGGCACTTCCTTGTAAACACTTAAGAGGTGTGAAATGATGAACACCTAATCACAGACAGCCTCAGTACTGACACCAGACTGAATCTGAGCAACTATCTTCAAGACTTGTAATACAGAGTATGAGAATAAATGAAAGGCCAGGAAGCATGATGGGATTATTCTGTTGAAAATCAATCCTCTCTTCAGGTGAGAGGGTATCTGGGGTAGAAAGCCTAGAAGCTTAGAGATTGAGAGATTAGATCCTAGAGATTAGGGCAGCCTCAGCAGAGAAGACAGCTGAAAAGGTGACCTGAGAGTTTCTCATTTTTAGGAAAGCCAAAAAAATACCTGCCTAGAGGATGAAAAAAAAAAAAAAAACCAAAAACAAACATACAAATTATAGCTTATTCAAAGAGAGCTGCAGACTTCTCAGCCATTTTACATAAATAATTACTCTGGCATGGGACAG
This sequence comes from Empidonax traillii, assembly GCF_003031625.1. Lineage (NCBI taxonomy): Eukaryota > Metazoa > Chordata > Aves > Passeriformes > Tyrannidae > Empidonax > Empidonax traillii. The sequence goes on from NW_020955717.1 coordinate 350,867, forward strand.
TCTATCCTGTATTATGTATTTATATTTAAAATATCACAGAATCACAGAGTAGTTAAGTTTGGAAGGGACCTCTGGAGATCTTGTTGTCCAATGCCCCTGCCAAGGCAGGGCTAAATCTACAGTGTCCAAGTGGAACCTCCTTGGACAGCCTCTTCCAAGGCTCTGTCACTCTCAATGTAAAGTTGGTCTTCCTCACATTGAGGTGGAACTTCTTGTGTTTTAGTTTATGGCCAAAATATATATCTATCATATATATATATAGAGAGAGAGAGAGAGAGAGAGACATAAAGAGACCTTGTCCTGGCAACCAATTGCAAAGAAACTTCCTCTCATGAAGGAAGAGCTAAGAGGGTTCTCCCTTAAAAATTTCAAAAATGGGGGGAAGAAGCAAATAAGCTTCAGAACAAGAAATCCAGTACCAGTGAGCAAGAGGGATACAGAAACATAAGGTCATTCTTTTCCTGCAGCTTTTTTTCACAGGAGCAGCCTCACACAGGCTGCTGAAGACATCTCAGGATGCAAAATGCTGCAGAGGAACAAGTGATTGTTATAACATAGCTGCTTTCCTTTGAATTGATGAAGATGAAATATATAATACTACCATGTCTTAAGAAGAACAGATGACAAATTCATGCTAAGGGTCATTAACTTATTCAGCTTTCTCACAGGCATTCATTCAAATCCACATATAAGTTAGTAATAAGACACACTAAAAATATTAATCATCAGTCTGGAAATGTGGCTGTAAAAATTATTTGGTTTGTATTCATCTACCTGAAGACACAGAATCTCTCCTTAAAAAAAAAAAAAAAAAGGATTAAAAAAAATTAATATTACAACAGCCTTTGGCAGAAAAGTTTTACTTTTATTGCTTAATAACAAAGTAGACAAATTTTATCCTCAGCTGGTAGTGTTAAACATGATGAGTCAAATGCACTGGTGCTTATAATATAAACGCAAGTTAAATGCTGGATATATTTGGCTTTGAGTGTTCAGGCAGCTTAACTCCCTTGGATCTAGAACTGAAGAGAATGTCAAAACACCATTAATTACTTCATTAAAGCTCCAAAAGATTATTTAGGGAAAGAAATACAGGGAAGATGAAAAATAGATGAAGCTGAAAAAGATCTTCTTTAACAAAGCCCAAAACAACTTCCTTATTTCTTTGTGCTACAACAGCTGTTCTGCTGCTGTTCCTGCACTTGCTGAATGCCAAAGACAGTCTTAGAAAACAAAACAGGTTGAAAGAACAATCTGCAGCCAAAATTCCAGTGTCTATGATTTCCATCCTCAGGGGAGGTGTAAGAGCAGAGGAGATGGGCAATTCTCAGCTTCGCTCTGCTGATTCCTAGTCAGGCCTGGCTTACCTCTTGTGACAAGAAATGTGATCCACAGGAGAACAGGCCTACGAGGATGCTAACTTAGTCGATGCAGGTAAATGCACTAGTCTACGAGTGCTGGTAATCTCACAGTCTACTAAAGACCCTACATGTCCAATTCCTTCACTCAGTTGCAAAACAAAGCACAAAATCAGAAATCACAAATGCACAAAGAGCTCTGTGATAAAAAACATCTACGTGTGAGATTAGCTCAGTTGGTTAGAGCATGGTGCTTATAACACTGAGGTTGTGGGTTTGATCCCTGTGTGGACCGATCACTTAAGAGCTGGACTTGATGACCATTTTGGGTCCCTTCCAACTCTGAATATTCTGAGTAATTCTGTCAATTTTGTCTTAAAAGTAATTAAAAATGTAAAACTATCCTTCAGAGTTTTTTCCTAATAGTTATACTGAACAAATAAAGCTTTGAACATTTTCATGGTTTTCAGATGACCCACTTGTTTTCCTTTTAAAGGCAGATGTCAAAGTCAATTTTCCTTATCCAAATAGGAAGGATGCTGCAATAACTCAAGTACTGAAAATGCATTAATGTTGGCAATACACCATTTCTCCCTGGTATTTCCTCAGTATTCCTTTAACTATAAACAAAAACACTTCAAAGTATTTAATTATATAGCTTGCAAAGCTGTTAAACATTGTTCAGAGTCAGATGTTTTAACATGGTAAAAAGGTAACTTGCTTCTCTGAGGATGTTTTAATATTCTTTCCATCACTCTTCTATCATTAGAGTAAATGAGAACAAATCAACACCCTTTGGGGCAATAAGAGACTTTTTTCCAAAGTAACTCTGCTATTATAGAAAAAACATTCGTTTACAGGCTAAAATTCTCTCCCCCCAGGCTACTTAAATATCATTAGTGCATGCTGACAGAATTAAAGTACTTCAAGTTACAAGACCTTCTTTTTCATCAGAAGTCATGTTATTAAGCTGAAAATCCAAACTGGCCTGACAACCACTGTTCATCTTAGCTCTGGATATCTCACAATCTCATTACAGAAGTAATCTTAGGGGGAATATTTGGAAGGTTGCAGCATTGTTTCCCAAAGTACTCAAACTTTTCTCTTGAGCACAACCTACTTAAACCTCTCGAATGGAGGTAAAAGACCAATGAAGCATGCCAGAAAAAATAAAAAAAAAAAAAAAAAGAAAAAAGATAACTGTTGAAATAACAAGCTAACCATTGAAATAACTTCATATTAAACTCCTATGTGCATGTAATCAAGAGTGATATCTCCTGAAGAAGAGATAACATTTAAAATCCTGTAAGAAATGACAACTTATTTCTCCATTGAAATATTAGGTTTTAACTAGTCTTCTCTAGCTCAAGAACAGGCAGTGGCAGATCTTTTGTCCCCTTGAAGAACAGGGTGAAATCAATCAGAAAGCAGATTTCTTTTGCGGGAGAAGGGCATGGAAGGAGATATATTCAGGTATTCACAGCTACTAGAGGCTAAAAGTAGATGCACGAACAAGTCTGAACTGTGGACATTTGAATGTTTCTGCTATAAAAGACATGAAACATTTCTCAGGTTGACAGACACATAGAACAATTTTAAAGGACTAACCTGTTCAGTAAGGAAGGACATCACAATTGCCCCATGATAATGAACAGAAACTTTTTAGGCTCACATTTATGATATAAAAACACAGTCAGCACCTGAATACTGACTGTAACTCCACAGCCTTCCACAGTCCTAAAAATTATTGCTTTTCTTCTCCCCAGAGATTGCCCACACCACTGCAGTCCCTTCTGCCCACCGAGAGCCCAGACAGCTTCTCTCCTCACTCCTTCCCTGCCTGTTGTCCACTCTGCAGTGTCTGCAAAATTGGCTTTTATCCTCAGAGTAAAAACCTTCCCCGCACTGGTGGTGTGCATCAGCTGCTACCTAGCAGTAAAATCTTAGTAGGTAAGGCCTGAAAGTAGCAGATCTCCTGTATAAAGCATGTGATCAGCACAAGGGTTTGGTTTTTGGTTTTTGGTTTTTTTTTGGTTGGTTGGTTGGTTGGTTGGTTGGTTGGTTGGTTGGTTGGTCGGTTGGGTTTTTTTCCCTTTTATATTAAAAAAAAAAGGCAATAGGAATATCTCAGGCCAGGTACATCAGTGGATGTTTTAGCTAACACCTGATGCTACCTTTAAAACACAACAGTGGACCTTACGAACATTTTTCACAGGCTATTTTGTTGTAGAAGGTATAATTTTTTTGTGAAATAAGTAATGACAGTCATTGGTGACCACTGGAAATACACTGGCTTAACTGAAGCCCTGGTCACATTATAACATCTCAAGAAGCAAGTATCTTTTCATGCGACTAAAAAAGTCTCAGATATACATACTGCATGGAAGTACATGTTCTAGAATATACAGACCAAATAATTTTTCTTTCTGTGCCATATCTCAACCTAATTAATGAATCTGCTTAAGTTTTGGTCTATATACTAAAAGGGAATCTTAGTACTTGTTTAATCACTTCAAGAAAAAGATTATCAACACTACACTGAAACATTTTGCACAAAGAAGTCATCATTCTTTGTGCTTCATAAACTCAAATTTGTCCCTATAACTTATACAGAGTATGAAAGTTTCTAAGGAAAGTATCCTTAGAAGTATGGGAAAGTCTGTGATCTGTAAAATAACTGCATTACTTTTCATTATTTTACCAAGGAAAGGATCATAACTAAAAACTTAAAGAAGTCATGAAGGTCTTGTTGCAAATTAAACTGCCATTAATTTGACTTTTTTCCAAAACTGCACCATTAACTGGACTTCAGTAAAGTGCTGGGTAAAAGACTTCAATTGTATTGAGCACCATAAGTAGACTTCAGTTCAGGAGAAATTCTTCACAGAAACTATTCTTGGAATAAAAAATTTTAAAAAAATTATTATGGAAGATACAATATAATCCATCGTTCTTAATATTCGAAGCTTACACAAAGAGTTACATCTTGCAAAAGCTAAAGATAATAAAGGATGTGAACCAGATACAACACAAGGATTTTAAACAGAGAATTATATCTTGCAGCAAAATACCATATAAAGATATTTTCAAAAGAATTAGTTTGTGGTTGATTCCCAAAAAGTCAACATTAGAAGACTTAGCAGATAATTCTTGATATTATTTATTACTTGTCAAAAAAGAGAATGTGACTTGCAAAACTTTTTTCAAATGAAAATCAGTATTGTTCTCTTCTCCTGCCACCCAAGAAAGGGGTTTAGATCAGCCAAAAAAGTCAGCCCTATAAAGGTACTCTCAAAATAAAATAAACTCTTGTGTGGAGTTATGATTTTCCTGGTATAGAAATTCTGGTACTGGTGAAGTGGTGTAATAAAAGTGTATGACCACACATCAGTTTGAGCTTGACTTTCATTTTGACTTTCTGCAAAATTATCCTCTACATCAATGAATAATTAAAAAAAAAAAAAAGGAGAGGGAGAAGAGAAAAAAAGAGTTGTATCATGTTTGATGTCTATAAATCAAAGAAATTGTAACAACAGTTTGGCCAGGCATCTCAAACGCAAGTCAAGGAGCTCATTAAGTCCCAGATAACTGGCAATCATTTCTTTATCATAAAATACACCTCACGGCAGCACAGTGTAAATAAAAATCAGGTGAAAGTTCTAGCACTTACAAAATTGAACCTTTTCATCCCAAAGAGATGTGGGTGGTTGGCAGCAGTCACTGGCCTTTCTCTAAACTGAGCACAGAAGAAGTCTTCAACATCCTAATGAGAACATCCTGTTTAACGTTCACTGCCTAAGGACAAGCTTAGGCATTTAGTGGATGTTAAAAGATTGTGACAAAAAGTTATTCTTCAAAGAAAGCTGAAAAAAATTCTCATAGCTATGTGGACTATGTTTGATAGTGTCAGAGAGTTGGTCAATTACTATCACTTTATTTTGGTTAAGTTATTGTGCTGGTCAAAAGAACACTGCTATCAAACAAAGGATGGAGACTGGCAACTACTGTGGACCCACAGGAAGCCCCACCCTAACAAAATTGTCTGATGGGCTGCTGGGAGATACCAGTGGTGTATGAGCTGAAGGGAACGCTCCATTTAGAACAGGCTGGCAACAGAGGCTGCTGAAATCCAATAAAAAGTTTCCAAATGCAGAGAAAGTCAGAAGGACGAGGCTGGCAGGCAATACTTCCTACTGTTATACGTAGAACTCTTGTCTGCTTAGCAGGCCTGTAGGTGCAGGATAACTTACTATTATAATCAACATTGTAAGATATTTTTCTGTTGCCTATTTGCAATTTTGTATTTGGAAGATACAAAAAAACGGGGTGGAAAGAAAAAGACAGTCTTCTGTAGACATTCTAACTGTACAGATTTGCTGATAAGGGTAGCTGTTTCTCAGCAAAATATACAGAATTTCATACAACTTATTCTCTGCTAGAAGCACAGGCTAGAAGCCAAAGTAATCAAAACTTCTATCAAAATACAATTTTAACATCTGTTTGGACTCGGACTTATCTCGCTTCTCCCAGACACTATTGATTATCATTATCTGCAAGTCTCTAGTATTCTAAACAGCAGCGGTAAAGGGAAATTAAAGTGAGCATTTTCATACTAACACAGACAGAGGCTTCTAGGGCAGAATGAATACTACTGGTGCTGATGGAAATCCGAGTCTATCTTCCTCTAATCTTCTATGAATACACTGTCAATAGAAAGAAATAAGGTACAGCCTAACCTAAAATATTATTAAATCAATAATGAGAAATAGGGGATTTTGCCAAAGGAGAAAAGGCACTACATTATCAGAGAGACTTGCTGCTATCTGCACTGCACTTCTTGGGAAGGCAAGGTATGACTGTTGGTTTTTTTCTCTGCAATGAACTTCTCTTCATACCTTTGGTTTATTACATGCTTGACAGGAACAGGATATAAAAAGTGTGTTTAGTGGCAACTCTGTTGGAGTAAATAATGAAAGTTTCTGCTTTATCAAAGTAACCTCATCCTTGCCTCAGAAAACTAAAATCCTCAGAAAGCTAGAACCCTGAACAAGGGTATATCCTTGAAGCCTTTCCCTCTCCATTCTTTCCAGCTTGATATACACAGGTGCTCCTGCATCTGCTCCCAAAGAAGTAAATCTCTCTTTCTTCCAATCCTCCAATACTTATATGAATCTGGGGTAAACCCCGCGTACTTCAGAGACCTGTGGGGGAGATTTTACAACTTGCAGTGCTCAAAAGCAGGAAGAACAAGAGAAGCAGCTTCTCTTAATCCCATTGAGGCATCTTTGCATATGTCAGGGTGGTCAGTCTTTCTCCCTTCTTACCTACAATGAGATTATTTTCTGTTTAATTTTCAATTAAAAATAAGAAAAGAAAAACATTTTATGCTCACAATTCTACCATGTTAGAAGACAAAAATGAGCCACTGGGATGTTTCAGTCTCTCCATAAGTTATGGACTCATCAACATTTCTACAATTAAGAACCAAAATAAAGAAGCCTTCGAGTATACAGATACAACAAGCTAGTGGACTGTATCATCAGAACCACATCTACACTAAGGGAACAATTTTCTTGTTTAATTTTTCAAAGCTCTACAATCACACTTTTTTGTATTCCTCTAGACCAATGCAGACTAACAGCAGATTTTGACCACTCACAGTGACATACAATGCAAGATTTAGCAATCATCAGACAACAGAGGAGAGAGAAATCCATACAGACTTTCTACTAAAAGTAACAGGTTATTCACTTCTGGGGAAAAAATAGAGCTTTTTTTCATGTTTTCAGGTATTACAACAGGTTACCCAGAAAGTTTGTACCATCTGTTTCCATTCTTAGAACTTTTGAGACCTGTCTGGTAAAGCCCTCAGTAACCTAATCTGTCCCCACAGTCGACCCTGCTTTGAGCAGGAGGATGGACTGAATGAGGTCTTATCCAAACTGAACCATCCCATGCCTCTGTGTTCTATTGCATATAAACCCCTCCCACAGATAAGTAGGATTATTACCACTTTCCGAGCTTCTTAATCTTGTTACCAACCTGCATATCGCAGAGGTTAGCTTCATGATTTACATGTATGTGAATTAAAAGGCAAAAAGAAAAAGAGGGGGCATACAGGAAAAAAAGAAGGAATACTTGCTGTCTCTCACTGATCATAAATTGATGCAGAATAGGACACTCTCTCGTTACGAAAGTTGGATCTGTGACCCTGAGAAGTGTTAAGCACCATAGATGCTTCAAATGTAGAAGTTACATGATTTCATGCCACACTAAACCATAAACGAAGTAGACAACAAAGCCCCAAGATTCCTTGTTTGTTCCTGTATTAAGATGGCAACTAACTACAAGCCAACCTTTAGCATAATATATGAAAAACAGCCTAACTGTAACCTGGTTCACCATTTTATAGACAGTGCAGAAAGCTGTGTGAGCTCATTTTAAATGCTACATCCACATTGGCTGGTTGTGAGATTTGCAAAAATAGCTTAATTTTCTTCAAGTTTTTCCTTCTAAGTAACTGCTAATTTACACTTGCATCACTGTGAAGACTGCCTAATAAAGTATTTTTACATACCAATTACAGTACTGATTAGTGAGAGATTATATATATAAATCCAAATATGACTGTTGAATAGACTGCCTTGGCCTCAGTAATTTACGGGGAACATCACTTATCCAACAAAACAGCAAAGTAAAAATGTGCAAATTAGCTTGATAGAGAGTATTTGAAATGGAGCACATTTAGTTCTAACATGTAAACCTTCCAAGCACTGGATGGCCAAGCATCCTGAATCACCTGTCATCTATTTATAGCAGAAAATTTCCTTTAAAGATGTAGACACATGCTCAGAAATGCATGTACATGCATATGTAATTTATATGAGGGTATGCAGGTGTACAAACCACACAATATCCTTCAGAATCACCCAAACCACTGGAGCTGTCACACTACGAAAGGTGTCAGGAGATCCTGTAGCATAAGTACCGTATACTCTGGCATACCCTTTTTCCAAGTGCTCAGCAGTGACCAAACCATGGAGAGATTCCCTTTCTTAGCAGTCTCATCTCCTTGCACTGTGGAGATGTACCTAAAATTGAAGGATTCTACATGCAGGGATCTGATGGCAGGGGGGAGATATTCTGGACACAACAGAACTGAATGACACCAAATACTTACTTGACAGGCATTATAAATCAACTGGTGTTCCAATTTTTTGATCCCTAGAATCTGCTGAAACATTTCATAAAGCTGTTCCTTGCTCAGAATCAGCTCTGATACAGCACTTAAGGCCATTCTATTTGGCTGTTTGCAAAAGTCCTCTTCTCCCCTGTATATGGCATCATATTTGGCTAGCCAAGAACTTAACACTGTCTCTTTGCTTAATCCATCGATTTCTGGCAAACTTCGGACTCTCTTTTCTATGTTTTTCTTAAAAACATCTCTAAAGTCACTCGCAGAACATCCTCCACTGTGGACCATTCTTGCAACCCGATCACTCTTGAGAAAAACCTTTTAAAATAAAAGAGAAAAAAAAAAAAAAAAGAAAAAGTTAGGCATGGACACAGACACAAAGCAATCCCTTTATAAGGGATTACAAACTAATATTTTGCTTCTATGCAAGATGGCTTTATATGAAAGAGTTATACAGACCAAGTTTGCTATGTTTTTCACAAAGAAACAAGTGACAATGTTGGAAAAGTAAGTTTCTGCATTGAATAAGTAAGTACTTATACTAAGCAGTTTTTGAAGTATTTATGCATAAATTTACAATAGTTAGACTAGAATGAACTTTGAATTAACAGTAGCTAATTTAAAATTTACCTACAATGAGAAAGAAACTCAGGGAAAAAAAAAACAACCCCCCAAAAAATCTAGAGAAACAACTGAGAGAAGATACAAAGACACAGAGCTATTTCTACTACTGTAGACATAATATGGGATTCCATGTGTAAAATTCCCAAAGACCAACATAAAAATACCCTTCCAAGTACTCATACTAGATATGAAAAGGCAGAATACAACAACAAACCAATTAAATCAGCATCAGCATTCTGTAAGAACTTTTCAGCGTTCAAGGATGGTTGTATTCATCTCTTCTTTTAATAAAGGGCCTTGGGAAGGCTGATATGTATGTGGCCTGTACAAAGCTCATTTCTAGTAGCAAGTCTCATGAAATTGTTCCTCTACAAGCTGCAACCAACAAAAAGATAGCCTGTGTAAACTACTGCGCCTTGGGCAAGGGATAAACTACATCATGCCATTGAAAGGATGACTTGGGGAGAACCACTTGGCTTCCTGCAGCAAAGGAGATGGGTCAAGGCCCTCCAACATCTTCAACTGCTGGGAGCTGCTTGGGTGTCACATCAACACCACCCAAGCACAGCTGAAACGCAAGGAACAGAAGTGAAACCACAAAGTTGAAAGAGATTTCCTATCTGTCAACTTTCTGACTGCCTGCTCTCTTTAATCAGATGTATGAACTGGGAGTTCACTATGCATTTTCAGACAGTCGTTTTAGTCACCGAGAGCTATGAAATCATAACGAATGTACACTATAGCATAGTAGAGCTCTTACTCCATTTAATATCTCATGTTAGAAGACAGTGCACCTAACAACCAACCTAAAATAGTACTGTGCATCAGTTATAAAATACAAAACAACGGAGTAGGAGAGGATCTAAAAAGCTAAGCAGAGAGGAGGACATAGACGCAAACAAATCAAGAAAAATGTATTTTAAAAGTTTCAGTTCTTGTCAATGCATGTAGCATATTTTAAAAATGTAGTTACTTACAAAGTATGTCTTTCGACAGATATCATTATTGAAATTGTACAGAAGGTTGCAGATTATGCCTAAAAGTACTTGCCCAAACAGATTATTCAAAAAAACATCACCAATATATGCTAATCACATTTTATGCTCTATCTGTACCATAACAGATTTCCTTTTATGGAAATATAAGTATCCAAGGTTAAATTCCTAACCATAATGGGACCTGACATGGTTACTGTCAATTAACGTTTATATTAATTTCCTCAAACTGCTACACAAATATTGAATTTAATTTCAAAACACATAATAGTCAGAAATTCCACTCAGCAATAAAACATCAGCACAAACAGGTACAAGGATATTAAGTCTTTTCTTGTTTTAACAGTCTGCAATTACAATGATTCATTCCTCCAACAGCTTCACTGGAAAGTAAATAGGAAAGAAATTATAAAAGATTACTTCAATCTAATTTCAGCTACTTTCTACTGTTCAGAAACAACATTTAATCTTCCATCACATTAGTCTGCACACCCAGTGAGAGAAAGAACATGCAGAAGAGAGAAAGAAATTAAGAATACTTATAGACACTTCCCACCCAAAATCTCATATTCATGTCAGACTACTTGACCCTCTGTATTGCTAATATAACTGAAACAGCCTCATTAAAACAAACAAACAAAAACAACCTGCAAAATACACACTGTAAGATCAACAGGATATGGTTCACCATTCCTTTTCTTCTTTCATTCATATTGTTCCAAACCATTAATTCTGAATGCAACAGCTGAGAAGCTGTTACCACTTTTCTTTATTTATGAACCATACTAATTCAAAATTTATTTCTGATTCCGAAGTTGATTTTCCAACAGATTGCAGAAAAATCCATTCCATTTTTTAACCACTTAACCATGGAAGGGAAGCACTATTGTAACACTTGGTGTGCATAACATTGACAAAATGGCATATTCATGTTGGACAAAGCAACAGGTATGTGAACATACAAAATACAATCTGCATGTATCCCTGACCCTAAAATGTGCCCTTCTCGTGTGTTTTGAGTCACAAACTGTATTTTTATTAAATTTTCAAAAATTATTCAAAGATAGTTCTTTTGCAAGATATGGTGGATAAAGAAGGAATTTACTCAAAATATAAAGCCAAGGTGTGGCTAACAGACTACAAAACGTGGTTGGTTATGAAAAGGAATCTGTTGGACTTAAAGCTTTTATTGTACTATTTGAATAGCAATTTACCAAATTTTTTCCTAAGAGGAAAAAAAAAATCTTTAAAATTAAAATTTAAAATTAATCTTTAAAATTAAAATTAAAATAATCTTTAAACTTTTATTTAGATAATTTAAAAGGAATAATAGCATTTTAACAAACCCACTAAATTTTCAAGACTTTGTTAGCAACAGAAAACCATAAGAGAATGGAAACTCCATTAGGAATGTACCATATGTGTCTCAAATTTAAAACACTAACATGCATTAAAAAGCTATTGGATGTCTAGTTATTCTTGTTCCTGAAAGACATATGCTACACTTAATGTTGAATGCAAAATCCTTTGCTTCAGTTAGATTTCTTGAGATGTGTCTCCTCAGTTTCATAGTTTTACTGAGCCATTTTATGACTGCTTAAAAAAAAAACCTAACAAAATCTAAACAGTAGTTTACAGGAATCAGTACTATATGGAGAATGGTACATCTTTAAAGCAAAATACTAATTAAGTACATTCACTGAATCTCCCACTCTTGTTCCTTTTATTCCTGTATTTCCATAGTCTGATCGTTAGACTTAGTTCTAATTAGGTAATAATTCAAAACCCTCCAATGTTAAAATGTTATCTCAAGTCTCTGGACTTCCTCAAAGACATCCTGGAGTCATGCTTTTTGGCAGCAAGTATTTGAACTTTTAGTATCATTAATGGTCCTTTAATCCAAGTCAGCATCAACTCTATGTGTTACCCACAACTAAAAAATTATCAAATACCAAAAAGGAGTGCTCTATTAACACATAAAACTCATACAGGAGAAAACAGATAGTTCAAATACAGGTTTTGATGGACCATATATATATATCCACTTTGAGGAACCTTTTAAATTCACATTATCTAGAGCCCTAAATACTTTTGGACTGAACCATACTTTCCGTTTTTGATGGATAAAGTTCTCCTCAATTAAAGACGAGAGAAGAAGTTTAAAAGGATAACAATAACAATTATTATTTGTAATTTATTGAAGCACAGTTTAAATTCACTTTTTCCCAATTATTATGCATATGCAATTTCATCAGCTGCAAATGTTAGTAAAAGAGCTAAATTCAAAATAGTCCTTAGCACTAGATAGTTACATCGAAAGTGTATTTCTGTTTAAAGATGAAAAATCATTATTTAAAAGTACCTACAACTTGAGAAAATGTTGGAAGTATTAAACAAGAGCTGGCTTTTACTTTTTCTAGAAAATACCCCTTGAATAACTTTTCTATTTATTGAACATCATATCAAATTTGATTAATTATATAATCAGGCAACACAAACATGATAATTTTATTCTCTACTGCAAAGCTTAGGGAAAAATCCCAAGTGAATACAGTGGGGCAGAAGGACCACAAGAATGATTTTGCAGCCTCTGAAAACTCCTAACTCATCTGGTCTCTGTACATCTTCTAGTAGTGCAATAGCACCTCCTCCTCTTTAAGCAAAGCAGCTGGGAACTTCATTTGCCACAAGAGCCCCTAGAGATTTTTCGTCATTTTTGATTGTCATGCGTTTGCAGAGCAGAGTGACCCAGTGAGCACCGATGCACATGAGTTTGGAACACTGATCATGCATTTCACACATGAATAGCAGGTGGCTTTTCCAACACTAATTTTTCAAGAAAGAAAGAAATCTGTGGGTACAAAAAATCTCATGCATACCTTTCCTATCACATGTAATTTGACTAAAAGCCAACTACTGTGTTCAATATATCCGACAGCTCAAGTAAGCTAAATAGCCAGGCTGAACAGTGGTAATCTTTGCTCGAGCTGGGATGGCTCTCAAGGCTGCTCCTTGAGGTTGAGAGACCCTTTACCAAGGGCAGATCTTTGGTAAGAGGCCGGTATCATGCATAACCTTTTAGCATAATAACTCTGACTTGTGCCTTGGTAGCTTTGAATCACCATTCAAATGATTGTGCCATACAGTAATAGAGTAAACCCTGACATGAAACTTTGTTAAGTCACACTTTCACAAGATGATATTGAGACCACTTTTGCTAATCACAGAATCAGCCAAGTTGAAAGGGACTCACAAGGATCATCAAGTCCAACTCCTGGGCCTGCACAGGACCACCCCCAAGAATCATACAAGGAAGTTGTAGAGTGCGATGAGGTCTCCCCTCAGTCTCCTCCAGGCTGAACAGACCAGGAAACCTCAGCCACTCCTTATACAGCTTCAAGGCCCTTCACTGTCTCTGCTGCCCTCCTTTGGATGCTCTCAAAGAGCTTAATATCTTTCTTATATTGTGATGCCCAAAACTGCACACAACATTCAAGGTGAGGTAGCACCAGTGCAGAGCAGGACAATCCCCTGCCTCAACCGGTCGGCTGGGCTCGATATCCCCAGGACACGGTTGGCCCTCCTGGCTGCCAGGGCACTGCTGACTCATACTCAACTTGCTGTTGACCAGGACCCCCATGTTCCTAATACCTTTCACAGGGCTTCTTTAAGCAATCTAAATCACCCACTCAGAACGAGGTGCAACAAAACACCACAGCGCTTACACAAAGAAAGGGCCTCTAAATAACAGGGCACCCAAGAGTTGTGGTAGCTTCCTACTTCTATTGCTATGATTACTTGTATGCCATTCTGAATTAAGCATAAAACATGCTTTTCTTCTAGACTACCAATCACAGCTGTAACAGCATCCTCTGCAGCGATGCAGATCATAGGAGATGCTTGATTACCTTCACTCAGGCATTTATAAGTGATTGCATCAAGTGCTCCAACTGATGTGGCATACTTTGTTTTACATGTTGTAAGACTCCAAGCCCCATGAGCTGCCAGCTCACTGGCTTGGCTAGGAGTTTTACTTTAACATATAGATTTAGGCTTCTTTAATACCTTGGGGCTTGATGATCTCAGAGGTCCTTTCAAACCCAGCTGATTCTATGATTCTATGAGATGGCGTCAAGAGAATAAGCTACAGGCTTGTTTATTAACTGAGGGGAGTAAATAAGGGAACTTGGCCGAAGTTCAAAAGGAAAACCACACAAAAATGTTCCACCACAATACTGACTCAGCATATACTATTAATCCACAACACTTAAGTCAAAATCCAATAAATCCACAACACTTAAATCAAGATCAAATCCCTCCAGCTACAAACCACACTAAGCATCAAGAAAGGAGCGAAGAAGGAGAAGCAGAGGGAGCAAAAAGAAAGAAGGACAGAGGGAGAGATAGTTACCACTGAAGCCTTGTAGAAGATCGGTTCCCTCAAGTCCAGTGTCAGAGCTGTGAGACAAGGCAAACACATGCCTACGGTTTTATCTGCCCTGGTCCCTATGGCCATCCCCTCCACGTGGGATTTCTGACCCACTAGCCACTCTGGGGTTCCAGGCTAGGGTGAGGGGCAGTGACAGATTGTCACTGTCCCTGACAATCTGAGCTGGGTTAGGGGCTCCAGGCCCCATAGTGTGTTGAGGTTTTCCCAAGCTATTTGTGACTGACAGCTACTCCAGGGCTTCCCCATGTGGGTTCCAGGGGCTAACATGAGGGACATGACGCCACCCCACCTCTGTGAGGTTTGACCCATCCTTTCCACCTACGTGCACACACACACACACACACACACACACACTCCCCACAAAGTGGTTCTAACCCAATAATAACTGATCTGGTGTCTAACACGTGAAAATACACCATCTCCTTCTAATTGGGACATCCAGGTTTCTGTTGTCCTCCTAAACCTTGCTAAGGAGCTGCAAGCACTGCAGTAGGATCTTAGGGCTAGCACCACAACCCAAACACATTCTTTAATAGTGAAATTCTTCCAAAGGCTCCACCAGATGCTGACACAATTGTAAATGTATCACTATATGAGGGACAAACACTCTCTGCTACACCAGCTCACAATCAGTGATGAACCAGATAGTTACCTAGATCTCCAGCGTGTTTATTCAGGCCAACACAAATGAAAAAAGATTGCCAAATAAGGCTTAGTACCAAATAAGGTATTTCTCTTTGGAGATCTTTTTAGAAGAACCCTATCAACCAGACACATATATACAACTACTGAAGGCAGAATTTTGTCCTTAAGGGATTGTTCCTATTTTAAAGGATTTTTCTTGTTCTTTAAGCTTGCAAGAAGCGAAGCTGGAACTATATTAGGATCAATGACAACTATTTCATATCACAAATTGTCAATTAAAAAATAGAAATTAATAGAAGAACCTCTTTGATAAAGACTGAACATGGGCAAAAAGGACTTTGACAGAAGTCCAAGGAATACTCTGATCTGTGAATGCTTTTCTGACACACTTTTCTGATGTGTTCTGCACTCTGTACTACTACCGCGACTCTTGAGTTTATGACACAAAGAATAAATTTTTAAAAAAGGACAGCAATTTTTCAGCTCTAAATTGAGCTTTAAATTTTCTGAAAAAGACAAACTAAAAAGAATTGATATAAGTTTCTTGTTTAAAAATTGGATGGGACATGCATCATCATGCTGTGCTAGAAGCATTACCTGAGGCAAAATGAAGCATAGGACATTTACTATGTAATATTAAATGACCCCTTTGCTGCTACTGCGGCAGGTCCACAAAGTCTCCTGTACCACAGCTCCCTAGCAACTCTTGTCACAGTCAACAGCTACCACCAACTTTACTTAAAGTCCTACCTGTTCCACAGGAATAAAAATATTCCCCATTTCAGCGATTAACATGAGCAATTTTCTCCGAGATCAGCTCACACACCCCTCAGTGGTTCCATCGTAGTCTGTAACCACACAATGCTTCGCACCAAGAGCTGGGGCTAATTTGATGAAGGCGCAGAAAACTTCTGACAGTTTGGAGAAGAGCTCCCACAACTATGTATTTTAAGAACAAAGGCTTATGCCTGGTAGAAAGTAACATATATTAAAACCAGCGCTGTTTGCTGCTATACCTTGGAGCTGCATAAAAAACCACATTATTTCAGATATCATATTTTCACTGCACTTATGAGAGTCTGGAAAGAAAGGAAAAAAACCTCCAAAAATTATTAAGTTGATGTTTACATTAGTTCTACTAACCACACTACAAGAACAAGATCATTTGGGATCAAAAATAAATAGCTAATGCAGTAGAATCATACATGCAATAGTACACAATAATTATTTTTATGCTACTTGAATAAATTTACTGCATCGGCCATTGAAATAGTATTTCTATTCTAAGAAGAGACTAACAGTTATCAAGGCATTTTAATAACTACTTTCGTAATTTTTGGCTGCTGAACATGAGCGTAAATTGAGCTACTTGATGAGATTTGCTCAGTATTTTGAAATCAGAAGTACCTTTTATGTTTCTAGAAAAAAAAAATTAGGACTAGCTTGAAGGTCTTCTTCCTCCCTTGTTCTCTTTTATAACTAGAAATATCCTCCAGGTACTATTTTATTTTTTTAATATGAAATTATTAGAGTTAAAGTGTCCTAGTTTTTAATCTATGTAAGTTTTCAGAAGAGTCCTCACCTGCAAAAGATATTTAAATTTTAAGAAATCACACTAATAAACTCCTATTTCTCTATTTCAGTATTTCCATCATTATTTTGTTAATCAAAGGTTACTTCTACTAGAAGTATACTACATTGTACAGTTTTCTCTTAATTCAGAAGGGAAAAAAGGTAAAATTAAAAAAGACATAAATTTTGGTTAAGAGTGAAGGAATTTCTTTTTTTAAATCTCCTTAAAGCATCACATTACATGAAGGTGAGAAAAGGTAATAAAATTTAAAGTAATAAGCCATCATCATCCAAAGAGTCATAATCTTCATTTAGTAGTTTTCCTTTTTTTTTTTTTTTTAATATATCTACTACCTTTCCTGAGCATATTAGGCTATGATTTCTTCTTATTAAGACTAATGGTTCAGAAACAATTGCAGGGTGAAATCTTTAGCTGATATACTTTGCTTTCTACAACTCTTTTGGGCAAAACAGCTGCACAATGGACATCTCCCCCAGCTTAGCAACTAGCTATCTTTAAAAAACCACCAAAACTTTAACTCTTGCAAATTAAAATGTGTGCTACTGCTTCAGGCTTACATGTTTGTAAGTGTACTATACAACACTGCACTGGGATTTGTTTCTCTGCCACCTTTTTCAAACTGGCACAAGCAATTTCCCAAAGTCTACTTGAATTTCTGTTCCTGATGGCTATACATTTCACAGACCTATGTATTGCAATGTTCATGCCTTGGGCACAAGAGCAAAGAGAGTGACAATCATAAAAAATGAACAAAACAATTTCACCCAGAAGCAGAGTTTTCTCCTGCATTCATTTATTAAAGTTATCCACACGCCCTTTTGCAACAAGCATATTTATCCTCCTTTCAAGGCTGACAACAGCAACAGTGGTTTTTGCAGTCTAGTGAGGCATATAAAGTTATATATATAGATTGTTGCCTACAAGAGCATGGTTGTGGATTACTTTTGCTATACCTTCACTTGGAACAGACACTGCGATCTTCACTCTGAAAGTATAGTTTCCCCTTTGACCAAGCCCCAGAGTTCACTGGCTGTCTGAAGCATGTTGAGGGACTTTGTGCACCCTGGTACAAGTGGCCCTCAGGTGGTACCAGCATTCTGGAGGAGTTATACTCCAAATATCAGCTCGATGTACAACTCCAAAGTGGTCCAACTTCCCTCCCAAATGACACTGCTCACATAGGCAATGAATGTCCACATGGTTTGAGATCTTTGTGGGCTGATCCACAGCCACATATTAAACACTGGCAGCCACAGAGATGCAAAGTATCCTCCCCCTCCTTGGAGATGATGGCCAAGTACCCTCATGCTAGACCCTGTATGAGGGTAATTACAAGCAAGCAATTACCAAAATGATTTCTCGTCTTCCAGTTGTCTATGCTAGGGAGAAACTAGCTGATAAATAGGTAATAAAATAGCAGAAATTATCTGCATATTTCAAAACGTTGTGATGCTTGGTTTGTTGAAACATAAGAAGCAGATAGCTGTTAAAAAAATATTTGTAATTCTGTGTCCAGTAATGGCACTGGGCAATCTGATGTGCTGCTAGGGAGAAAACACTGTTCCCTCTGCATATTGCTTTCTTCCTGTCTAGAATATTGTAAGAGTGCTGTAGACAATGCCATGAGGTCAGAAATCACACCTATATGGTTAACTCATCATTCCTATTTAATTGTGGAAATAAATGCATAAATGACATGGGAGATTGAGCAGGTTTTGTGCAGGCCTAGGTTTTTCTATCCATCAGCTCTCTCCTGATAAAAAAGCCATATTATGCCTTTGGATGTTTCTCAAAATCTTCAGATATAGGAGAAAGAAGGCACTGCACACAGTGGATCCAGAATAAATCATGAAGTTCAACAGTTCCACAGCAGAAATGGTGCTTCAGCTGTCACCCTGCCAGAGGAAGATGACTGATACAGACCACAAGCACAAGTGAAAGCATATTTTATACTAAGCAACACACAATCCCAAAGGGAGAGAGAAGACTTTTATGCTTTGAAGCACACATTTGTTTGCTTGCAAGTTAAATGCAGGGCTTGTCTTGTCACCAAGCCAGACAATTTAACAACAACCTATTCTTATGCTATTTTACCAATTTACTCAAGAATTGGCAATTACAGCAGATATGAAACTGCACCAGCAGGAAGTTACAAAGTAGAGGTTTTCCTTGACTGCACAAGGAATTTCTTCATCCACTGTGTAGGGCTTAATGATACCCAATGTTCTTGGTTATATCCATTCCCATCTACCTGGCAAAGAAGTCATTTGCGAAGCCTCTTTTTGCCAAAGTGCATTTTCTTGGTTAGTAAAGGGAAATTTAATGAAAGCACTAGGAGCTCATCAGTACATTGCTTCCCAAGTTTCTTTCCTCTTTTTAACAGAGCTGACAGCTTGCTCCCAAGTATGCTGATCTTGCCTAACCAAAACTCCTCCCTTTGGTGACTAATGGTGATAAGAATTTCCAAGGCTCTATTTTAGCCAGCATAAGCCTGAAAAAGGCTGTTAAATTTAATGTGTAACACAGCATGCCTTGGAGAAATCACTGAAAAAAAGCTTACTCTCACTTCACTATCGGTCCTGTTTATTTTCCAGCAAATTCCATATGGAAAGTGTCCAACCCTAACTATGAGGGATGAAGGTGAAGGACAACAAAACCAGACAAAAATAATAAAGCAGAAAGAAGAAACTGAAGATTGAGAGAAACAGACTTAAAAAAGGAAACATTTATACACAAAAATAATAAGTAGCAAACACAGCCTTGCCAAAAGGATTATAAAAAAAATTTACTTGTAATATTTATCTATTTTACAATCACAGATGATGATTAGTTTATGCATAACTACTTCTGTACCTGCAAACTTGAGAAAAACACCCAGCTGCTTAAAATCAGTAACATACATTTCCATTTTCGTTGCTAAAAAACTCCTCAATTCTCTGACTTTTTGGTGTTTACTTAGTGCTGTACAAAATACAACAAGCCACAGCACTTTATCTCTTCTGATAGTGTTTATCTCTTATGATACAATCTTACTAAATATAACATCCAATTTCTTGCATTAACTTTGAGAAAAAGTGAAGTAAATGAGCAAATACAATAAGGAAGAGAAAATGGTCCTTCAGTTCTCTAAATTTTCCTCCAGAGTCACTTGTGGCTCTAGTTTTTATTCCACCTGACTGAAAAGTGGAAGTTATGTAAGTGGCAGTTTTCATCATTGGTATTGCATTGGGTTCATTTTGTCACAGATGAAAAGAATTGGTTATTTCACTTCCCTATTACCATAAATGTTCTCCTGCATTAACTATTTTCACCTAAGTATAGATTAATAGCTTTTAGTCTGAAAAAGCATGCACCTATATCTCTATTTTTAAACACAATACCAGGCAGCCTATAGTTAGAGCAGGTCTCAGGACACTGTTTCAGGACATTTTTTTTTTTACTGATCAACATCACTTTTTCATTTCCAATTTATACATTCCGCCACTATAGATGAATGCTCAAAAAGCATATGACCAAATAGAAATTGGGCTGAAGCCACCTGAAATGCCATCAGACAACATTATTTTTTTCTGTCTCTGTTTTAAAATTGAAAAATGCCATCAAACTGACAACTTAAGCAAATAATCTGGCAGTTTCTTTCCCTGTTCTATGTTTTAGTGGCTCTTTTTTTGGTAGTGTGGAAAGGACACTGTCAGGTGGGGAAACAGGTTAAAGCCCTGAGTTCACTCTGTGGCCTAAAGAAACTGGAAAAGAATTGACACATCACAAATACTGGAAAACTTGGCTAGTCACTGGAAAACAAAGGCAAGAGTAGAGCCTCTTAAGCCTTTTAAGACTTACTGATGATGTCTTATCTTTTAATATGGCACCTTTCTCGTGCTGTGATCCCGAAGATTTACAGAAACAACATACACACGGAAAAATGCAGCCCCTTTCCTTCTAAGAAAAAAACCTTATTTTGAATCCTGTGAAAGATGACACAGTTTTAACAGTATTCTTGAGAATTAGATGTAGCGTGCAGAAGTGCCAGAGAAAAAGATCCAGGAGAAAGAACCACAACTATGTACTTCCCATCCCAAAGCAAAAAAGAAAAGGTCGTTTGCTGTTATCTCCTATATGCCCCAAGAGCTGCTAGGACAGTCCACTACAATTGTTTAAAAAATAAACCCATCATTACTAAAAAAAGGGAAGTAAGAAAAAATAGGCTGAACAGGAGAAAAGAACATAACAACTGCTCCAGACATCTAGAGCTGCATGACTGAAGACAAGTAAATTAAGAGATGCAAACCAGAGGATTAAAGGAGTACAACCCCATCTAGCTGATAACTTAGCAGTTACTGAAGTCCTTACAAAGAGAAAAAGGAAAAGTCTTCTACTGTATCTCCATCTGCACTTACACACTAAGTCAAAGGAATCATTCAGGGAAGAATAAGGACAAACCACCCTACAACCCACATTTAGTTTTGCAACTTATCCCTTTTAGACTCCTTTCCACGTGCTGATCGAGGGCACACTCATCCAGAGGACAACCCAGAACTCCTAATGCTCTGAAGCGCTCCCTAGAGGAACCTCTCTCCCTTCACAATGGGGACTCACAAGGATCCACTGCCCAGACTGTTTTGCAAAGCATCCCAAGGCAAGTGGTGTGAATGCTTTCCAAAAGTTCCAAAGTGTCACGAAAGAAGACTCCAAATGGTTTGAGGAGAAACAGGATGGAACGACACAGTCAAGTTTAACTGCAAGCTGATGTGATAGATAATACTAGCTTTGTAATGAGAATGTATTTGGTGTTATAAAAATT
Organism: Empidonax traillii; assembly: GCF_003031625.1. NCBI lineage: Eukaryota > Metazoa > Chordata > Aves > Passeriformes > Tyrannidae > Empidonax > Empidonax traillii. Next base: position 372,529 of record NW_020955717.1, read on the forward strand.
GCCTCCTCGCGTCTTCCAGAAGACAATCTATACTTCAAAGTGTTTCTGTTTTAAGAGAAAGACAAAAACAATGGAATATGAGTGCAAATTCAGGCAGGGACAATTCATCACAAAAATAGGAGTGCTTGGGGAAGTGTTTGTTTTGTCTGTACTTAAAATGCCTTATTATTTGTGCAGACGTTTCTCAACAGAAATACCATCTCATCACTCATTAGAATGCTCTTCTATTCCAGAAAGTGGTAGAAAGAATATATAGAACTTCCAGACATCAAGCCATTGGCGTGTAGGACTTAGCTGCTGACTGCAGTCTTATAAATCTTTTTATTTCAATACAACTTTCTTAAAAAGTCAGCCTTTATCATAAATACATTCTCTCTCTCTCTCTCTTGTTATAAAGTGTAATCTTTGTGTGTCAAAAACCAACAATACATTTTCCTTGATTAATTTTTCACAAGGGTGATCAATTCATGGCATTGGTAGAAAAGTTATAATATACAAAAAGCTTCAAAATGCATTCTGAATCTTAAATACTTTTTTAGATTTATTAATCACCCAGCTGGCTATACTTCAGACAGCAATGCTTCAATGGGAAGATTAATGAACATTTGCTCTGCAGTTTAATCCCTCCAGATTTTAGCACGCAGAATGCAAACTTTTATAAGTTGGACTATTTTTATGCATTCCAATTATATGTCAAGGTCCAAATAGCTTTCATGGTAACTTTGAGGTTTCTTAGTCATAGTTTGCTCTCTCTTTAAAGTACTTAAGTTTTGGAAAATATTAATTCACTACACTTCAGCATTCTCTAGACCATTTTAAAGATCACTTTTCAATATATCATCTCAAGTCAGAAACACCTTCAATTTCTTATTTATTTATTTTATACAGTCATCACTTATTCTTCCTTGCTAGCAGTATATTCTATGGCAAAGACTTAACTGATCAAACAATTTAAGACACAAAAGTGTACAGTAGCTTCTTCTCTACAGTCACTGTTTGCAGCCACAGTGGCCAATTATTGCCTCTACCTCTTAAAGGATCAGCTGCTGCCTGCCAAGATCCTGGTGCCCCTGATCTTCATGGTGCCCATACTGTTTATGTAATGCCTGAAGTCCAAAAGAATGGTACAGATGAGGTAAGAGTATTTGCACCCAGGTTGAGACAATGGCGAAGACATTGTCCATGCGCCTTTGTCCTCAGCCCTTTGTCCTCTGCAGCTACGCCTTTTCTGTGCTTCCAGAGGGAGGTGCTGATAATAGCAGAACAACCTATGAAACTTCATTTCCAGTGAATAGGGCAGGCTGAAACTATTACAGTCAGAGAAACATATTCCTAGAGATAATTATGGTTGATTACCAAGGGACAAAACCCAGTTAACTATCCAGTGTAATTCAAGATATTGCAAACAGTTTTGTTGGACATTTACACATATAAGCAAAGACAAAAATATTCACAGATCTCTAATGATTGAGGGCCCATCCTAAAAAGACCCCAAAGCCCAGAACTTTTTTGCTTCACAGTTCCCAGCAGCAAGTACATGGTTGAATACTGAGGGTAGAAAAAGAAAGGAAAACTACCATCACCATAATGTTGAAAACTTCTCCAGTTTGCTCCCAGTCTGCTTTCAAATTCACAGTAACAAGACTTTCCCTCTTTCTCTTTTCTCTAATTATGGGCACTGGCTTCAATAAATTAGAAAAATATGGGAATGTATGCTTTCTTTTCAGCTTTTTCTTTCAAATGACAGTAGTACCTCTATTCCAAAATTTTTTCAAGCTAAGCCAGTCAGTCAAGAGCTTGGCCAAGAAATGCAAATGATTTACAAGTCAAATGTAATAAGCAAACAAACGTTACCCTCCTGCTGTAAAAACAATGCTATGTGCTACTTATACCAAGACAAAGCTTAAGTTATTCAGTTATTGTGACTAGCTATTAGTCAACATCCTAATGCATTTTTAATATCTACAGTGAACAGCGCACATCGCTTGTCACCTCTAAGGCTCAATCCTAAACACAGCAAAGCCAAAGTCTGGTCACAAATTCTTCTCATTTAGTTTTCGTATTGTTATTCCACTCAAATTCTAGTCATAATTCCAGTAATGCATAAGACTTTTCATTTTTATTACAGCTTCTTTTAGACTATTCTGAAAACATATTTCCCACCTACTTATCTAAGAAGCAGACTTGCACTGATCTAAATAGTTTTTATAAAAAAAGGTAACTCGATTCTGTGTCAGGCTATTTGGAAACATTTGCAGTATTCATCTGCCAACTTCTGAAACACATTACTCATACCAAGAGCCTTCTGCCACCTTCTAACACAGTTTTTCTGATTTGATGGTCTAAAGGGCCCAGAATAATTCCTCCAGGATTTTTATTTTAATAAATAAATTTTTTGACAGCCAGAAACAACCTCCTTATTAGGGTCACTTCTACAAATGATTGTACCTTTCAAGACACTTATTATTAAAAACAGGTTAATTTACTGTGGAATTTGCATATACATCCTGATCACTACTTAAATACTGGAAAAAAAATCAGTTACTAAAAAAACAGTAAACTGTGTACTCAGAATTTGAATTGTGGTGTCACTTCAGAACTAATGATTCACTCAGTGAAATAATTCAGATTATCTCACCCTTACACTAAGAACTGGGTCCATAAAACATGTAACAGGAAAAAGGCTAGAGAATTTGAAGAGGTAAGTGGCAAAGATTAAGAAAAGGATCAAAACTGTAACAAGCAACACCGTACCAGAAGGTAAGTCTAATGCTTGCAGTCACAAAGCCAGTACACAGCTGCCCAACAAGTGAACTCTATATTTTAAAGTCAAGGAGAAAAGAGTTTTTACAAGATTGTTAGATTCAAAATAAAAAGCATTTGAGCATAGCTGCTTAGCAGTACTGCCACATCCCAAAGCATGTGCTAGCAGAGCTGCCACAATGAGGAAGATGTACATATCTACAAGGTGCTTGCAAGTTACAGCAAATACGAGAACACTGCCTTGGCATTAGCTTGAGCAGCCCTCGTTCTCCCTGCTCAGCACATCCAATTGGTTTTGGCAGGTACTTCTGCACATGGTGACAGAGCCAAGCTCAACATCTTTAACTTGCAAGATAATACGTATTTTGGCAGGTTGCATTTGGAATCTATATGCATTAAATTATACTGAAAATTTTGGAGCTTCCAGGCACAGGGCAAGGTGCAACTTCCTCTTGCAATCCAGAAGCAGTTAGATCTGCAATGTTGTCAAGTAAGAGACTGGCAGTGAAACAATCATAGAGGCAGCTCATAAACACATGGTGAAAAGCAGGAAAACTTGACTGTTACCCTCAGCCTTTGGTCTTTTGGGATGCAAAGAACAACTGACATCAAATATAAAACAACAGCAAGCTAAGAAGCCACTGCTAGATTTGAATAAACCCTAAATTAAAATGTCAACAAAGGCAGTTATGTCTCAATGCCAGCAACAGAAACAGATTTAGACTGAAATTTGACCAGATCTTGGCTTTCTGTCAAATCAAGATTCATGCTAGTTTTACAGCAATATTTCCCTCTACTTAATTAAAAGCAAGATGTTACTTTTTCAACAGCTAACTTTATGCCATTTTAGATAAGACTCTACATCAATTTTGTCCACATTCAGTCTAAATTGAACACATGAAAAAATACCAGTAATTTTACATTCTAAAGCTATATTTTATATATATATGTAAGAAATAGTAATCTAGGAGAAGAAAACTTTGAATACTAAGAACTTAGATCCACTGATTAATCCAGATAAAACAGTCCCTGAATGCAAAGCTTAGTCTCCTGTCCAGCAGCACTTCAACCTGTTTCCACAGTTTTGTTTTCTAGTCTAGAAAATGTCAATGGCTTCCTAGTCTTCAGGAAGTAATTTTTCTGTCTACACCTCTATACCTCCTGTTAGGCTGGGTATGCTCCCTGCTGGAACATTCCTAGGAGACCTTCCATTCCAGAAGATACAGCCTCCCCTAATCAGACAGGAGGTCCCTGACCCCACATGCAGCAGCCATTGAAACGTGGCCAAGCCCCCTTTTTTTGCCTGTCCAGACACACTCAGAAGTAACAAAACCGAGCAAAGGCATTAAACCAGATGCATCCTCCATGCACTATTTTCTTTTTCACTGCTTCTTTCAAAAACACTGTTTATGAACAGTGCCCATTGAGTTAACTAAGGAAGGAAGTCATAATGTGAAGAAAAAAAAGTTTTCTCATATATTGTCAAATGCATTTGCATAGCAACCCTAATTTGCTAGAACATTCTAGGTATTATGCTCATATTCACTATGATTCATCTAGTGTTTTGTTTGTTTGTTTTTGTTGTTTTTGTTTTGAGTTTGTGTGTGTGTGGTTTGTTTTTTTTTTTTAATTTTAGAGTAAACCTGAGGCTTGGATTCCATTCTGCAGCATTATTTAGAGAAGAAAAAACTGAAGGACTGGAGAGATCTTCAAAATAATCCATTATACCAAAGAGACTTTAGTCTAAATGTTGCATAAGCAATATGGAATTCTGATTCCAACACAGCCATAGAGAAGAAAACAATGTCATCAATCTAAAACCCAATAGAACTAAGTTTTTGGCTTTCTCATCTTTTTAGGTGACATCTTTTGATATTTCAATTAGGATCAGAAGATAGTAATTCAGGTTTTCTCACTGAGGGGAAAAAAGTTACATTTTCTAATCTGAGCAAATAGGAGTAGGAAAGAAACGTGCCACAGATGTGTACCCCAAGCACACAGAAGTGGCTTCTCTCCTGACTTACCATTATTATTCCTGCAGGTGTTTAATGCAGGTCACTTTACTTTGTGTCTTTATGTAAGAATCATGAGACACACACTACATGAAGCACATATTATTAAAGCTTTTTCACATATCAGAACAGAGTCATGATTATCTAAAAATGAAAAACTGTGGAGATGGCTTGGAGGAGGGCAACATTATATTCTATTAAAAAAGAAAATTGCTATCTCTGGACAACATTTTAAGACCTCTGCTACAGAATGCTGAAAAAAGGGTGAAAAGACATTGTCCAATTATTTTCCACAATACCATTAAACTAAGAGTTCTTTCATTGATTAGATTTGAATTCGTGTGTGTGTGTGCATTAAAACTGGCTCTGTAAATAATGACATTTAACAAGGCCAGTAATATTGTCATTCACTTTTCTCTAAAAGTTATTAAAATGCTAGGAACAAGAGGTAGTCCTGAGCAGAAATGCTTACAGCAATCTGAGACTGGTGGCCACCAAAAGGCTGCCAATACCTCTTGCCCAAATTCCTCATCAAGTGGTCATCTTGCAGCTGACTCAAATCTCCTGATGATCTCAATTCCATAACTCAGTCATGCAGATCAAGGAATAGACTCAGCTGAAAATTAACAAAAAATGGATATATTTGAAACAACCTGCTCTGTCTCTCAGATGAGGAGTTGACAAATCTGGCTCACAGCTTGGCTATGCAGTGGGGACAAGAGAGATGGGGGCAGAAAAATCCTCCCATGGGCAGTTTTCACCAAGTTGCCTTAAATGAATCCTCAAACCACTATGTTTGAAAGCATTTACATACACATACTAAAACCCACTTCACTCTTTCCATTTATTTAAATCATCAATTATTTAAATAATTGTGGCACACAGATATCAGAAGCCCTCTATACTGCAAGGAGCTGGGTAAACTCAGGGGAAAACTTCAGAAGTACCCTTCTTCTTTGATAGTAGGAATTTACCATGCAGTGGAAAGTCCTGGCCAAGGTGCCTACATATTCCAAGTAATTGTATCTGGAGGTCTGGCATAACATTAGAGGGTTCACAGATGTCTAAACACAGGTAAAAGGGATTATATCTAAAAATCTTATTTCTCTTCAGAGCTCAAGTGTCAAGCATCAAGCTGGGGGACTTAACTTGCCTCACGGTCCTGGAGAGAAATGTTCAAGTAATTTACGACAGGCGAGAAGCCTCTTAAATCATGATGTGAGATCATGGGGGTTGGGAGAATGAAAACTACATCTACTTACTAAGAGAATGAATTCAACATAAATGAGGAGACTGACTGTCCTCAGTCAAGGAGCCTTCTCCATCTTCCTAATATAGCTGAGACATGGGAAGTTGGCTCTCCATGTTATTGATATTACAACATCCACTTGGGAGGAAGCAGTCTACATTCTTAGCTCCTCCTCTAAGGCATGTTAATCTGTTTTAACCAGTGATCAATTAATCTAAAATACATAAACACAAGCAAGAACAAATCGCTGGAGAGAAGATTTAAGGAAGATGAAATGCCAACAGAGTAGACAGAAAAATAGCTAGAAGCTCTGGAGGAGCTATTGCTATTAGAGTTCCTTAAGTCAAACACTGCTCACCAGCCTAGCATGATCTTGTTTTCACCATTAAAAAACAAATATTTGACCTTCTGAGAAAGGAATCTGACTCAGTTACCATATGTGAAGTCTGATAACTCAAGGGAAACGTAGTTTATATTTAATTAATATATCAAGGCTATAGCTATTCTGATCTTCAAGGCTCCAAGTAACCAGTCCTTATGGAGTTCTACCCAACAAGTTAATGACTATTGTATTAATTTACTGTTGTACTATTTTTTTCTTGTGTTAACAAGAAAAATAGCTAGAACTTTGTTTCCTTTTGCTAGACTGAAACTGATTTAATAGTAGTTATAGGCAGCAGTTACAGAAGATGATGAGGAACACCTTCGGTATTTTAATTTATAGAGCTCTTTTTTTTTTTTCTTTTATGAACTATAAGAAGTGCTAAACCAAAGGCAGAGAGAACATCCATCTTTGTCTTGGCAACTATGGCATTTCTCCTTCCCTCCTCCCCCCATGAACATTTCTCTTATCAATCTCCTACATTTCATATATTCTCAGTTATACTGATTGTTGCCAGCTCCAGCTGTTTTACATTCAGGTTCTTTTGCAGGCTCTTCTTCCTCCTGGATATGATTGCTTTTATCCATCATATTGGCAACTACAGTTTGTGGGTTACAGCTTTTATTAAACTGCTCCTGATTTTCCACATCCATTTTCTCCCTCACAACCAGCGAATCTTACCAGTTTCTTAAGCTTCAGGAAGTTTAGCAATTCTTCTGCACTTCAGGAACTGGAAGTGTAGTTGCATTTAGTCCAAGAGCCTTGCTGAAGAGCCCTTATAATCTGCATACTGGTTACTAATTAAAGTCATTAAAGTTTGGTATCCTGGGCTGCATTGGGAAGAGTGTGGCCAGCAGGTCAAGAGAGGTGATCCCGTGCCTGCTTGGCCCTAGTGAGGCCATTTCTGGAGTTGTGTGCCCAGTTCTGGGCTCCTCAGAAAGAACAAGGAGCTACTGGAAAGGGTCCAGCAGAGGGCCACAAAGATGACACTTTTGAAGAGAGAGTGTGGAAGCTGAGACTGTTAAGTCTAGAGAAGAAAAGACTGAGAGGGGGTCTTATCAATACATATAAATTTCTCAAGGACCCACGTCAAGAGGAAAGTGTCAGACTTTTTTCACTGGTGCCCAGCAAAAGAAACAAAGGAGTAGTGGCCATAAACTACAACATAAGAAGTTCCACCTCAGCACAATGAAGAACTTCATTACGCTGAGGGTGAGAGAGCACTGGAACAGCTACCCAAGACAGGTCATGGAGTTTCCCTCTCTAGACCCATTCAAAACCCGCCTGGATGCGTTCTAGTGTAACCTGCTCTAGGTGACCCTGCCTGGGCAGGGGGGTTGGACTAGACCATCTGCAGATGACCCTTCCAACCTTAACAATTCTGTGATTCTGTGATTCATGCAGAATAATTATATTTTTGTTTTGTTTCATGAATAGTCTTCCTTCTGCAGTTACCACTTGCTCTTTACAGATCATAGTTTAGTTCCTGCCATCTGAAAAGATGCTGCACCACCCTGAAGATACTGTCCCCTTCAAATGGACCATTTGCATGACTACCCACTTGGATTACTGGAAATTATTTTCAGCTTTTAATTTATATGCTCTGCTTAACTGACATTTTTTTAGATTGCTTTTTACTACTTATTAGGGTTTTTACAGACTTTTTCCTAATTTTTTTTTAAGATAGGATGTTAATATTTCATTTACAAACAAGGCATTATCTGGAAGTGTAGCTTTCTCCTACGGTTTACTTTTAAAAATCTGGTACAATCTTTTTCTAATTTTCAGCAACCTAGTTCTCTTCTGGCTTAGGTGATGCCCATCTTTTTCATACTTCCCTCTGACTGTCTAAACTTTTGCTAGTTCTTAGCAAACCTCCTCCTCCACGCAACATTTTCCTCAAGAACATACTGAAATGCTCCCAGCACAAGGCACAGGGCCAGCTAAACAAGCAGGATGAATCTCAGAATGTTGTTATGGAAATTATACTCTTTAAGTCTTATTTTTACATGACCCAAAAGATTTTCTTTAGAAGTCTATCCTATATGAAAAATCATTGCAAGGAACCTTAAAAAAAGCTGATGGTATTCTACAATCATTCTGAATTCTATTCAATATGAAATCAAAGCCCCTAAATATAGTTTTTTAATTGTAACCTTTCCCCTTCTTGCAACAGAAATTAAGAAACAAGTTTCTCCCTTTCTCAAACATAAATCAGCAGACTGTATAAGGTGCCTTCTCTTCTATTTGTGCAGCTATTTTTTCTGCATTTCTTAAGATTGTTGTTGTCATTATTGCTTTCAAAATTAAATTTTGCATGACCACAAGACATATATGATTAGAGCTAATTTTTAACATAATTAGCACTTTTTTGGGGGAAGGGGGGTGCTTGTGGTGTAATTTTTTGGCAGGCAAGGCTGTTTGCTTTTTACGTGTTTTCTTTGAGGCTAGATACATCCTTTCATTCCCCCTGCTTAGTTATCCTGTTTGTTAATCAGTGCAATACAGCTGACACTGCCCTCACCAGTTTTTTTTTCCAGATGTGTGTCTTAAGCTGCTGTTGGCAAACAGAGGAGCCCTGGGAAGCAGCACTGGGTGCCTCACACATGGCAGCGATCTCAGACCAGCTATGGAACTCACAGCCCAGCCAGCAGCACCCCACATGGTCAGCACTCTGCCTGTTGGGCCCCAAGCAGGTCAACAGTTCAGCCATGCTGCATGGAGATCTAGGAAGGGGACAAGAGCAGCACTCAGAGAAAGAAATCAGAAGAAGCAACAGGATTTATTGTTGCTCTGGCCACAACTGTAGCAGTCAGGCAGCATGCTGCAAAAGCACAGCCACTGTATGAAATGAGTGGCAACATCAACACAGATGAAAAATATGCTGGAGGCCTCCTGACAAACTGCTCCATCTGCCCTCCTGAATGATAATTTTTTAACATCGTTGAAGATTCCACGGTACACAAATGGTGTAACAATAATTTTTCTCTGCTGCACCCAGTTTGTTTACCTGCCTCTAGCTTTCAGCTTTCCTAATGAGCTGTCGATTAGTTATGCAAATTTGAAAAACAAACACTCAGTTCTGCTTATGGTAACCTTTTGCTCCTTGCCATCCAAATTCACTGGCTCTGTATTGCAGAGGATGCATTTGACTGCCAAACCCAGCCCTCACAGAAGGGTAGGCAGCAACTACAGTTTCTGTGTAAAACACAGTTTATAGTAGAACTGTAAATAACTGTGCAGTTTGGGATGCCACAATATAAGAAAGATATAAAGCTATTAGAAAGCATCCAAAGACTGTGAATAGTCTAGAGGGGAAGCCAAGTGAGGAGCAGCTGAGGTCACTTGGCATGTTCAGCCTGAAGAAACAGAAACTGAGGGGAGACTTTATGCAGTCTAAAACTTCCTGATGAGGGGAAGTGGTGGGGCAGGCACTCTCTGTGGTGACCAGTGACAGAACCTGAGGGAATGGCCTGAAGTTATGTCAGGAAGGGTATAGGTTCGATATTAAGAAAAGCTTCTTTACCCAAAAGCTGATTGGGCACTGGAACTGGCTCCCCAGGGAAGTGGTCCCAGGACCAAGCTGGACAGAGTTCAAGAAGCATTCAGACACATGGTGTGATTCTTGGGGCTGTTCTGTGCAGGGGCAGGAGTTGGACTTCTTGTGAGTCCCTTCCAACTCAGAATATTCTAAGATTCTATGCACATAGAATTCCCATAGTTTTGGTTTGTCATTCACTCTTTGTCTGAACAGATAATCACTGGAAAAATCTGTTTTAAATCCTGCTTTTTAAAACACCGTGTTTGCTTATAGTTCAGGAACTCCAAACAAATTTAAATCACCTCCATGTAAGCAAGAAGACTGGTTTCTAAGTCTTGCACAGGACAGGTTGAAACTTGGCACAGATCTAACAAATTGAGGGGAATTTCCAGTTTAAATAGCCCTGTCAATCCAAATGCAAGCACCAGAACCTTAGCATTTTGCCAAAATGTAGCCCGATATGCTGTTATAGTCCAGAATAAATAAATTTCCAAAGGCTATAATGTGATGAGTCCCTCGCTGAAGCTCCGTTAATTACCTAAATGTGTGTTCAATTTTAAATGTAAACAGCCTCCCTTGTAGTTGTTCTTCATGAATACGTTTTATTTCACTAATGGGCCATGCTTAGGCCATCTGTTCAACTCATGATCAGGCTGACAAGTAACAGCTGGATCTCTGGGTCACACAGTTACATGTGTTTTACAAGTGCTCCAAGAACATTTTATAGAAATCACCTTCAGAAGTGTAGGTTTGTGACTTTTTCGGACTTCCGTTTTAAGCTTCTATATACCCCAAACCCGCTTTACTTTCTTTCACTATAAAGTTTACTCAATTAATGGACAAAATAAACAAACAAACAAAAAACAACCCCCACACACATGCCCACCACAGTAATTTAGGTATTCTGCACTCATTCCGAATCTCTGAATTGCAATGGGCTTCTGTTTCCAAATGATTTCAACCAGGACAGAAACTGTTTCAGGATCACAGATCCTGCACATTTTAGAAATATATTTCAAAGGTAAATAAATAAATCTTTTAAAGAACCAATAAATAATGAGCTAAATACTTACATTAGTTCTAATTATTCTATTGTTACATTGTTATCCAAAGAGAACAATGCTGGACACTAAAGTCCTGGGCATTTCCTCAAACAAAGGTGGATGAGACCTTTCTGCTACCTGCTCTATGCAGAGAACAAGGTGATAAAAAGGTAGCAATGCTGCTTTAGTATGAGCATCAAGGGTCACGCTTTTCATGCTGAAGGTAAGAAATTAAATTCCAACACACAGGCTGTCATCAGGCTAGCTATAAAACTATTTCAACAGGAAAAGTAGATTTCTTTTTCAAATCACCAACTCCTGTGTCATAATCTGTTAAGTGCGAAGAGAATGTTGTCTTTAAAGCCATTAACATGTCCACACTGCTGTTTAACCATAATCTTTTCTGACAGTTTAACATCACAAAGTTAAAACTCATTAACATCTCTTCTAACTTAGGCTAACAGCCAAATCAAGACTATTGCCAAAAATTAAATTTTCAAACTGTTTTATAAGTTATGTTTTCTACGTTGCTAACTTCAGTACATTGTAAGAGCTTTCATTAAAAAAGGGTTTTCCCCCTCTCTGCCTGCCCATGCTTTGCAGACTCCCCTGTCACTAGTATTCATTGTCATTATTACATTTTTTAAGGATTGGGTCTGGGCTCATAGGCAAACACAGGGCTCATGTACTTCAACTAAAAGAAATGTCTTGTTCCTTGACTACTGAAGTTACTCCAGTTCCTGTAGCACATGTCATTTACCCACACATTTTTGACCTTCAGGACAATTTACTCAACTTCTGAATGGTTCATGAACATGTTTTGGAAGTAGTATTAGCCTCCTGTCTCACTTGAGGAAAGGCAAACCTATCTTCCATGAAATTTGGTTTAAAGAAAGAATTACTGTGAAGCCTACAACTATTGCAAATCTTCATACTTTAAGTCAGAAGAAATTACTATGCATATTCAGATCAAGAGCCATAAAACAACGCTAAGCCTGAAGACACCTACAGTGATCAATATGATTTTGAAGTGATATTCACAATTCTTCTCAGAGTTAACGATAGAAGCAAAATCTGCATTTCACAACAAGTTTAAGTATCTTCCCCTCAACTGCTTGGAAATTTCTCACTGACTACTATTCAGAGAGGCCTTATCTTTGTTCCACAGGCTGTCTTAAAATAGTTATAAAAGCTCTCACATATAAGTTTTTCCTCTCTTGCTGTCATTTTTTAGTTACAGAAGTCTGATCTCTGCATCATCAAACTGTCTAGTAATGCTGGCAGACAATTCAGTCTCCTCCTCAGAGACCTATAGAATGCAGTCAGATGCAAGCTGAGCACATGCTGGGTCCTGATGATGATGAGGCTGGCACATTGGAAGGATCACAGCCCACCTGTAGTTCTCAGACCCACCTTTGTGATATTGCCAAGGAAACAAAAACTACCTACTCCTTCTGGGTTCATCCTCAAATGTAGGACAGTTTTCCTTGCTAATGTCAGAAATAAGGCATCCTTCCAGGAGAGAGCAGTACTTTTAAGTAGATCCTGGGGTGACATCTCAACTCTTATTTCAGAGGTATCCAGAAAAGGACTTTAGCATCCATACATACCTGGGCCAATAGCTATTAGCATGAGTCCTGTGTGTTTAAAGCTCACTTCTCTAACAGTGAGACTTGTTACTCACTTAAGAGTGACGACTCATCTTGGGACTTCTATTCATCTTTTCTTCAGGGTCTGTGATTGGTGTGGACTTGCATCTGTCCCTCCTTTCAGTCTTAGCTTTGAAGTTCAACAACAGCCTTGACTGATACTACATTCAGAGTAGTATAATGATGACAAGATGGTGACATCAAGAGTACCCCAAGTAGGGAGGAAGGATGTTTTACCTTTTCCTTCTTCATCAGTTCATCAGCAGCAGAGACTGATTTTCTGAAGCAGTACGTACTGCTAGTTGGATTAGAAAAGTGGTAAATATCTTTTATGTTGAAGATGAAAGCTTTAGCTTACTTCCCAGTGAGCCTTTATGGATGTGCTCACTAGTCCAAGAAGGAAAGAGAGCTAAAAGCATCACAGTGAGCTGCAACAGTCATGGTGGAGCTGTGGGTTCCCAGCACACTCTGACATATGCTCACTTTTATTCCCCCCTGAGCCCCTTGCCAGGATCAAGGCACAGAAGCCTCTTCAGCTCAAAGCATGTAGTGAGACAGAGGGAGATAAATGGAAAACATTGCTTCTTTTTGTTCTATTGTTTCATTTTCTCAATTGTATTTGCTGCATATCTGAAGAGCATTCAGAGAGTTGGAATAAGGCAACAGAGATCATTTACAATTAGTCACCGATTACTGCTGCAAGTCTCAGACCAGAATCTGTGTTTCAAAAGAACTTTTTTCTTCAGCCACATGAATTGCATCAGCTACTGGGGCCTCAAGGACCAGCTTACTTGGTCTTTTCACAATTGAACATTTAGATAATGGTTAGGACAGGATGCCACTGTTCAGAAGAAAAGTTTGTACTTTAGGATCACTTCTCTAACCCCATCATTCCCTTCCAAGCCAAGTAGAGAAAGAATGGTCAGAGAGCAACTAAAATCACCTCCACTACAGTAATAACATGGAAAGTAACTGATTCTGGAGATAAGACAACAAGACTTCTAAAACTTGCCCCATATTCTCTTCCCCCCCCCCAAAAAAAAAAAAATTCTGAGAAATGAGAAAAGGAAACATTTTAACAGCTGATGCAGGGCTCATTTTCCAGACACAGAAGTGCCTGCATAGAATATGAACCCAATAATCACAAGCTCTTCCAGTTCTTGAAAGACAAAATCAAAGAACTGGTTAACTGCCTTATGCTTTTAAGGGTGATGGAAAGGTGGACAGATAGAGGATCATCCTAAGCCCTGATGACTGGAATTGAGGAGAATATTCATGGAAATCTTGGCAAGCACCTCCCCTGCCCTAGTGTTTTTTCATCAAAAATCTTTGATCTGGCAGTATCTGAGAAAGGATATTGAATATCTTCGATTTTGGTCTGATAAAATATTGCTCCTTGAATGTTAATACACTTGGGAAACTTGTAATGGCTCATTGCCTTTTTTTAAAATCAAGTTTTTTAAATTATTTGGCTATGTGGTTTTCTCATAGTTTTCCAGTAAGTTTTATTGAGCTACCAAAAGCTCAAAAGCCAATGAAAAAAAGGTAACTTGGTTTCCATTACAAAGGATTAGACTTCAAAATTACAAAATTACTTAACTGAAGGCAGAAATAAAGGATATTTAGTAATGTAGAGATTCATCTCAAATACGAGACTGCTGCACTAGTGCCCTAGAGGAAGGTGCAAAAAATTACAAAAGAGTAAAGCCAAAGGGATTTCAGTGGGCATTTTACTACTACTGATCACACTGCATGTGTCACAGCTCATTATGACAGTGCAAGAAAAACAGTACAGAACTAGACACTTAGCTTTGCTTTGTTTCATTTTGCTTCCATCTAGTTTAACTACTTACAAAGGAAATACTCTTGAAAGCATTAAAAACCGAACTGCATTCAGAGACAACCAGTAACACAGTGAAGAAACAGTTATTACAATACTGACTCTGGTAATTTGCCCACAGATTTCTACCACGCTAGACTCATCATTCTAGACTCTGGACATAAACAAACCAAGGAGAACAACTAAGAAAGACCAAATAAACAAGCTGTAATTTAATATACAGACTGACTCCTTTTAATTTTAACATTCAAAGAAAGATTATAGAAGACTTGCAAGTGAATAGACTCAAAACAGGGAGATAAAAGCGTGTGTTTATTCCCATTCAGGAATAAAGATTTGAGAAAAGCTTAGATTTCATTGAAATTGAAACCTCATGTCTGATTAAAGTAGATTAAACTCTTAGACTTGGAAGAAGGCTCTGCTGCAGTAGTACCTGCATACAAGGAGCAGAATCACATATTATTCAGGGATCATATTTATCACTGTAAAAGCTGCAGAGACACAAACACATAGAAACAAAGGATGACTGCTGCTCTCAAAGGAAAACCTTTCCTAGTTTGGGAAAGGTACACCAAGAACAGAAAACTTAAATGTAACAAAAACATCAAGCTCTCATCCCCGGGAGATTGCTTATTTTCTCATGCTGGGCTGCAAACCAGCATGCTGACATTTCAAACTGAGGGAAAATGCTGAAAGTTATGCGATGCTCACAGGTCCCAAGCACCCAGCCACAGCCTTCTAGCCAGGCAGTGCTACCCCAGTAGCGGAGCACAGGTGATCATATTAACATTTATTTTCCCATCAGTTCTGAAAATATCAGGAAACTAAAAAATGTCCAGAGAAATCCAATCATACACACATCTAGTATCATATGGATCTATAAGTGGAGATGCAGAACTGCATCTTTTGACTATTTCATAAGAAAGAAAAAGGAAAAAAACCCAAACAAAACAGCAGCAGTCTTTAATCATCTTGCCAGTCACTGACAGCTGTGCAAGTAGGCAGACTGTGTGGGACTCATCTCTGAATGCTGGAGCACACCTTTGGGACAACATGCTGGCAAGCAGACAGACAGGAGCCAAACTGGACAAACTGACTGAGGTACAGAGAGGGTAGCTCTGTGTACAGCTGCCCTAGACACCTTCTCAAAACACCTGCAGACATATTTTCCTACCTTTACATCATTCTTAAAATTCAAATCCCTTCTCATCACTCGCTTCTGTAAGCATCACAACCTACCTGGGTGAGAGGAATTACAGGACTAAAACATAAAGCATCTCAAAGTATCAGAACCACACGAGGATTTTGGAACCCTAAGAAATGAGGAAAGTGAAAGGTCCAAAAAAGGAACCAACACATTTGATGCCTGACATAAAATTCTATACAGCAGATTAAGAATTGGAATTTGCTCAGTATTTTTGTTTTGCTAAGGCGGCACAGGACAGACACATTTATACGAAGGATAATACAATGAGAGAAGAGATCGTAGAATTCACATTTAACAGACAACAAGCTAAGCAATGAGTTTAAGTTTCACATTTAACAGACAACAAGCTAAGCAATGAGTTTAAGTTAATGCAATGAGCTTAAGTTAATAAGAAAAACTGAACTAGGAAATTAGGAGAAACGGTTTTATGGGAAGGCAAAGTATAAAAGTTTCCTTAATGAGGTAGTTACTGTTCACTAGAAGTGCTCAAAGCAGCATTTACTAACTGGAACAGACTAGGTAATCTATTTCTTTTAGTATGCTCTGTTTAAGATAATGTTGTTTCTTGTTGAGAATCTTGCATGGATAGAAATTTTATGCCTACATTTAATTTTAAAGAATCTTCTTTTTTGCTCTGTGATGATTTTTAAGGCAACATGAAATAGAAAAATCTATCTCTATGGTACTTTAGAAAATAAAAGCTTGAGAATAACCTTGTTTTCCAATGTGGCTTTTCAGAAATACCCCATGGTAGGTATACGTCAATCAAAACTTGAAAATCACCACTTAGAAAATATTAACAGCATCACTGTCTGTGTTCTGCCTTCACAATTCTCTGGATACAATAATTTGTTGTCGTCGTTTGAAATTAGTAACAGAACAGATATGAAATGGGGTTGAGAGAGATCAGTGAGAATTTAAAACCTCACCTCTCATTTACTGATTTCTGGATTTCAGCCATGCATTTGCTGACCTTTACTGCCATGTTTTCTCTAGCTTAGTTTACTCAAAGATTATAAATTCACCCCTTAGAGTAAAATGCCCCTTTTTCAAGACATTACTTTAAAGTTTAAAAGATTTTGACAAGTCACACATCTCTAAGGATTTGACAGGTAAAGCTTTGTAACACAAAGTAAAACAGTGACAGAGAGATTCAATCAAAATATGCAAACAAAAGTTATTTATCCCACCATCTAGAAATCCAAGGGTAAGCGAAATAATATCCAGAGTAAATATCAGCCCAAGAAATTCAATCTAAGGTACATGAAAATTGGAGGTTTTCTCCTTTACTACCTGTTTGCTTAGTGGGTGGCTTTGGGGTGTTCAGTTGGTTCTCTGGTTTGGGTTTTTTTGTTTTGGTTTTGCGGGGGTTTTTTTATGTGTTGAAGATCAAAAACTCATTTAGATAGTAGTTGCTTGCTATTCAGTGAAATGATTAATTAGAAAAAATATGGCAACTTTCTGCAGCAGATTGCTAATCCAAATGTGAAGCCTAAAGAAATTATGTGAGAAAATCCTAGAACCTAAAGAGTCAGGAGATAGAGATCCTGACTGGAATAACTTTGGCTCAAATGGAATACATAGGAATCTTGTGGGAATTTTCACTTGCCTTGTGTGAAGACACTTCAAGTGTGATATTATATGAAACTACATGCCTCCCTCTGGTCATGGAGAGAGAGAGCAATTCTCTAAATATCTAAGTATCTGTTTGACTGGTGAAAGGAGAAAAAAAGTGTCCTGTTGTTCACCATTGATTTGGAGAGTCCGTGAGATACTGCTGACTGGAACACACAGACATCACAATACAAAGGCATAAAGGAAAATTCATCGGCATCAACATGACTCTTAATGAAATATTTTGCTATATTATTTCCACATCCAAAGGGCTTTGAAGTCAGCTCTGCCCTGAGACCTGGAAAAGGCATCAGGAAAAATAACCTAAAAAGATCAAAAGTTGCCATCCTTTCATCATCTAGCAAAGGAAAAATCCTCCCAAATAATGATTTTCAGTAAAAAAAAAAAAATAAAAGAGTAGTATCTCCTGCAAGATTTTGGCAGATATATTAAGTCGTCACAGTTCTTGCTAGTATCAGGCTAGCTGAAAAAATCCCCACTGCTTTTAGTTGTCCAGAAGACAAGATTAAAAAACCCCAAAAAGCGTGTATAGTGTATGCCTCAGTGCAACATGCTATTAACTGCAAAACCAAGGCCCAGATAAGTTATCTCTGAGACTGAGCTAAACAGCACTGGGATTAGGAGAAAAACAGTTAAGAAAAGCAGATCTAATTCACTGTTGCGTAACAGTTTGAGCCATTCCTGATTTTCTAATTGTTTCTTTCAGATTAACAGACATTCAGAATTTATCTAATAAACAAGTAACTAATGCCACATAATGCTTACTACATTAGAGAC